>NW_008795039.1:667541-726748 GCF_000699145.1 Aptenodytes forsteri
CTGCACTCGGTGCCGGAGAGCACGGGGAGTAGAGCATGGGACCACTTAATGGATATGAAAACTACCCAGGTAGGGGCTCATAATAATATTCATCAAAGTTGGTAAAGGAATCCATAAAAATCACAACCTTCAACCATGATAGCCACACTGGTTATTAAACATTTAGTGCAAATTTGTATAAAATACTGACCAAAGACAAGCTGACTTATGGAATGGGTTTAATATTTCAATTATTAAATCAGCATACAGAACAAGGAAAACATCAGCAAGTGCTGTACCAAACCTTCCTGACGGCAGGAAGGCCTTGGCTTTTCTTCCCCCTGGTTTAAGAAGTTACGTGATTCACGTGCCGACCGAAGCACGCACCTGGTTCAAGGCCCAGTTCTGCCAACCCCAAGCTTTTGGAAGTCTTGACTCAGAACTCCTCTTCCATCAATTAATAATTTCAATTTAAAATAATGAAATGAATTAAGAAAATAAAATATTACTTGCATGGTTCTTTTTCCTTTCCTCTGGCACGGGAACATCGGACAAAAATGGGTGATGTTTTCCAGGTAAACCTTTGCAAGATAATAGACAAATAGAAGCGGTGGCCTTCAGCAAAACACATGGTATTATGGGAGACTCCCAGAAGACTATAAGGACATGATCACAAGGCCTCATCTGAGGTCAAAACCAACAAAAAAATTCAAATCCATTTCTAAGGAAGATGGGTTGATCATCCAGTTTGCAGACCACCACTTCAACAGTGAAAAAGCAGCAGCGGACAGTCCCGGAGGAAAGGTCTGTAGTGGGGGAGAATGGGCAGCCGAGAGTGGGATGACAACAAATACCCCACGTTCTGCAGGAAAATTAAAGAAACATCAAGGAATGCTCTTCTGCAGCAGAGCGGGTGGTGTCTGTGAACCGGAGGATGATTTATGCTGTCTGACAACTCAAAGGCAGAAGACGACTCTAATGTACAGATAAAACCAAAAGTGGCAAGAGTAGATCATACCCTTGGCAGCTACTGGCACTGTCTTGCTGGAGAGAAACTGGGATCTACTTAAAACATCAGGTGTATAACGTAATGCATCTGTGCTTAGTAGGACACCAGCAGGAGCCTCTGTGATTCACTTGCTAGTTGATTATATATTATCATAAACTTGCTAAATAAAATAGTATTTATTACCAGCTGACTCAAAAAGAAAAAAAAAAGAAAAAAGATAATACCCAACACTTTCAGAAAAACTTTTGATCAAAACAAAATTTGTGACGTTAAACTGATATCTTAAAATACAATAAAGATTATGAAGTTAGGTTAAAAATAAATACAGAGTAAGAGCATATTTCATTTACCAAACTTAACAGTGACGAGAAAGTGACAGCTTGAGTCACTGCAGAACAGATCTTAATATTTACTTGGACTGGTTGTGAAAAATGGGTGAAAAATGCCGCAGAACGGAACAAAACTTCCACCTGCGCCTGCAGCGACTCCTGCCTGACCAGCAGGTGATGCCCGTGGCATCAGGCTGGCCATTTAAAAGGACACTGCCATTTAACGCTTCCTCTGAAAACTCCTGCTACAAGTAACATCCAAAGCGATGAAATCTGGAAAGAAAAACCAACGTCTTGATTTCTGGGGGACTGTGACCTCGCATGCCTCACACTGCCACACAAGGTCAGACCTTCAGTTCTCCTTTTCGTTTCTGGGTGGTTTAATTGCATTCATTTATGACGCATATGACCTAAAAATACATTTTGTGAATTTTGTGTTCACTTGCTGTTAGCATCTTCTCTCACGAAGGATCCAAACGATCTCAGCCCACTGGGGCCACATTTATAATAACTACAGTAACCGAAGAGAAGAATGGCTGACTTGGAGCAGTCAGGAAATTTTGGCCAAGATCCCACAAAATTTCCCCTTCCACCTACCTTCGTGACTCTTACTTTTTCCTTCTCTTCATCAGTATTTACTGTGAGAAATAGCTGCTGAATGCGGCCCCACACGAACAAAAGGAGAGCTCTCATTCATTGTGTACTTCAGAAACTGCCTTTTATCCAGGGAATTGTCTTCAGACTATTTCTCTCTAAAGGTATTTTTCAGAAACAATCAGGATCACAAAGGTAGTATATAAAGTGTCACAGAATTTTTCTATGGCTTGAAAAATAATTATCAGCTTATTTGCATTGTTAAACATTAATTAGCTATGAATGGTAATTTTTTTTAACACCGCAATACTTCAATTTCTCATTACAAAATAATTTCAGCTCTATTAATTAGTTCTAACAGTAACTCATAGTAATGGATGACACCTTAAGTGAGCTATTAAATGCACTTTACCACTGATTAGGAAGAAGACAACTAAAAAAACCCGGCTAGGTTTACATAAAGACAGAATATGAAACAATATATTGCAGATTTATTGACTTTCACAGAAGCAACTCACCCCTTTTAAGTAATGTGGGCTTAGCAGAACCAAAGGCTCTGTCACACTTCTGTGAGGTATGTGGGGTGACAATTTAACAAATGGCCTAACATTCAACTATTGTTTTCATAATTTTATGTATTACACCATTCTGTGTAGAGATCTACATCTATATGCATGTTCGTGTGTTTGCTTGTTTAGACACACACAGGCAGATAACGTCATTTTCTCAACTACACAGTGAAACATAACTTTTTTTTTAGTTTTGCCTTTTTGATTCAGCAGGTCCAAAGGCAGCGCAGGAATGTGGTTCTGGCCAAAATTCTTCAAACAGCCCCTATCCTGGATGGTGACAAAAATCACCACAGGATATTTCCCCGGCCATGACATTTTAACCTTTTCGTCATGGTCCAGTACAATTAGTCTTCTTCATTTGGAACGATCCCCATCTCAAACCACTGCCTAAAAATCTGTAACCGATCCCACATGCCAATGTATGAACCTCACAGCTGAACCAGATGCTCTCTTCCATAGTAAAATGGCAGCCCGTGCCAGCACCACAAACCCATGCTAGCAGCTATAAAACTCCATGATCAGTGTTTTTGACCCTTCTGGGAAGTCTGAGCTTGCACTTACCAGGATGCTATTGGTAACGTCTCAGAAACTGGTGCTGGCCCTTCCCCATGCTCACCTTTAAACCTGAAGCGATTTGCCCATAGGAGTCAACGTGCCACTGGTCTGCGGGGTGAGTGGTCACAGACCGCGCTGCAAAACAGCGGCTGCTGGGGCTGCGGTGATCAACAACCGCAACCCAAACTTCTCATGGCAAAGACAACTGAGATTTTAAACTTACAGTAACAGGTAACACGTTTACTACTGGGGACAGTAGAAGTTGCCTTAGATGCTGTCCTTCACGTGACATTTCAACAATTCCAAAAGAAGTTCTGGAGCAAAAATGTGTTTTTCAAAATGCATTTTGTTCAGCTGGTGCTCCAAGACCGTGCTGCATACCTGGAGTCTCTAGACCTGCCCATGTTGCAACTCCCCGGCAGGAAGCTTGGGCAGTTCTGCCTCCTCAGCCTCCTGACACAGGTCCTCCTGAGCTGGAAGCATGGAAACTGCTGCCAGGGCAGCCTCCAATGATTGAGCTATACCAGAACTACAAAAGCCACCAGGTGATTTCAGGTTTTCCAGTTCTTTGCTCTGTGATGGGGAACATGCAAGTTTGGAGAGACTTTGTGAGACCTCCTTGCTGTGGGGCCTGAAGCCAGAAGGTTTCAGGGGCTGCAAATTGTCAAGGCTTCCAGGCTCTTTGATTTTCCAGGAGGGAGCCTGACTAAGCAGTTGGGCTATGGAGGGGGCCTGGTAAAGCCAGAGCTGAAGACTGTGGTAATCTGGTCTCTGAATAACTGGTGGAATACACTGTGTCTTGGCCACAGTTTATTAGATAAGGCACAATTCCACAAAACATTAGATTTTGCTGAATAAACATTCTCTGACACAAAAATTCTTACTTTTTGGATGAATATTGGGTCTAGATGGCGCATGAGTAGCTTGATTCTAAGGAGTGGATTTTTTTCCTCTGAAGACATGAATGTGGCACACCATAGTGCAAATTCAGATTTTATTCTACTACATCTAAGCCGGAGAGGGAGAGTCACAATCAGAGGCAGCCTACCCGGTGCAAAGTGCCTCTATTACCTGCTCTCCAGAAGTCCCGAGTAGCGTTCATGGCCCTGGATGTTCAAAACGGAATCCAGCTATGGGAGGAATACTTCTCAATGTTAGCAATAAACAAGCGTAACAGGCAAATATGAGGTGCTGAGACTACAGTTTGCAGGTCTGAACCCCTACACCATTTCTCCATGAACTTTCATCATGGAAACCCCTATGCCTACTGGGAAAACTGCAGATAGGTACAACGTAGAGTTTGAAAGGCGAGAGGATTCTCTAGATGGTAAATTCTTCTCTGTTCCAACACTTTTGCAAGTGGCAGCATTCCTGCCTGGGCTTCTTGTTCTACCAAATTCCTGGCCAAGAACTACTGTTTAGCAGCTGACCTATCTTTGTGGGTAGTAGGTAGAAATTGCCTAAACTCTGTTAATAAGAACAGTAATTCACTAGCATTCATATGCTCACTGACAAAAAGACGACGAAAAATAAATCAACTTACACACTACAATGAGTATAAAGGCAACCTGGTAATTGTGTTACTTATTATTTATATCACATTAAGAAAACCCTTAAAATTATTATTGGTTCGCTCTCAAAATCTCTTATTTCAGTAGTAAGGCATACCATGGCATATAAAAAAGAAATCTGTAACAGATTATTAAAGTGTTCTCTCGGATAGTGGAACTACTTGAGTTTAATCCAAATTAATATACTGAGTATCACTGATATTCATGTTCAGAAAATTTTTATATCTTGTATTAGCTATACTTACATATGTACGGTTTATGTTGTAGATGATATCTATTACTACCAGAAACGAGAGGGGTCAGCATTACATATACTGAGAGCTTGGCATTTAGAAACTTTTAAATAAACACTCCAATTTCTTCACAAATGGCAGAACATCTAGATGCTTGAGATAACCTGGAACATTTTGAAAAAAATAAGGCAACATATGTGGAATTCAAACTTAACTCTTAAGGCTTAAAACCAAAAGCACAGAATTGAAAATTTGCTTACTTGCAAATGCAAGTGGAAAAATTCTTGTGCCCTCCAATATTCTGTAAGAAAACAGCCAAGTTTGTGCAAGGGAGAAACCAATGGGAGTATGGTGAACAGCAGTAAGGGCCTTCAAAGAAATCAAGGATCTAAATGCAGAAACATTTTATGGGAGGAAAACCCAAAAACCATTAGTCCAAATTCTTCAAAGAATCTCCATGCACCACTTAAACCTACCTTACAGGATAATATGTTGAAACCATGTTATAGGCAATTTCCAAGGAAGTTGAATGAAAAAAAATAAAATCACAGCTTATTAAAGCAGAAAACAAAACTCATGGAAATGGACAAGGAGGGAGCAATCTGAGGTCCAGCATCAACAATATGAGATGCTTGAGAAGAAGATGGAGGAAGTTTGAAGGTGGACAAGTGAAGGATAAGCTGACTCAGTAGAAAGTTTGAAGGATTCAAAGCAGTAGGTGCATGAGAAGTTTAACTTACCTCAGGTCCTAAAACTGCCAGTATCCTTCAAAGGTGGGTCAAAACACTGAATCTGTTTTGCCAAACATTTTGACTCACTATCTTGTGGCACTGAGTTTCCTGTATCATGTGTGTCTTAATCACTCAGAATAGTAGTTTAAAAGAAAATGGAAATTACTTATTTCTTGTTGTTCTTGTCTTGTATGAAACCTTTTTTTTTTTTTGTAAATAGGAGAAAATATTACTTGGGACACTTACATTTTCCCCTCCGCATACTTCTGATGCATGTTATCCCTTGCTCATCTGCCCCCAAATTTAAGAATATTTCAGTTTTCTCATTGCATCATAGCCTCAGAAGTGATTTTGATTCTTTCCATTATCTACAAGTCTTACTTTTCTGCTGTATCCTTTTTGCATTGAAAATATCTTGTATTTTTTTCTTCCCCTTTTTCATGTTACTTTGCTGGAATGAAAGACTACATAACGCATACAGAATCAACTACCCAGTACTAGATTTACTGCCTGACGGTGTCGACTGTGGCCCAGACAACCTGGCATGAGTGATTCGTTGTGTGTTATTTCGAGTTGTGCAAAATGGAGAGATTCCAGGTTGAAACGGCACCCTGACTCCCTGCACTGCTGGGATGTACCGCGTTTGGTACTGAAAGGATAGACAGACTGACATTAACCACAAGCCAACCTGTACGTTACAGCAGCCAAACAGGTGCTCTAAAGAAACTCAGTGCTGAGGATGGGCCAGCATGATCCAGCAAAGGGGCAGCTGACTCCAGGGGTCTGTGGGAACTCTGATGCCATGGAAAATTTAGGACCCGTATCTTTTACAGGGAAGGAAGTTAAGGCCCCAATCTGCAAACACTTGCATGCATGCTTATTTTTAGACCTATGTAGTACTTCACATCTTGAAGTCACTGGAGATATTTATGTGCAGAAAGCATTACATATCTTCCAGTCTTCATCAGCTTGGGGCCATGGGAAAGACAGAGGCCAACACAACAGCCTTCCCAGGCTAAAGGGATTTCAAACTTTCAGTGTCAAAAATCTCTTAAAACAACTGATGAAGGCAACAGTAGGCCATTCAGAAAACTGGCCTAGGGAGGTACTGAAAAACAACTTCACTAGACTAGCAGAAATGACAGAAAATCTTGAGTGGCATCACTTAGCACACACATGAGATTACACTTTAAGAGAGAAAACATCAGGTATAATCACTTAAAAGACATATAGGGTTACACTTTTTCAGAAAAATGGACAAATACTAAGGATGAAAGACAACACTAAGGACAAGGCACAATTAAACTGAGCATATCTATGATCAAATACTCTGAAAGATAGTATCATTTAATAAGCTTGCATATTTAATCAGTGTAAATATATTACAATAGAACATACAGTCCTCAGAGACTAATGACATATTCACAGTTTCAGAAGTCCGACTCCCCAGTACTTAAATTCATCATAGCAATGCTATAAGCAGTCCGGCCAACATCAAAACTTTCTATAGATGTAATACCTCATATTAATTCAAACCACTTTTCATAGCTGTTAATAACCACAGTTCTCATAGATGCAGGAGATCAAGTTTACAGAATCTCAGTGATTTTCAGCCTTCTACTTAAAGATTAAATATTCAAAGACAAACAATATACCATCACGGTCAAAATACCTCCAATATCTGTTTTGTTGTAGGACAGGAGAAGAGAATCATAGGAAGCCCAAACATTTCCACTAGAGTTACCTACTACCAGTCAATCATGAAACTTTCGTTGCTTTTGTAAAGTTTTCCACAATAACTTAAAGCACACTTACATTAAAAAGTTTGTTGACAGTTTTACTGGACAAACTCTCTTATAGCTTAGTAGATAGTAGATACAGCGTATATCAATCTATGCTGGTAAAGTTTTTACATAGTTTATTTCGCAAAAAACCCCACCTGAGATAAGCAGAACACCCATGCTGAAATTGCTGCACCTCCTCCAGGACTTTTTCCAGTATAGAGAGGTCATTAAAAAAAAAAAAAAGATCCCAATCTTAAATACCATACCTGTAAAAACCTCCACTTGACCACAATAGAACCTTTTCCAGAGAGAATTCAAAGCAAAAACATATAACAATCTTTAAAAATCCCATTTTCTCTTTTAACATTTTACATTAGCTTTACAGCTGGGCTACAGGTCAATAAAGAAATAATTCTGACTGTGTTTTTTCAGACTGAACACACAGACTGCCCGTAGGTACGCGACTCTATTGTGGGCAACTTGGTTATGCAATTGCTGTGTGCTAACTATGCCACTGCTCCTGAAAACTCTGCTAGGGATGAAAGTCTAATTAAAAAAGTCTCTTGCCTTTAGAGTAAGAGGGAAGGGATCCCCATTTCTGATACGCCTTTAGTGAAACTGCCCTGGGAGTGTGGGGAGAGGGAAGGTAACACAAAGGTTGTGTGAGTTCTCCTTGGAAGAACAGTTTTGGAGAACTGTTTGAAGAGAAAGCACAAAGTCCTGTCACAGTTATCAAAGTATACACATACTTAACGAGTGAAAAGAACTTGTATTTAGGCATCTTAGAATATGATAACAAAAGTACTGCAAACGTCTTAAACAAGGCATTTCCTGATGTCGTGGTGTAACCTTTGCAGCTGATAATAACCACCTAGAAAAGAAGTACTAGCAAAAAGGTATATATAATACTTTACGTAGCATAATAGCTTTAGTAAAATATGCCTCTACTTGCTACAAGATATTAGCAACCTTAATTATATTTTCAGAAACAGCATGTTTTTGTACTCACCTGTGTAATTACAACGCTATTGAAAAGGGCAGTTTAAAGAAAAGAACATACAAAACCCATGAAGAACAGAGTCTATTTTATTTCATCTTGCATTTGTGTTATTAAAGCAAAGCGTTCTATACAAGTTATTTAGCTATTTACTGCCATTCATTATTGACCTAATTGCAGAAAGACAAATGCAGGGACAAACTTGTTAAAATGAGCATATTGATAATGCTTCTTTGACTTTGACAAATATTCATTTAAAAATAAGATACTGCTCGTGGGTTTCTTTTATTAACAGTTAATGGCTCAATTCACAGAACTTTGAGACACCATGGAACATGTAGCAAAACGCAATGCTGATAATACGTAATGTCTCTTCTCTAAACATTCTGCATAGGCAGAATATTATGGTAACAGCTGAGCTACTGAGTAATCAAACACCTAAATGGAAAGAATCTGGCTAGTGATGGAAGGTAACTTTTAGATACAAGATGTTCCCGTATTTATTTATGTAGGCAAAAAACCTTCAGTGTCACAGCCAGTAGGAATTATTATCTGAAAATACCTGTATATGTATTTTAAAATAATGTGAGCCAGCTTTATAGCAGGTATCATAGTATGATTGCAAGTTAGGTATGGGAAAGACCTAAAGAAAAAAAAAAAATCCAAGTACTCTGACTTGTTTCAAAGCCAACTAACATTGCAACGGCTTAAAAATGAAAAAAAAAAAGTACAATGCATTTTTGTTTTGTTTCTTAACACTAGTTTTAACTGTGCAAAATCACACTACTGGAATATCTTTAAAACCACTCCTGTGAGATGTGGAAAAACAGAAATGAAATGATAGTGTAAGTCAGAATGGGAATTTAACTGCAACATAAAAATATGTCAAAACACTACATTAAAATATTTTAATAAATCACTTTGTTCTACAGCTTCTAACACATAAAGTTGACTGTCAGCTGTGGCATCTATGAGAATACCTGCTGGAAAACGGACAAGGTGTATCTATCTCTATATCAAAATCAATTTGACTAGTCTTAATGTCTAATAGTTTCTCACTAATAGACTGATTTAAAACAAAAAGTTGAAAGATTTCCAATCAGACTAAATAGTTCTTCCATTATGGTTGTTTACTAGGTTGGCTGCTTCACTGTATCCGTATGAATGGGTGAATAAAGAATTGAATGGGCTAAAGAGGTTTTCTCTCAACATGTATCCATTATTTCCCTCTTATCTTTTTAAAACAGGAAACATTCTCAAGTACTTTTGGAGCTGCAGACTGATTTCTTGAGGAACTACTGCTACAGTAAATTGCACAGAAATACTTCAAACAAGTGTTATATGTGCCATACTTAGAATTTCCAGCCCAAGATATGTAGGTGTTGTAACCAAAGCACAACAATGGAATTTTAACAGAGAATAAATATTCCTTTACAGTTTTGCAAATAGAGCTAGAACAACCAGAACTTAAAGATTCACTTTCACAATTCACATGTCGAAAATTATTTTAAGGAATTTTTGATTGTGGTATAGAATACAAAGAGGTCTTTAGAATTCACTTGCTCTCAGTAGCACACTGCATTGAAAGAACGGGAGCATGCCACATAAATTCATTATTGTAAATAACACTTATACAAGTGGGTACCTCTGCTAGCTGCAGAATTCCAGGCGCTCAGCCCTTTGCAATTATGTGGACCTGAAATTCTTTGGATATGGAATGTATTTAATTCAGTTTATTTGTGCAAGAGATATTTGAAATGGCGAACTCACATTATGCTGTGCTCCAAAACCTTCCAGTAAGAAGTATATGTTTTGATTATAAATCCCAAGTCTGTTTAAAATTTCTTATCATTTCAAAAAGCAAAACCACACAATCATATCAAGTATTTAAACAGCAATAAATAGTTCTCCTGAAACTCAGAGAACATGTGCATTCAGCTATCATTAAAAACAACATTGGGTACTAACCTTTTTCTCTACACTATGTGTATGGTGAAACAATTCATCACTCTATTTCACAGTCACATGAAGGAAGCTGTGCTCTTTTTATTCTAAGGAAATATCTTTGCAAGCATCTGTAAGTAAGTATTTTTCTCTGCGGTTTGGGCGCAGAGGAAGGGAGGGCTCCTCCTCTTGAAGAAAAAAAGACTGGAGAATCAAATCCTGTTCCCTCTGCAGTCAGGGTAAATATTGCCAGTTACTACAGGGGTGGGCGGGGGACACACACAGGATTTTCTCCTTAGTCCATCTGAACAACAGTTTCCTTCAGCTCTATCATTTAATTTTAAAGTGGAACTTGTTTTATACTGCAGACCAGTAAGTGCCCTAGGAGCTTGATTGGTTGGTGCTTAATGAAATTGCTTCTGCTGACATTAGATACATTAGGACACTGATTAAAACACTTAATGATCCCTCTTGATTTTAAATTGCTAGCTTAGATTTGCAAGATGCCATCAAAGTATCTTTTTCCTTCCTTTCCTCCACCCTAATCCTGCTTCTCCTTGCCCTTTTTCTGTTCATGATCCTTAAAGGTTGTGGCTCATTGGCACCAGCACAATCACAAACCAAATGATAACACGATGCTGAACACTGCATTGTTTAAAATATGCCAAAACCCAGAATATAAACACTGAAAGACAGTCATCTTTAAAATACAATTTCCTGGTTCAAAGCTCAAACTATTCTTAAATGTGGAAACACTGAGGATTATTAATATAAAGGGAAATCCAAAGTCAGAATAAACTAACTTTTTAAAATGTTTGCCGATAAAAGATAATCCTGTAAATGTAAAAACAAGTATAAAAGCTTTACTTCTGAGCTTGAACGTGGAAGACACTGATACATTGCCAGATAATGGTGTTGGAATGGCATTCCTATGACAACAAAGTCATTTTTCATGCTCTTATACAAAATTGCATATCATATCACCTTCCAGTGGGAAACGTGTATATCTTATGGGCAAAATGACAGCTTATCCTCAAATATTGTTAAACGCTAGAAACACCAGGTTTGGAAACTTTGCCTGAAAAGGGGGAAAACACAATAGCTGTAAAAAGTTCCATTTTCCTCGACAAATCTTATCAAGACTCTCGAGATGAAATTATACTTAAAAAAAAAAATTTGCTTATATACTAAAACCTGCTGTGTCAGAAGCTTTTATGAAAAAAGTGAATATACTGAATTTTATGGTTAATACAAACTTTAAGACCACAGACAATAAAAAAGTAGAAGATTTTTTGTACATTTTAGCACCATTATAAAGTTAGACTTGAATGCCGGTTTTGTCACTGTGGCTGTACCTTGCAGCTGGTGTAGCTAATGTGAAGCACATTGACTTCAGTGATCTTTGAGAGAAGAATAACTGGATTTGCTGATCACAACAAATAATATAAGTTTGCCTTTTTTTCTTTTTTTTTTTTTTTTTTCTTTTAAAATTAATTTTGAGCTTTCTTTTTATCGGGCAGCCAGAGTGCATTTCTGTCAGCTAAATCCAAGTCCGAGTCCTTTTGGTCTCTGGATTGCTCGTATTGGCTCTGCTATCCCTTTGCCGTCTGGTCCAAGGCCCGTGCCAGGGGTCCAGCCCATACTCTGAAGCATTCTGTTTCCAATGTTGTTTTCTGGGATTGGTTGGGTGGTTTCACCTACAAACCCTGAGATTAAAGAAACACACAGCATTAATCAGCACTGCCTGCCATGTGGAGAAGAGCAGGATAATCTCCCTTAAAGCTTTAAACCTTCTTATTCTCCTAATTCATCTAATAGGTTGCTAGAACAGGCTGTCTTTGCACATGTTGACCTCCTGACTGCATATGATTCTAAATAATACAGTCTTACGCTTTGCTTTATTTTTAATGTTTTGAAAGACTCGCTCAGTTTTTAAGTTTGACAAATGTTGTCGCAGGTCTTTTCTATTGCAATACAGTGGATTTTACATCAGTCTCAAAGAGCATGCATCATCTGCACAAGTCTACCAATACATCAGGCAAGATTACCTGAATTTCTTGTCCTATACAGTTACTAAGCCGAGGCACATCATAGTATCACGACCATCTTTCAATTCTTAGTGATATTTATCAATGCTCAAGATCTCTTTCAACAAAACACACTAAATCATTTCAGATTAAATAATTACAGCTACTACAGAAACAGTACAGACAAGTGGTCTACTATTCTGAAATTCAGCTCTATCTTTACTCAGTTTCTCTTTTACTGAACGTTGTAAGAGAGATTTGATACATCCAAGTTTACTTTTGGTATTTTCAATGCCATTAAGTGTTGTTTGCACTTTTCTCTCCATACCATTGAGATCTCTGAGAAAAGCTGCTGAAAAGATCGTCAGGATTGCAAGTGTTAATATAACATTCATTTTTTTAATAACAGATTCTTTTTTTTTCCCATGACTGCATCATAAAAAAACCAAAGAATGCCAAGTAACAAAGTTTTTTTCCCCTCATCAACCAAAAACTCCTCAAGCTAGTTTGGAGACGATGCATGGATAAGCCTTCCCATACATAACTGTCTTACATGAGGGATACAAATGATATTTATTTCAAGAATCTGCAGTAAAACTTATCAAGTTACACCACACAAACAATTTTAAGAAGGGCTGAATTTTTTGAACTAACACAAGCAGTTGCCTGTAGGCAGCTGGATTCTGTTTTCAGTTTTGCTCACCATCTCCCTCCCCCGACAACAGCACAAAAAACCTCCCACCACGTGCCCAGCTTCAAATATTACCTGTTTAACTCTCTACCTATTTATTCTGGCCTGCTACTTTTTGAAAAATACTGTAAAAGGAGACTATGGTTTTGTGTTTTTGGAGGCTATAATGTCTTCAATCAAGAATTTACCACTGACAAGCAGCTGGCTCATCATTGTATTAACTTACTAAACAAGAACACAAGAAAAGTTGAACATGCACTTCTGAAAAGCCTCATTTAACACACACACACACAAAAGGCAAAGCCCCACAGTGGAAACCGCATACACAGAAGTTCAAAATGAGAGGCGCACATTAAAAACCTCATGGTGATTGTGATGATGAATTTACAGTACTCCAGCATTATCCACTATAGATCTGTTCATATTCAGTAAAATGCTGGCTACATAAATGGTAGACAGCTTCCTAGTATCTCAGTTCCTGAGTCAAAGAAAAAGGGAACCGCATTGAGAGAAGGCATCCTTTAATACTGGTTTGAAGCTATGCTTAATGCTAGGCTTAAAATAAAGGCTTTTAAGTCAGCAGCCTCCAGTCCCCAAGAGGGTTCCTCTTGAACTGACCAACACAAAATTCAATGTCCAAGACTTGCTTTCTTTTCAGGCCCCCACAGGCAGAGGCAATTTTCATACAGACAAGTCCCTGACACTGCCTGGCATACATAACACAGGCTTTGCAACCTTCTTAGTTATACTTTCTAGCTCAAAAAAAGGGAAAGAAAAAAGGCGTCTGTTCAACAAGAATTCCAGTAAACCTCGCAAGTAAAATCCTGGAAGTGTGTTTCGGTCCACTTTTCACAACAAGTGATGGTAAGAAATGAAGCATCGTTCCAAGGAATGTCTGTGAACAATTAAGGGGGAAACTTAAAAGGGAAGAATGATCCAACAAATCCGCCAAGCAGGAAAGAGCAAGGGTAAGAGTATATTTCATAACATCTAAGAATTGGAAATATTAAACCATTCATAATGCTGCTTAGGCAAAGACAGCAATGCTGCTGGAATGGTATGCAAGGCATAGCCTGAGACAACGTAAGCAGCTTTTTTGTTAGTCTGTTTGGGAGAAAAATCCACAGACCTTTTCCTGTAAGAGATGTACCTTTCTATATGAATTTCAATTCTCAAGACAGCCAGAGCAACCTCACAAAAAAGATATATGAAAGAACAATTTGTCCTCTAACGTGTTATTTAATAAACTGATGTTTCTATTTTTGATATTTTTTGAAGTAGCTCAATGTTTTTTTTTTTTCTGTGACTGACAGGATAATTGGAATACTTTTTGTTTTTAAAGACATATAAGTACTTCTAGAATGTATACTATAACTATTTTTCCCTCCACTGTACTTACTTTTCTATCTCCTGTTAGAAGACTTGAAACCTCCCCTGAAGATTTGTTTTATTCTTATACATCACCAGATTAAAAAAAAAAAAGAAAAAAGCAAACCACCATAAACTTGGCTTCATAACCCACTTTTGGGCACACAATCAAACAATGTACACTGTCCAAAGGATAATGTGTTTGGAGGCTTTGTATTGCAGCAAGAATAAGGCAAAACCAAAAACCCACCCAGCTTGCCTACTGTACTAATTGAGTAGTTACTCCTTCTTGCAAGTGAGGTGAATATGTTAGCTTGTATTTTAATTGTGAAAAATATTTAATATATGCAGGCCATACTTTTGCAGTATAATCAGTTTTTACATAAATACTATATGTCTTTAATATTCCTGCAATTTTCACCCATCATTTGAAAAATTTATCTGTAATGCAACATATTTTACTTGAATCAGAAGAATATGGATAGTGGTATTGCCCTCTTCCTCCATTCCACGACCAATCAGCAATCGGAAAAAAAAATTTGCATTGCTGATTGACTGCATGACAGGAGAGAGCTCTTAAAAATCATGTTATACTGTGCGCTATTCCCCTGACCCCCATTCCTGTGCTTTGGGCTTTTATTTTCTAATTAAAAGCAGTAATTGTCCTTGCAATGTTCATCTTCAAGTTCAGTTTTTAATTCATGCCTATGGCACTTTTTGGACTAGCCAGTAGGGCCTGTTAGAGAGAATGGTCCAAGCACATTGGCCTTGAAAATGGCTGTGCTACCTCTGGGACGTGTTCAGTCTCGACCCACCCAGGAGCAAGAGCAAAAGCAACCCATTGCGCCATCCCACAAAACATAACTATGCAAAATCAGATTAAGAAAAAAAAGTGGGGATACATTTTTCTAAGTTTATTGCTGTATGAGGCTTTGTGGGGTTCCAGGAGTTATGAGGAAGTCTCTGTACTAATAATTTGTAGGAATCTCCTGTGCAGAGCCTTTTCATTCTACAGACTGAAAATATTTTTAGCAACCCTAACAACTGGGTTCCTCATCTACCAGATGAGTAGTCTGCATGTAGAAGTGGCTGCTCCACAAGTGAGGAGCAAACATTGAGGAACAGTAACTTGCTTGAAAAGACAGCACTGTAAAATACCCTCACCTATATTCCTTCTCTTTGCAATACTGCCAACTGAAATTAAAAAAAAGGCCAACCCTCAAACCTTTGTGTATATGAATAGACACACTTCAAGGTCTACACGTATTATGCATATGACCTTACATACACAGAATATGGAACCTATGAGTAGAAAGAGACAAAACTGGGAAGGGGAAAACAAAAAACTCATCACATTTGTTTAACTTTGGTATGATATTTATGATGGCATTAAAGGCAGGTTTCAATGAAAAATAAAGGTACGTAATTTTTTCTTAACAGCTGTTGAGACAGGTACGTCCTGGTTAAACGGTACACTAGCATTCAGTGCCATACCCTTGATTTTACAGTGATTGCCATGAATTAATTTAATTCCATCTGTAAGCTAAAATCAGATCAGAGGTCTAATGCTGCTGCAGGCTCCACATCTGTTTAATCATTTTTGGATAGAACAGCTTGCAAAAGTTCAGGTTTTAAATTTGCTTCATATTTAAGAAACAATGTTAGACCAGTGTACAACATCTTCAGCAGGAAACAAATGAGCCTATGCACAGTTTTGATCTGACAGATCCATTTTATTTGCAGAATGTTTCTAAAAAACATAAAAGCTCACCAATTAAGTTATCATTTATTACAGAATAATAAAGGAACTGTGACCCCATAAACCACTACTGTGACAATATTTATTTGTATGGTCCAAGTGCTGGGTAAGACTAACATCAAGCATGTTTGGTTTATATTGGGGTGAATAAAAATCAGAATAAGCTAGGTTCAATCTCTTAAATAACCCTTATTTAAAAATATGCTGGGTTTTGTTTTTTCTTTTTGTTGTAAGAAACAAATGAAGGCATATTGAAGTAATTTCATTTTCATCTTTTGTTTTTTCTTTTCTTTCCAGTTGTAAGAAACAAATGAAGGCATATTGAAGTAATTTCATCTCTGGCCACCGAACTACTTTTGATGTTAAGAAAACAGGTTTTTAAACAGTTCTGAGAAAATGACACTGTACATAAAAATAGTCTTGGCCTTTCATCTTTCTTTTATATGATTAAGACTTGTGAGCAGAACAGCAATGCCTTTGCAGAGCATACCACAACTATTATTTCCTCTTCTATCGCTCCCAGCAGCCTTAAATCCTTTAAATCCTTTCCTAGAAGGATCTCTTTTTGCTTGGGTAATTTTTGCAATACATGGCCTGCTAACCCTTACCCCCTACCCTGGATCTCACTTATGTCTATCACAGCAGAGTCAGTCTTTCTACCTCAAATCTTCCAAGGAGCATTGTGGATGGTAATTCACTTGCGTAATTGGCTCAAGAGATGAAAATCTTGTATCTGCCTCTCTTAGCCACTAATCTATCCAGCTGACTGCAAGCCTAATTGGCAGCTTGTTTAGTAATTTGGCTCCTAAAGTGTTGTATTGATATTGGATAAACAGCCAATGGAAGGAGAAACGATACATGCTGCTTCACTTTAAAAGCTAGTGCACTTTCCCCCTCGTTTTCTGAAAGCATTTAGTATTCCATCTATTCTTTTTCTTTTCTGAGTCCCTGCTCAGAACAGCAGGGACTGATCCTGGTACACAAGACAATTTTACAAGGAATGTAATCAGAATAACACATTGCTGTAGTGTATTTTTTAGCCAATGTAGCTGGCTTTTTTGCCAGCTCTCTCTAACTAGCAAAACGGGAATCAGGCTGCCTAGATGTTTATATTCTTCAAACTGTTTTGGATAATTGCGCAGTCAGCATCACGAGCACAGCTGACAGCCATGCTGTGATTTTTAAAATCAGTACCTGCAGTGGTTTTCAAAATTCAGTATACTATAGCTGTATATCTAAAAAAAACCAGTTATGAAAATGCCATATTATTCAGCTAAATATTTGAGATTGCATTTTTATACCAGACTTCTATATATCCCTCACACCGAGCTATCTAAGACTGCGTCTGAAGAACAACCTTAGAATGATTATAGTTCAGGTGAGTCTGCTTGCACTCTATTTCATTCTAGCTAGCAGAGAGATAAAAATAGCAGAGAGGACAGAGCCATAACTTCAGTAGGTGTTGGAAACCTCCGTATTTACCCAGCATCCACAGCAGTTTTATTAATGTCTGCACTGCCATAGTTTCATTCCTACTGCCCCATTGCAAGGGGTATTCAAGGAATTGTTGTGTAATTGCAGCATGGGTAAATGCATTCTTTCCTGCAGCATAGACCCTAGATTTAAATCCATTTTCACCCCTCCTGAATATATAAACGTAAATCCACACACTGATGAAAATTGAGACACTGAACTTTAGGTTCAACTGATCATCCAGTATCACAGATCACTTGGAACTGGATTTGCAGGTGCTCTTCTCCTTCCATGCTTTATTGGACTACACTTTGTGTGAAGTGTAACTTCTTGCCCATTCAGTGTTTACTACTACTAAAATTGGTTGGGAAGAGTTGGAATTATTCGATTCTCATTTACCCCTCTGTAAGGGGAATCTCTTGAATACCCAAGACTGTCTTTTCACTTGGGTCCAAAGGGGGTCAGTTTTACGCCTTGTCTACACCGACAGAAAGACTGTCACTGGATGGCATTTTGGAAGAAGCATTCTCACTGGGGACCATTCCAAAGTTCTGCTCAAACCCGTTGAAACCTGGCAAAATTGCTCCCTTCTGATAAGCATTCCCTGACTTTTACAAAAAGACTTGTAATCTTACACTGAAATCCACAGGGAAAGGATTTAAATCACAGTAATACTCTCAAAACGGACAGCGCGGTTATTGTTAATTTTAGCAGAAAAGGTTGAGGATTAAACTGATACTAGGACTACGCACATTACAGTAGCTCCATCTGACCCTAACCCAAGTTGGGATGGATTGCCAGGATACTGGAGGTGAAGTTCCACTTCTCTTGCCTATTCTGTGCCTATGTGGTTGGAGTATTATCTCCTGTCAAGTTATTTTAATTTAAAAACGAAGATTAATTCATTAAAACTAGGCAAATACATCTGCATATTGTTTACTATGGGTTAAATAACAATTTGCCTATTTATTTACACAAGCAATGCTCACTGCAATCCCTCTATCAGTAATGAAGGCATCAGAACGTAAATCTTAGTTACTACATTAGCATTGGCAGTGTCAATATATAGGTTGAAAGGTAAACTTCACGTACAATAAAAAAAAAAAAAATCAGTTTTCTCTCATTGTAGTGGAAATCAAAAGCAAAAATTTTCTTTATGAAATCCAGAGTATAACAGGTATCTACGACAGCTTTTATCAGAAACTCTTCCACCAATCGCAAAGATTTTACAGAAAGACAGAAAATAGAAATCCAAACTTGCCTGGACTGGAAACCTGATCAATGAATTTTATATTCTCACATTACAAAAATATTTTCTCGTATCTTAAACAGTTATTTTTATTCCCCTGAAGTGGCAAAAGCCTTCTACATAAAGCTATCAGGTTTATGCATAGGCCTTCTTCCTTATTCGAAAAGTAAATTACATGCTAACAAACCTTTAAGAAAAGTGATTTTTGCATAATCTATAGCAGGGCCTATTTGCAGCAGTGCTCCCTATTCCCTCGGGAGAAAGAAAAACTAGTCACCATCAGCTGAGAGGTTGTTGTGGAGAGCTGGGATACGAAGTTATATTGACTGGGGAAAAACTACAGGTATTTCCTCCTTGCACATTTTAACTCCCAAATCTTCTCTGGTTAACGAAAGTCCTTTGGTATTAGCAACCTAGAGCAGACTGACAGCAATATCAGGTACTGCTTTTATTGGTTGAGTTCTAGGAAAACTGCATGATATACGCAGCCCATCTGAAAAAGGTGATGGTTCTAACGAACTGCACCTAAAATGGGGCAGCTCCTCTCTGTGGGGAACCACTTTATTATGGTACCTGATGGAGAACGAGCAGAACTTGCAGAGCACATAACTGACCTGGAGGATGAGTCTCCCTCTGACACCTCTCAGTTTCATGGAAAGTGTACAACTGTCTAATGAGACATACCTTTGGAATTTGGAAAAAAAAGCCTGGTTTAGCCTTTTTTGAGCAGAAATTTCTTAATATATTAAGGATGCTCTCATTGGTGATATTCTCTGTTAAGCTGGTTTATGATTCTTGAAAGTGAAGTCCAAAAAACCCATAGAATCACAGAATATCTCAAGTTGGAAGGGACCGATAAGGATCATCAAGTCCAACTCCCAGTGGAGGCAATTTGAATCCTTTCCACAACCAGAAAAAACCAGCTACTTTAGGAAAGACTCCCGGAGTAATTTGGGGAATTATTTTTGAACCTCTTACATTTCAGAAGATGACAGCATTTAGAAAAGGCAGGTACAGTCTTCTTCTATCAACCTGAAGGTTTCTTCTTGACTTTATATTGGCTGAATGATATTGTCTTCTCTCTAGATCACAAGAAATCCACCAGCAAATTCTCAGTATAAGCTTGGTTCTTGTTGCGTTGTGGATCTTTTTTCTGAAGTTTGTTAGTGAACTCTCCTCGTTACTCTGATGTTTATAAGTAAGGGGCCCCGCCTGAACCAATGACCTCAAGCTCAACATGAAAAGTCTTTTGCTCTGAAGGGACAGCAGTTTCCAATACTGATAGCACTCTGTGATCTTTTAATTTTTGAACTGATTTAGTGAGACTGTGGTAGGAGAAAAAAAGAAACAGAAAGGAGTCCCTAAAATTTAATCTGCTGCAGGAACCAACCAACCAAAGAGTTTCCATAGGCCGGAGAATCAAGCAGATATGCTATGTACACCAGAAAGGACTTTGGTAGACTAAGGATAAGAAATGGCGCAACGCAGTAAGGGAAAGTGTTCACAACACGTGCCAATGTTGTATTGTCCTGTGAAAAGGGATTTCTGTCTATGGAGTTGTACAGTTAGTAGATAGAAAGGCAGTGAATCAAGCTAAAAAGAAAGCAGGCATATAATAGTTTGTCTAGAGTTTTGGAAATTTACTGCCAGTTCATCCAAGTACACAAAAGTCGACCCTTTCTCTGCAACTATCTCACTAAGTTGACCTTCACCACAAACTTAGCCTCAGCCACCTTTGTTATCACAGTGTAATCACAATCTTTTTCAAATCATCATTTTGGTACTGCAGATATTCAGGTCTGATTTTTAATCACTGACATATTAAGCATCAGCAAAATAGTTTGCTTAGCTGTTCCGCTGGCAATTTTTAAAAAGGAATGAAAACATGTACCTTTTGATTACCTTGTTAAAGTGAGTCATGATGGCATTATAGCAGTGCTCAGTATTTCTGCTGTAATTAAGAATCTGTCATATTTTTCATTAAAACACATTCTTTAAAATGAGACTTTTAACTTGGTCATTTCAATCAGTACCTGCCTGAAGTGTAGCATGCGACGTGCCCACTAGATAAAGAAAATGACATCTGAAATTTGCTTTTGCAAAATGTAAGTATTAAAGTGCCCATAACATGCACAATAATTTACATATTTTATACGCACATTCTCTGTGTTTTAACTAAAAAGAGCTTTCTCTTTTTAAAATTAATTTTTGCAGGTTTTCACCACTGCTCCAAACTGTAAACCATGGTATGTAAACATCAGAGCAAAAAGAATTGTTTTCAAATAGAAATAAATGGCTATTTACAAGGCACACAAGTAAAACTTAACTTTTTTTGTTCTGAATCAAACTTTCTACATTCTGTAAATTAAGTTACTAACATCCTGCACATGTGAAGCAGAATTTGATGTTTTCGAACATTTAAGATTTAGAAGTTTCTTATTAAAAAAAAAAGAATCTAAAAGGGCTTGGGGATTTAACAGGAGCTGATTGAGAAAAAAAGCTTGTGCAGAAGACAACAGAGTCAATAGGAAAGGAACTGGGGTAAATGCATAATCAGTGTATGAACATGGCATCTAAAATTCTCTAGCATCTACTGGTTTGACATGAGACTTAAAACAGGTAATCTAAGACTGAAATTACTCTAAACATTCTCAATGCATGTGTTTCAAGTAGTAACAATACTTTGCAGAGAATGTCTTTTACATACAAATTCTTTTTTCTTTTTTTTTTAAATTTATTTTGTTATTATTTTTCATCAATACTGGACCTAGTTTTGCTAGGGCTATTTCCATGATAATGAATTAGTTTGTCTAAGAGGTTTTTATACAAACATGAGGGCACTGTATTGCTGCAATGAAATATGTCAGGGTGTCGTATGAAGTAGTTCTACCACTCAGGTAGTCAGGGAGGGCATAAAGTCATTGAGAATGACCTGGTCCCAAATCTGACTAGAATCACTGAAATAATATTGGTTTCATGGAAGAAGCTGTGCAAAAAAGTAGATATTCGTAATGTACAACACCTAATTCTTAAAAGAAATCATAGGAAGTAAACAATTTTTACTAGTATCTTTTTTTTAGTTGATAAACTAATTAACTATCTAGGTTCAGTAACACACAGATGGGGCTACATCAAGCATCCACGAACCAGAAAATTTATCTTAGTAAAAAAGGCAGAATAGGACTGTCTCAGTACTGTCGGCTCCTAACAATCCATACCTATATTATCTCCCATTTTCTTCATTGCTTTTCAACACAGCTTTTCTTCACCTTTACAAATGACATTTTTGAAACTATAAAATGCTCTGTGCTGCTCAAACTTTCTTGCTTCAATAGATTCTCATTGCTGTACAAGTAAATCTACATCCTTTGTTACTAATATACACAAACCTATTGGTATGTGACTTTGACTCCAGGCTGAGAACAGGCTATAAATTTAGAAATCAATATCTAACTCTATCAATATTCATTTTACTTTTTCAATACAAAATACAAAGGTGAAAGAGCAGTAAATAAGCTGGAGTACTGAAATAAATTGGGTGTTCTTGTCACAATTAATAAATGTTTAACCAATAACACTGCTTGCTACAGAAGTCTATGGCTTTGTAAGGTGCCTGAAAGTAGCAGGTGCTACCTTGTGAGACTCAAAACCAGAGAACATATTTCAATACTTCATTAGGATCACCAGTCATTCTCTTCAGTAATGCTGAACCTAAACATATAAATGACCATTTTCAACACTGTGCAGAGTGCTACAAGAATTAATTTACCAATGTAATCTATTCAAAAAATGCAGATGAGAATTTTGAAAATACTTTTTTCAATGGATTGGCTCACATTAAGTGAAACTTTGCTAATTTGCAGCACATATAGCTCAAGAAAACATTTGCAGTTAATGATTCATTTATAGACAGCCTTTCAGGTTTCACTACGATGTTAAATATGGACAATTATTAGCAGAATGCTTCTTTTCATTTCCAACTTTTGTTCATGTAAATACACAACTTTTGTCCCTTCTTTCTTTCAAGAAAAAAGTTTACAAGTTCTTCTACATAAAATCGAGTCCTTCTGTTCCTATACTGAAAGGAGAATAATCAAATAGTGATCTTTCATTTTAATCCAAATTTCCAAAAAGGAAACCCTGTTTCTTTCATAAAATGGTATGAAATACTGACAAAGACAAACAAACAAGGCCTGTGATGGATAAACAGTAAGTTAGCTGTGGGAAGGTTAGCCTTTGAGAAAAGTGTAATAATTTAAAGTGTTATGCATTATCTACACGTACGTACAAGTTTACTCAAAGTTTACCAAAGTTTCTAGTTGCTTAAAAATTTACAATGATAAAATGCAGAACACCCCTCCCCTTTTGTAAGACCACAGAAAAAATTCTCAATCCTCCAGCCCAGAACAAAATTGAAAAGATTACCTTGAACTTGAAGAGAAAAAAAACCACACGTTAGTTAAAAGGTACCTCATATGATACCTTTATCCACCATTATTCTCTGTCACTCTCCAGTAAAGGCAAATTTTGGGGGCAAAACAATCTCTAAAATTGTGACTATATAGATACATAACATTGAATGATCACATAATATATTTGCCTTAGTATCAAAATATTGGCTTTGCAAAGTTATGCAGAGGAGTCAGCTAGTAAAATAAAATACTGAACACTGGAAGCCCAAGGTAAAATGAATAATAAAATTAATTTCATGATACTTCATACCCTCTCAGTACAAAATGACATCCTCCAGTACTTGCAAGTTGTGAAGTGAAAATCACCTTGTAGAAATAATTATTCTCTCTTCAGCCATTAAGTATTTTTCTTTCTCACTTCACATATGTTCAGAGTCTTAGAAGCTGACCCATACATTCTCTTTTTCCATACTGCTGCCACTAAGGTGCTTTAACAACATTTCTAATATTATTCTTGGTCTGTTTCTGCCACTGAGGTTTGAAACAAAGAAGTTTCAGGAGGGGGAATTCAGTTGGAATACAAATATTAGGCTTCTCTAAAGACATCTATTTAGAATATATTTGAAGAACTGTGTTGCGTATGTTGCTATAGTAATTGATATATGACTAGGACATGCAATGCAGATTTCCATATTAGCAATACATAAAAAACCTCACACAGGCACACACACACAATCTAATCCTTCCAGTATGCACATATATAATTAATACAACAAACTGATGAGAGTCCTATAAATCACTGCTAAATATTGAAAAAGTCATTTCACAGCTGTGACATCAGCAAAATGCATCCAATGGTTGTGACCTCGCATCTGTAAAAATCTTTCAGAAATGTGCTTGCAAGTGCTTCCTATTTAATCTATGGCACTAATTTTAAAGCTGTGTTTCACAGCCTTATCTCCACATTTTCAATTGTTTGCCCAAGAATTCACATCCTATCTTTATTTTGCAGGATTTTTATAGTATTCGTATGCATTCCTCACAGAAAAAAGGTACCTCATGTCTTCTACCTGGTAATGCTTGAACAGACATAAGCAGTAATCTTTACTGTCTATGATTCTCAGTATATGAAAAAAGATTTATTCTCTTTAAAGAAGTGCCATGCTACAAAGGACTAGAAATTAGAAATGTTTGAGGGAGAATTAAGAGAGCCTATTTATTTCTTAATCCCTATTAATAAATAAGGATAGCACATATCTGAAGTTATATGGAAAGTTACTGAATTTATCAAGCGTTTCCCCAGGTCACTGACCTACTGCTTTGTATTTAGAGATTTAACATCTTGTGTTTTGTGTTCTGTCCCAGGGAAATTGGTTACCTGTGGGTCCTGGCAGGGGAGCAGCTTTCCTTCTCCGTTTGATGTCTCCCATGCACAATGATCCTAAATGTACACTGGTTTGCCTGCAAGTAATTATAGGAGAAAACTATTAACAAAGGAAGAAAACCACCGCATAAATACACAGCTTGTATAATCTGAACCTGTATCAAAACATTCTCAACCAAGATGAAGCTGCACAGTGAAGCCACCGATCTTGTTTATATCGAAGCATAATTATGTTTGTTGACAAGCGCTCAGTATCTAAATGCAGCATCATAAATTGTTACTGGAATGAATAATATAAAGGGAATGCTTTTTAATTTTCAAAACTGGCAATCTTTCTAGCTCAACATAAAACAAAAACACTGTTGCTCTTGACAGGAAAATAGCTAAGATTAATTATCTAAAGAGATCACAATACTGTTGGTAGATTATCAATTGGCTAGTAATGCCTGACTGTCAGAACAACATTTATTACATGAAAAGTATTATCAATTTTTTTTAAGGTAAAATGAAGAATGAATGAGAAAACATGAAACAGTAAACTCTTCAAAGGTACATGAAATAAACTTGTAGCACACTAATTTGTCATCTTCTAATTCACTGGCAAGTTGTGAGAATGATAACACGGAAGCACAGTATCTGGTATACTCACTAAACAATTACGAGCTTACACTTGGAGACCAGAAAATTGGTGGAGCTACAGAGGATGGCAAACAAGCAAATCTTATTGCTATAAGAAGTCAGATACCACAGAAAAGGGTAAATTTGGAATTTCCAAATATTGAATTTTGGAACATAATCTTAAAGGACAATTATAGTTATTATTTTTCTTAAAGTAAAAGTACAGTGCCTGTAGAATGGAATATATGTAGCCGGCATTTTTTTGGAAAGAGCTAGAACAGAAGAGGGGGAAAAAGCAGTAATTTCTAAACTTCACAATTTTAATATGTCTCCATAAATGTTACTCAGAACTGTGATTCTTACTACAGTGGTGTAGTGAATTTTGCTAAAGTTACAAGCTGAGAATTGCATCTGATAGTCTACTGTAGCATAGTAACACTGTCACTCACGGGATCTGGTTTCAGTGTGGATATGTGACTTATCTTTTACTGCATTTATAAACTTTTTAAAGCTGTGCTGCTTCTAAATGAGTAACAAATGGTCATATAATGTTGAGAGACCTCAGATCTGCTCAGTAATGTAAAAGAGTGACCACAAGGCCTTGATGAAAAAGACAATGTACAATCCCCTACATACTTTTAAAAAAATACAGTAAATTAACAAGTACTGCAGTGCTTTTATTTAAATAGTAAAATATTCCAAGAAATTTGTTTCACACAGAAATGTACTCTAGCTTCCCCTAGTGAACCCCTATTTCAACACTTATTTAATTCTGTTTTAAAACAGATGTTTTCCTTGCAATTCTTCTAAGTTGAAATTGCGTCCTATTTTAACATCCAGAATCTGAACACAGTTGAACTAGTATATTAACACGGTGATAAATTTCAGTTCTACATTTAGAAAGACATCAAGAAGTGTAAGCTTTTCATAATTGACTGTACAATAAAGAAAATTAATATTTTAGTACAGTATGGGGAAACAATTATTAGAGAAAAAATATTTGACAGATGTATATAACATTGATATTAAACACGCAGAATAAGTTGTGTGGTAAATTACATGTTAAACAGTGTGCAACTCTCCATTTTCTCTTCCGAATGAAAAAGGGAGAAAGTCATCAGGAATACAAGTAGGATGAAAGATAAAAATTAATAAAGTCAGGCAATTGAACCTGAAGACCTGAGCCACAGCAGTAACAGCTAGCAGCATTTGAGTTATTTTGGCCAGAATTGATTATCTGTTACACTACATTGAGATATCTAAATTATTGATCTGTAAGATTATGGTACTGGGGTCTCCCCCACTTTTCCTCCAGGCGCACGGAATGGAGTTGCAACAAATAACACTAAGTAAGGACTACTTTGTTATTGTAGTCACCCTTCATGTAGAACATAGCAGTTACTTTTTAATTTAAAATCAATGAACGTCTGAAAGGCAGCCTTGTTCCTTCAACATAAATGAATCATTCGCCTTTGCCGAGCACAACAACCCGATCGCCAGCCAAGGTGAGAGTGGGTATTTCTTTGTTGTTGTTGAAAATTCTGTATGCCACAAATAAATAATGATATGCTAGAGCACCAATTAAGCTTTGTCAAACCTGGTGTTATGGCCACTAACATCAAACATTAAGCTAACTCTCGATTCTAAAGCGGCATTTACTTTCGCCAGGTCTTAACATCTGATATGCACTGTCAATGTAGATCACAGCAAAACAAAAAGCTTTATTTTATTTTTTTTATTTTTTTAAGAGGAACAGACAAGAACTATCACTGCTCTGGAACTGGCAGGTTAGACAAAATGAAGTATTATTCTGAAGCTGCACAGTACATTTTGAAATGCTTGTAATGGGGGTATTATAAAGTAGGGAGAACTCTGACCCTCAATCAGGCTAAGTTCAGCATTATGTTTCTTAGCATTAAATCAGAAGAGCACGGATTACAGAAGGGAAGAAAGCTATTTGCCTGACTTCTCTCTACTTACCCCTAGCTTGCTTCCAGCTATCATTTATAAATAGTGCTCTGGAGGGAAGCTAGGCATTTTATTATGGAAAAAATAAAAATTGTTAAGACCACCTTGCCTGAAAACTTGGCTTTTGACGTGCTGGTGACAGGGACTGGAGCAAGCAGTGTCAAATGGAATAATTTTTAAGGAAAGACAACAGGAACTTGTCGCCTCATTGTATGCATTTACAAATAGAGGCTTTTCGGAGTATTAGGTCTAGTTAAAGCTGCCCTCTGGATAAAAAGTGTTCCCAAGCAGCCTCAGACAAGCTTGGGAGACAAACAGATGTGACTATGGTCCCTGGCGTTTGGCAAGAACACTCACTGTCAATAAGAAAAATATGAGCATGGACAGGGCATCAGCTGCACCACGGCCGAGCAGGCCTGCAAGTGTCATAGCAGCGGCAAAGTTGTGGCAGAGGGAAATAAGAGGGCTGCAAAAGCCAGGCTGGTGTGAACTTACACTAGCATGCCAAGAATTTTTTTTGTTGTTGTGTCATGCCTCAACGTATTAAACAAAAGCACTAGAAACGCCACTGTCAATTTTTATTCATTTTTCATCTTGCTCACTGTGTTTAGATTCTCCATTCTATGTGGGAAATAAGAGCCTCAAAAATGAAGACAGACTGGGAAAGGCAGTAACAACAAAAAAGCTATTGAAATAATAAATAATAAACACAATAAAAAGTAGCTTTGATACAGCAAATACTTTTATAGAAGCAATGTCATGTAAAGCAATTCACAAGCATCTATGCATTCTTGTGACAAACATTCACTCAGACAGAAATTTTGTTATCTCCTTCTTAAATAGCTGCAGTCTCCCTACCGTTTCTTTCTTCAAGGTAATTGCCCTTACTGTGGTAACATGCCTAGAATTCTCTCTTTCAACTCTAAATATTTCTTACACAACAACCACCTCTTTTTCTGTAATTTTCATAGCTCAATAAGCAAATATTTTTGATGAGTGCCTTTTCTGCAGTTACACACGTTCACCTCTCCAAGACATTTGTTATAGGCTATGTCAGATTTTTATCTATCCTGACCTTTACAGTCAATGGACCATTTGGTTACATTCCCCAAATAAACGCCTGTTCTGTGGAGGAACCTACAGCTGCACTGCTTTAATTGCAATCCACCTTTTGAGCAGCTGAGCACACAAAGTGGTTCATAACTCTTTCACTAGTAGTTACCACCTTTGCTGCTATCGAGGTTAGTTCACCGGTCCAAGTCACTGAGGATAATACAATATAAACCGAGTGTAGGACAGCAGATACTCCTGAACACGAGTTCTCTGGTTTATTACATGAGTCTGTAATCACTATCATCCCATGTGTAAGAAAACCGAAAACTAAAAAAACCAAACAACCCCACCCCAAACCAAAATGCAAAACAAGCCCTCCTCTCCTCAAAATTAAAAAATCCTATTCAAATTCAGTAATTGTTCCACAGTCTCTTCAGAAAGACACAATGAAGACAGTGTTATATAGCAGGTAGCTTCATATGCATTAGTACAATGGCCTAAACTAGCAAGACTGTAATCTCATGTGGGGGAGCTCTAGGTGCTAGTTTACTAAAATGTTTACATGTTTATTTTATATGTCTCATTGTAACAACATGTCTGTTGATCGCTTCACTCTGTCTGTCTGCTGTTAGCAGCTGCCACTTTCCTTGCAAGCTGCAATGCGTTATTTGGTATCAGCACAGTTGCTTCTGCTGGTGCACTGTAATTGTGCCGACGGTTACATCACTGAAGGCAAACTTAATTTTGTCCCTTAGTATATTTACTGTCAAACCATTTACCAGACAATACTATGACATTGCTAAGATTACTTGTAAGTAACGAAGGTGATGGTTTTATGTCCTGCTTGTGTCAAAAATGCATAGAAGTACTGATTACTAAAGGCAGATGTGGAAGAGCGTGTATTTTTTGTTTAACAGTATTTATTAAATATCAATACTCTAACTTGGAAAAATCCTATGCTGCATACTATTATGATGCAACAATGTTTTCAAGAAGGCTGATTTCTACATCACAATTAGATGAATCTGTAATGATCAATACTTGCCTACCCATTATATTCCAATTAACATCTCTCTCACCTGAGGAACAAATCCACAGTAAATAGTGACACACCATTCTGCCACAGTATCAATGCATTCCTGCAGATGGCTGTAGAACTCTGCAAGTTTATCACCGCTGAGTGCTTCAGCTAATGTAGAGGCTTGATAAAAGTTTGTAAGTGAACTTCTTTCACAAGAGATTAGAATAAGGCAAGAGTTGTCTGGTTTGCATTTTAGAAGGGACTTGAGAGAATTATTTTGAAGGGGAAATCTAATTGACACTGTCAGTCCTCAGTCTTAAAATATAGATATGAATATGGATATGATTGAAGAGAGAATGCAGTGAGGATCACGACTCACTTTAAGTTTGAAATGACTGGACAATTTCTTATAAACTGAAATTGAATAGGGAGTGCGTGAACCAATGTTCACAGCAGCAGTTAAAAATGAAAAACCAGAACTCACAATTGTGTAACAGAGAAGCAAGCCAACAAAATGATTAAAAGAAATGGGATGTGTGGAACAGCTCAACTTTATAAAATCAAAGAATAATCTGAGCAAACCTCCCATTATTTAAGTACCTTTTACACAAAATTATCACAGAAATGGTTCTCAAATCTTTACACAGAATGGACCTGTAGTACAGATTATCTCATTTCTTATGTGGCTTAAAATGCAGTCACTGCTGTATCTGGTGGCCAATGGAAGTGCATCCATTAGCACTGCTTAAATAAGAGCTTGGATGAACTTTAACTTACTGTACCTTCCTCAATCTCCACAAATGGCAGACAATGGCTTCAAGAGCATCCGAGTCAATGGAAGAGTTTATGATCAGTTTAGAGGTAAACACCATTAAAAACCTGTTATATATGTATTTCTAAATGTCCAGTGACACTATTAGCTAATTAGATAAGACGAACAGAAAATTCTACGCTTCCATTTGACTGAGTCTCGAGAATTATGGACTTACTAGGCAATTGGTGTTGTAAATTTGGAAAGACTATTCTGTATTATCTAGGTAAAACCAACACTTCTAATCTTTCCCTCTGGCATGTATCTCAATATAACCACAAAGACGCATGATGATTTTATACTATTACACTGAAATATGCAAGGCACATTTGTTTTTGAGGAAAAAATATATCAAAACCAAAGGCTAAGAAATTTTATAAGGAAAGATTTCTTCTTTCTCTTGTAGCACACAGCTTAGCCAAAACATGGACACAACTTCTGGTCTCCATCTGAACGCCCAGAGAAGAGTAACATATGCTCTAACATATGTGCCCCGTGGACAATTAGAGAGGGACGGCTCCATTCTGAAGAAGGTAGCTACATTCTTTCACTCTCTAAAATATGCATAGTGCTTGTGCACTTCCAGGAGATGCACAGGACACTACTTTGAGGTCAACGTTTCTGGGGAGTAGATGAAGACAGATAAGAGTGAACAAAACAGTTGCTTTAACAACGAAGATTTGGACTCCGCTTCTTAGTATTATGGTATAGGGCAATCTTGAAAACCAATCCAGTAATGTTTTATGAAGAAGAACATTTGAGATAAACCTCACTCAGTACAAATTTACCTGACTTTAGGTTAAATCAGTGTCTGAAATCTATTTTGTTATTTGTCACAGAAATATGTCACATGCATGTGTGCCTGGTGGCAATCTAGGCAGTCAGTGTACTAAATGCCCCAATGCTCACCACAGTCTACACCAAAGCTACTGTGACAGCTGCATTCCTGGTGGACAGTTCCTCACCTGAGCCTTTTTTCCAGGAAAAAAAAAACCACAACCTTTTGATAATGGGACACAGATTGTATGCTCAGGTTGCACGTAAGGTCTGCCTCTACTTCCATCAAACCCTCTCAGTGAATTAGAAGAATTTCACAGCTTTTATAGATATGCAGTATCAGGACACAGATTCCTGGAAATCAGGAACTTAAAAATCTTGTTTTATAGTTTGCTTGATTTTGTTTTTAATATGTGAAATAATTCACAAATTCATACATATTCCCTTCATGCTAACTTTCTGGAGGTTGTAGGAAGAACCACCCCCACCCCCACCCCTCCCAACACCAGAGTGTTGACAGTGTTGAAAGGATTTGTCCCTTGGCTAGGAGCAGTAGACCAGTACTGCTGCAAATTAGTCTTGTCTACAAAATACATTAAAAGTCTTTATAGAAACTTTTCGTTCAGTGCTAAAGAACCGGCAATGTAATAATGAAATACAATGCATATGCAGCATATATATTAATTTTTAATGCTTATGAAAATGAATATATATTTCTTGGTATCACTTTTCTCAGATACCATTCAGGTGAAATCAGTTCCACATCCTTTACAAACAGCAAAGCTTTTCTTCAGACTTGTCTAAAGAATGACATCATCTGTACAACAGATTGCTTCATCTGCCTCCAGAAGTGCAAAAACCATTACATTAACCACAAGCACTATGCACTTTATTTTCCTTTTATTAAATCTTAAACAGATGTGATAAACCCATGCAATTCTATCAAACTCCTTTCATTCTATGCCAATCTGTTCACAACATAACTTTAAACATAAGGGTGACATACCTGTATTATTAAAAGTCCTAGTGCAATCCTATTATTATGAGAAGAATAGTCTTCCGCAGCCCCATCAGATTATCTCATCACCTAATACTATATCCTAATATGTTCCTTTCTGTTTTCTTTTTCAGCACTTTTAAGTGTCATTCAGACACAGAAGTAGTCCAAAATTTACCTGAACTCTACAAATCTACACACTCCACACTGGCATAATTTTAGCAAACACAATGGAAAATAAAACCTTACATCACTACATATGTTTTGACACCCAACCTGAAGTCACTTACGTACATTATTTGTGAACTGAGTCTCTCAAAAAAAATTCTGCGGTAGAGGCCTACTGCCCTCAGAAAGGATAATGCATTGTTTTTTCTTGTTTCTAATTAGTAATTTAAGCATATGTTCAGCATTTAACTCTAAATGTTTGCCTTTTCCCCAAGCTCTAAGACAGCTGTCCAAGATGTGAATGCCAGAAAACATTTAAATATCAACATCTGTTGAATTATGTTAATTTAGTGTAATATAATTGGGCATGAGTTGGAATTGATCAAAAGTATATGAATTACACAAAGGCAAATCCAAACTAATATCTTGGTGTACAAACAAGTCACCAAGGAACACTGAGGGAGTAAAACCAAAAAATCCACTTCTGTTAAAAATTAAATAGCTAAAACCTACAGTTTTCTTCAACAAATGACATGATTTCACATTTTCAAGACAGGAAATTAATATTTATACTCATTCTCAATATAAATTCTATATTCAGAATATTTCCAAATATTTTTGAGAGCAAGTTCCATTATTTATGTCAAGCAATACCTGATAAAAATGAGTAATGCTCATGTGTGTAATGTAGTTAGATAATAGGTTACAGTAATGGAATACCATCTTGTTACAGGACAATATTGTTTCAAAAATGCTAAAGAAAACATTCTTTTATTTCTTCTTCATCTTGCGACGTTGTCGATATCCAAAAGATATGGGCCCTGATCCAGCTCTGAAGTGATTTGGAAAATATCTTTATGACTTGAGCAATAACCATGGGCTTGAACAGCTAATTCCACAGAAAGACTTGATAGCTTACTCAGCTACACTATTTCTTCCAGATATTTCTGGACACAGATTTGTTTACTAAGCATGATATTCACTAAATAAAGTCAGTCTAGGACAAATCTATTTTGTTGAAAAGACTTTAAGAAACACATCCTACCTATATAGTTCTGGATTACACTCATATACAGTTAGGTTAAATTACTTCAAACATTAGCACCATAGCCAAAATCCTTTACTGTTAGAACAGGTACAGAGGAAGAAGCAACACTATAAAAATCCACAGATATCTAATATAGTAGCTTAGAAATGGAACAAGGAAAATGTCTTATCGGAATGGAAGCACTCAACCTCTTTACCTCTGTGCTGGGAAGGTGAACAACTGGCCAACTGGAATGAATTTGATCCACTATAAAAGACCGATAATTCAATTAATGTAGGTAAACAGCCAGCACAACGTAATGATTTTTAATCAGTCATTCATACCTAGATCTGGACCAGTCATCCAGAAGCTTTTTGTCATATTACAAACACTACGGTCAGTCCTTAACCTACTGCCTTCCAATCAGTTCCAAGAAAACAACACCTCTGCAGCTGGACCCCAGCATCATTCTCCTCATTAGTCCCTTCCGCTTCCCTATTTTTAATATTGTGCTTGAGAAACAACTCTTCAAACAACCTAATTGTCTGGCCAAGACAGTACAGTTATAATGCAGTCAATCTGATAAACAAAGATATAATTGCGTGCAAGGTGGGATGAGGTGGGAAAAAAAAAATCACTAAAGCTAACTGAACATTAGGCAAATTATGCTTCCTAACACTCTGCACCCATTCCCCTCAGTAACTGTCATGCAACTCCATCGAGTACAAGGGGTCTGCATGTGTAGGAGTGAATGCAAAATTTGACTTTCTAATAACAAAGGAGAGCAGGTAAGAGAAAGTTAAAGAAACTGACTTTTTTTTTTTTTGTCCTTTTTAGTTTCAAAATTCTTTAAGAGCAAAAACTTCACTTATGTCCTCCTGCTCTATATTATTAACCAGTGATATTAAAACTTCTAAAAATCATATATATAAAGTAACAGGAGCCTTGGCAAAACAAATTCCCAAATCTAAAAGTGAAGAGGCTGAACTCCTTTTCTTCCTTTTGGCTAGGACAGTTACTGAACATTAGTTTTTTCCAGATAGGCTGAAATGTATCATTGTAATAAATGATCACAAATTCGAAATATCAACAAAGAAAATAAACATGGAAATTCTATATAATTTGAAACAAACTACTCGAATTTTCTTCTAAACTCTCTCTCTCTCCTTACACAAAACCACGGTCTGGATAGAAGTCAGCGTGCCTATGCCTCAGAATTTTAGTGAATGTGTGTCAATGGATGCTGCTTTGTGTATATGAGATTCAGGGATCCCTCCAAGCTTAGTAGGAACTCAATGTAAAAATTGCATGAACAGTTTAATTTACAATAAGAACAGAAAAACAAAATGCAAAATGACCTCTTTTGATTGCAATGTTGCTTAACAATAGGTTAAACAGTTTGTGGAACTACAGTGCAAGTTACTGCGCATAGCTCCTGCTCAGACCTTAAAACAGCAGGAATGGTCTTCACACCTCTGAAGCCCAAATTAACTTTATCCTTATGCCATTAGCATTTTAACAGGCAAGCTGAGACAAGCAAAGCTTGAGCTTTGGAGCACAAACTCGAGCAAAAAAAGAGAGAGAGTCCAATAGAGTTGAGTGTGAGAAACAAGCATACCATGTGCTAAAATTCAGGTACTTGAACGTGAGAAGTTTGCTATCAATTTGGTCAGGGGAAAATTCAATCCAGATGGTATATCAGGAGGATCCAGAAGTACATAAAAAAAATCAGATAGCCTCTAGAAATTATTTTATATATATATATTTTAAAATCAGGACTAATTGACTTCCTGTTAGTTCACATACTCATGTGTACCTGGAATTCAGGTATTTTCAGTATCATTTAGCAGCTTATTTATGTACAAAATTATAAAGTATATTAGATTTTAACACAATAACAATGAAATTTGGCTTGTGGTTTTGTACTTAATTAGTTTTGCATTAAAGATGCAATGAAACTGCTCAGATCATACGGAAAAATGTATTTTCAAAACAGAGCACAGTCTCTTCAAAAATTTCTGCTACTTTTGCAAACGTTCTCATGGAAGTGGAGTTGAAATATGGTTCTTTTAGGACACTTAGTGACTAATGTTCATTTAATCAATGGATACTTTAAATCTATCCATGAACCAATACTGAGGCTTGAGGATTTCCATGAAATTAAAAGCATCACATACTGGCTACATTTTGAAATAACAATCAAACTGTCATCGCCCCGTCCCCCTCCCCCAAAAATGAAAATCTTTTCGGCACCTTAAAAATAAGGCCATAGTATAGAAAACTCAATCACAAATTGCTCTCTTCCAAAATGGCACTATCTTTTATTCTTCCCAGAGAAGAAAAATACCAAACTGATGGAATAACGTTTCCCTGAGGGTGATGGCAAGGGAGGAAAGCAATGTGTCCTCAAACATTCACATAATTTAATCTGGAACTGCAAATATTATTAAGCACCAATCATAACGGTACAGTTACTGCTTCATGGCACTCCAAAGAGGAGATAAAACTGCTTAGTTGTTAATTTCTAATGATGTAAACACATTTGGATTTTAATGTTACATCTGAATCTCCTGCATTATTAGCTCTGGGGTTACAAGATATTAACTTACTACCTTTAACAATTTTACACTGGAATTAAAAGGCGTGTTTAAATATTACTTTCTTTTAAAGTATTTTTGTTGGGAATATGTGTTCATGTGATGGCAGAAGTGAATCACCTAGCAGAACTGCTATGCATTCCTTCGCTTTACTGCAGTGTAAGTATGTGCACATTTTCACATATAATTTTCAAAAACTGGCTGAATTTACCTCCTCTGGTATTGTAATTTCATTCCACAAAAGCCACATTAAACAATTACAGTTCTTGTAATTAACCAGTAGCCTAATGTACAGTTTTCTTATCCCAATCCATTAACAGCTGCTCAAAAAATGTAGTAATTAATGGTTTCATTTATTTTTGGCAAACCTGCAACTCAACAAATAGTTTTGTATCTGCTGCAAATTAGGACTCTTTCCCAAACAACAGATGACACGGTGGGAAAGAGGGAGCAGGCAGAATCCTTGCACATCTTTGTCTCTTTAGAAGATCAAATAAAGAGCAGCTGTAACGCTATTTGTCACATCTGTGTAAAAAAGTACCATGATCCGTACCATCAGATGAAAATGAGTAAGTGCTGTACAAATGTACACATGGGACTTTCCCTTCAAACTGGGAAAGGCAGAAAGTTGTGTTTGTAACCAAAGCAATAATTCCTTTTGAAAAGCTCTCATCAGGTTTGGTGTCATTTTTCTCTTAGGAGCTTTCTTTAAATACTAATTCATAGAGAATACTGTTAGTCATAAAAAGTCAAAAAACTTGACAGACATCCTCTTGTACCAACACAAGGCACATATTCAAACTGGACTGAGAACTACTAGGGCAAGGAGGGAAAGAAACAGTTGCAGAAAATATGGGGAAGTTATGACTAATGGTCTGGGTTTTTATTGACGCATCACCATTTAGTAGCACCTGCCATATTCCCTTTATGTAACATTTCTTGTACTACTTCCAGGGTGTGCTTTCCTGAAGGTCTCCTTCAGGTCCGCAAAGACCCATATTCCAGTCTGTGCTGTTCACCGTGGCAGGACAAGACTTCAAAGACTTCTTGCCAGCTCAAAATAGAGCAGCAACAGGTGATCATTGGATGACTGGCACACAGTCCTCCTTTCACATTATAGTAATGGCTGAGTAGGTGGCTCCTCCTGATTTTTAAAGAAATGTCAAGGTACCACCTCTACCTCAAGCTATGGTCTACTCTGCAGCCACGAGAAGTGGCTAACTACTTCATACTAAGCTGCTGCTACATTGACTAGATTGTTAACTCAGCATCAGTTAGCTAGTTTAAATCTAACTTGTATAATTCTACTCCACCTTGAAATCACTTTTGTGAATACAACTTAGCCTTCTTTCAAGCCAGGACTGAGCTGCATAAGAACTACAAACAGCTTTTTTTCCATTTTAAAGTTACCTGGGGGAGCGTTTGAGCCAACACGGAATTACCAAGATATGACCAAAAAAACCTGGCAAGTGGCAGAAGTTCTGGCACTATTTTCTTTTCAGTTTTGTAATTCATGCATGTGTCAAATTCCGCTTACAGTACAATAAGAAAAAATAAATATGTAGATAAAATAATTAACAATACTTAACAGAAGCACACTGTAAAAGAAATATGACACAAGACCATTATAGTAAAGGAAATAATTATAAAAGTTTAACTTATTTAGTAGTCTGCTGTTTTCCCAATCTGCAATTCTGTTGTTTCTAGATTACAGCACAAATTAACTAGTTACGGCATCGACTGTATGACCAAAGGCAAAATATTAAGTTGTTTAAGTATTCTGGTTATTCTGTCAAATGAGGATAAAAGTACTTCTTAACTTCATACGGGTGTTGTGAGGATAAATACATTAAATATTAAGAGACAGGCAGACCGTTGTGAGATGGAGGTCCCCCATATATTTAACAAGATAATCACATGTTCAAAATCATGTTATAGCAGTTCTGCAAAATACCGTTCAACGCTGTCTCCACAGCTGACCAAATGAATCTCTTAGCCCTGGGGAATCTTCTTTAGGTAGAACTCATTTCTATAAAATTTTACAAAGGTGACTTAAGAGAATGTGTTTTACCTCATGATGGGAGCAGGCAAACAATGAGCGCATGATCAGCTATGGCAGTTCAGCTGCCAAGCAGCAACTTGTTAACTCGCCATAACTCAATCATGTTCAATTGTTTGCCCACAGCCCCGGGCTACAGACAGACATTTGGTCTGCTAACAACTGCGCCAGATGAAGACATTACTATCCCAAGCTATTTGTTATCACACATCTGCTGGAGATTATCATCTCCACAGCTCTGCCGGAGGAAGAAATCATGTGAGCACTCCCTAATATGGTTTGTACAAAACCAGCCAATTTAATTTAAATAGGTGAGTTGAGCTAACCAGGCTGGTTTTGCCCAAAGCATATTAAAAAATGCAGACAAAAAACCTTCTTTACTGGCAAAAGAGTAGAGGATGAAAACAAGCAGCTGGAAAAATTAACACCTTCAAGCAGTGTAGCTGGATTGGGGAGGAGACTGTTCCTGTCCTAATGCAGAGAGATAATGTAAACAGAGAACTTTTTCAAGGCTATACAGGAGAAATAAATGCAGCTTCTAAACCAGTATTATTTAGTACTTTTTATTAATTTAACTAATTAATCGGAAAACTACATATTTGTAGATTAAAGCTTATCTGTAAAGGTAGCATAAATAGATATATATATTTAAATGTCAAATACAGAAGATCACGTGTTGAACTGTATCAGCATAATATAATCTATCCAGGTTCTAAGTTTTGTGGTGCAGGACTGTTCCCCTCCTTAACATTTGGTTCATCAGTAGCCGTATCAACAGTTCTCAACAATCTAGTTATCTTGCCACTAGTAAAAGTTGGTGCTAGTTTATATAGGATTGGTTCATTATCATTTATTTTGACAGAAGAAACCAAATACAAGCAACCCAGTACAGTAAAGCTCGCCCAGAAAGTATCAGTATTATTCCACCACAAAGAGACAGCTGCAAACCACTGCCGTGTTTAGAGCTCCACACCTTTTTGATGCGGATTTACAGAGTGAATTATTCCACTAGTCACTGATCTAATGTAATATGGGTATTTACATATTGTCTACATGCTGAGACAAGAACTGTGTTCAGTCATCCAAAAGGGGTGAGAAAAGTCAAGGCAGGCACAGAAAAATGTGTGTGTGTATACATATCTCATATACATACGAAAACCAGAAAAAAGGTCTTCCAGAACAGCAAACAAAAAAGATGCAGTCCCACAATAAGAAATACAGTTGTGTGTAAACTATACAAAGACAGACCCAGAGAAATTCAGTCTTGCAATAAAAGCGGATTAAACTGTATTCTGGATAAGCACAATAATTTTATAAAAATTTCCAATACTTACCCACTGCTGCTGTTCTATCACCGCATTTAGCAACAAACAGTAAGACAATATAAGGTCACAGTGATTTACTTTTTGTATGTCTATTTTTAAGGAGGTTACTCATCTGAATTACCCTGACATGTCAACTGTAATAGTTTAACACACAAAGAACTAATTTAGAATTAATTTTAGAAAGCTTCAGACTTTCAACTGTGAGTAAGCACCTGCATTCAACAAAAGATTTAACTGCATATGCATGTTGTACACTGAAATAATGAAAGATTTACTACAATGTCACTTAATTCTGTAACTTAACCTTGTGACATTTGATTAGTATCACTGTAGTTTAGTGTTTTATAAAGTATTTAGGCACATGCAAAAATCTAAATGATAGATTTCCATTTTAAGATTTCATACGCAGTAATGAAAATGCACATTTGCAACTAAGGTGATATTCACCATTTTATTAACTCTGTGAACAATATTTGCTACTAAAACAATAATTTCTATAGGTACCTTGTTAAGCAGAAACATTTTCCTTCTCTGTATTGTCTGGTGAAACTAAGATTAACCCTTTTGGTAGAAGTGATAATTTAAAATTGTCATAACAAAATCAGCTTTCAATATTAACTAGAGATAAATCTGACATATGTCACTATGCGCCATGAATTTCGTTTGTAAGGAACAAAATACCAGAGGAATTGTCTTGAATCGAATGAGGATAGGTACTATGAACATATGAGGAGATGAACTAGGTATTTGTCATGTGTTGTTCCTATATATCTGCAACTCAATCTCTATTTTAGTTGTAACAGCTTTTGATAAAAAGCAAAATATTAGGTTATACAACACTTAAACTGTAGAAAGAAAGCAGTCACCAGACATGTTATTGGCCTGAGAGAAAAAAAAACATTTGCACATGGTGCAAATTAAATTCTTATTTTCAGCAGCTAAACTGTAGCAAGAATGTTAAAATTTGTTCAATATACGTCTTGTAAATAAGACATATATGACTTGATATTCTAAGACAGCAGATGGCCTGTTAAAAATATCATTATCATAGAAGTTTGAGAACTTCTCTTCAAGTCACTTTAAAGAACTAACAGTAAAGTTTTTGTGGTAGGCAGAGAAAATGGCGGTTTTCTGAAAAAGCACAAATAACCATTTTGAAATAGTGACTCCATCTGGAGGAAAAAGCCTTTGAAAACAGAGATGATGGTACCAGGAGATGTTAGCAGGTGACCATGCTATTTTTAAAGGTATTATAGTATGATAATATACTGTGGCTTTATGTACATCATAATAATGGTTTATGTAAGTCTTACTTTAATATTACAGATACTTTACGGAAAATGCCAGTCTTCAGTCTTGGATTTGCCACCTATTGCTTCTACACAACCCTGCCAGATGTTTATTGGGATAACAGTCTACTAACATACTGCTGATCGGATATGAAGAGAGGTTGAAGATCACTTCAGGTATTTAATACCATTTTAAAAATCTGTATTCTAACTGCTTGGGTAGGTAGCAATCACTTCACAAGAGCTTCACTGGTCAGAATAACAAACATATAAGTTATGATTCTGAATTCCTCGGACACCGTTTTACATTGCTACAGCATCAAAAAGATCCTAAAATGACTTTAAATATAATCTGTTTCTTCCTGCTCACTTTATATCCACTTTATACTCTCAGTTTCATGAAAGAAGCCTGATAATAAGAGTGCATTTACGGTGAAAATTAATATCTAAAGTGAAGTTATCCTAAAATTCTGAGCAAAAATATGATTTAACAGGTGCGCTTGCTAGAAAACGTATGCAGAAATTTTCAAAATTTTTTGGGTTAATAGAAGAGGTTTAATAGACAAAGATAACCACAATTTCTGAAGATGAATGACCAACACTTGCATAACCAAATGTTTTAGAGGGTGTCACTAGAACTTGTATACAATGAAATAGATTCATATTTAATATGCATATTTTTGAAAGAAGTATTATAACATAATGTATAAACGTATATAATATATAAACATATTCAAAGCAAGTATTTAAGAATATTAAAAACTTATTTCAGGATGACCACACATATACTAAACGACAAGTGCCTGAAAGACAACTGTCTCTCTCAAAACCATAGTATTACATGATGATATAAATCTAGTATAACTTTTTGAAAAAAGTAATTTGATAGCACATTGTCATCTTTACAGAACAACATAAAAATTGTGTAAGGTGTTGTGCATAGCAAGGGAAACATTTCTGTAGTTTTTAATTTAAAAAAATACTAGAATTAAAATAATTATTTGGCAGAATAGATTCGGCAGGTAACATACATAAAAAAACCTCTAGGAAGAGACTCCTAGACCAGTGCCCATCAGTTCAGTGCTGAATTTTTTGTCTTTTGAGGGGGAATAAAGAAGCTGGAGGATAGAACTAGGTTTGTTGTTAATAAGTTTTCAAAATTAAATTTTTATTGTCAAAACACAATATAAGTGTTACAGTATTTGAGTTATCTTCTTGATTTCAAAAGCTTGTATGCAAAATGGTAATTTTACACATTTTCAGCACTTAACTTACATGCCAGAAACACAGACCTTACTTTGGCATCCATTTAATTCTGATGTTTACTAAAGAGATTAAGTTTAGTAAGTGTAGTTGGATATAGTCAGCAATAAGATCTAATACCCATATTTTAAGCAAAGATTATGCCATATAAAAGAAATTCTTGAAAGTAAATCACAAAAAAGCCAGAACACCTCTGAAAATACCCCAAAAGAATGGTGTCATTTCTTAGACAAAAATTTGAGAGTTAAGAAATCAACAAATTCATAAACAGTATTAATGACAGCTGCAGCATTAACTTACCTGCTAGCTGTTTTTACAGAGCTGTTCTTCTTGTGTCCTCTCTCCGATCGGTTGTCTCGCAAGAGTTGAAGCTATTTAAAAAAAAAAAATGTTCAGAACAGTCTCACAAGCAATGCCTGTATTTGCTTTTTAGAAATGTTATCCTGACAATGCCATTATTTCCTGTCTTGAGTAATCTTTCAGTAGTTTTCATCCGACTCTAAAAGAGATGGCTATCTAATAGAATTTTACAACAATAGCTAGTATTTCAAGATACAGCCACCAATTTAAAATTCCTAAATAATTGAAAATGTACAAATTAAAGCATTCTCAAAGCATACTAGAAAGCCATGCAATTCACAATTTCACAATTAATTTATCTGTAAAATTTTATAATTGTCACAATTTCAATTTAAATTTTCAAAGTTGTATAACGAAAAGTGTTGGGAGGACACTAAAATTACGAAAAACTACTCAAGTTGGCACTTGTATCTAAGCAGTTATGAAACAGTTATAAACTCTTCTAAGCCCCAGGAGCTTTTTTAATTTGAAAGTTGCAGAATCAACAAAAACATAGTATTAAAGCTTCCCATAATAGTGGGGAAGTAGGAATAACGAAGGATTCATTTAACTGAAACAGTGACTCAGCTTCTGGAACAAGCTCCGATGTACTCTATCTATTTTTAGACAAATAAAGGAAGACTTTTCATTCAGACTACCACCAATATTCAGAAGTCTATTTCCAGCATTATGATATTTGTCAGGATGAGTAAAGTGGCAGTAACAGTAAAAAAACGACTGTGAAAAAGTTACACTAAAGAAATTAAAACTAGACAGTATAAAAATTACAAATGTTTCTTGAAACTAATCATATATTGAAGAAAGTATAGAATGAAAGACTGTTTAGAAACAGACTACAGGTAAATTGATCTAATAGTCCCAGCAAACACATTTAAAAGTCCACTGGAAATTAGGAAATGATGAACTTTATGACTTGGCCAACCACACCTTAATGTTGTACATGAGCATGGACTCCAAAAAATGACACCTATCTGAAAAATTACACTTGACTAATTTTTCCCCAACACTCTATAGCTTGCTTCTTGTTTAAGGAATGCTCCTCATCATTTCAACTATGTAGTTCTCAGATGCAGTAAAAATAGTGCAGTCTGGTTTTAAAAGGCAATCTGAAGGATACATAAAGGTAAGGCACCTTATTCTGATAATTTTTTCATTTTCTTATCGTCAACAAATCAGAGCACTTACAATTCATATTTAAATGTAGCCACAATTTTTACCAGCATGACATTCATACAATGTGTATCTATTTCATGATCAAGCTAAGGAGAACAGTCCTACAGTTATCAATGTTCTCTGACTGATAAGTAAACTGTAGTTATAGCATGTACAAATACAGATCACCTGCCAGACTTTAAATTTGGCTAGTTAATTACTTGTGTTCTAACATAACAACTTCAACTCCAGAAATTAATTAAAAGAGAAAGTAGTAAACCCATGCAACCAACAGTTATACACTATGGATCTTCACAAATTTAGTGCGAATTTTATAGGCTGTCAAAATTGTCATAATTACATTGCACCATCATTCTCATTTCTTTTACCTGTCTAAAAAAAATAAGCCATTATGTGCCAGTAGCACCTATATTATTGATGACATTAGCTTTGCTTCACAATTCGTTAGTAATCTGTAAGTTACGAATACAGTGAACTTCAGATAAGCTCTGAAAACACATCTCTTGGGAAATACGAAATAAACATGCAAAATTTAGAATTATTTCAAATCTACTATTATCTGGAAAAAATGAATTAATTTGTCATTATATACCAGCTAAACAGATGTTTTTCATGCTCTGGTGTGTGAAATGCTGAATGGATATTGCCAGTATATATGAAGTACGTTTTTATATTTCTTTTTTTATATTTCTCAGCACTGATATTTCCATACTGTTTTAAGCTTAGAATCTTTTAAAAAAGTACACAGTACACTTCAGTTAACTACTCTATTATGTGAGACAATCAATATATTAAAAAATCTAATTTAAAAAAAAAATCACTCAAACTTATTCTAATCTAGCAAATTTGACTACTTATAGCATCAACATTTCAGGAATAGGATAAAGATTAACCCAAGAGAACTTCTTATCATGATTAATTAAGATGAAGCATGTTCATATTTAAAACGCTCTTTTTAATGTGTTTCTTCTACTAGGAAATGTGTTACAAAATAATGAGATTTAAATGTGAATCATATAAAGCCGTCTGTTTAGACGTTAAGTGTCAGTCAGCTTACTGTAACATGTTAGAAGTTCACAATTTACAGCTATAACTGTACTATGTTTTATCCACTCTGGCAATTTTGGGCACGTAATATAACTTTTAGAGATTCAGCTTGCTCTGGAGTTCAAAAGAAGGGAGAGGGGACAGGAAAGAGTATACACTGATAGAAACTATGACTTACTGGAGCTACAAGTGTTCAGGATGGATCATCATAAGATGAACCCTCCAAAGATTCTATAGATCTTGTTTCCTTTTGAAGTTTCAAATCTATTTAAATTTGTAAATGTACTGGCAAACTGGCACAGAGCTAATGAAATCAACTGTGTTACATCAATTTTTACCAATTTAAAAAATTTACTATGGAACTTTAGTCTTAAATTTCAATGCATTGCTGATACGTTCAGCTACTTTTACTGAATAGTTGAAGTTAACTATACGTTTATGAAATGAAAGCAGACTTATTTTCATATTATAAAGTTCTTGGACAGTATGTTCTGTTTAGACCTTACTACCATCCATAAAGAAAGGTATTCCCCCATGTCTGAAGACAAGCTAACGAAGTAAGTGCTATGTTGCTAATCAAATATTAAACATGTCTTCGCATTCCCTCAACCACATCTCTAGGCCTGGACCTCCTAGGGACTACATTGTAGGGGCTCAGCAGATAAACTAGTGAGATATTTTCACCAGTATCTGCACCACGATGGAGATTTAACAGTTCCTTTTTTACTGCTGTGGTCGTTTTAACCAATGAAATTCAGAAAAATGGAATTGAAGATCTTCCTGTAGAAGTCTGCCCACTCTTGTCACTGTTCTGTATTTCTTAATTTTGCAAGTCAAATGTTTTGCTTTCCAGCATTTTGAGAAACGCAGTATTTGGAGATACAATTAACAAAATCGTTAAAAAAAAAAAACCCAGACTTTTCATTTAACCTGTTAAAACTCAAAGTTACTTACCTGAAATTAAGTGACTAATTAAAGATTTTTAATTAAGGGACTTTTTGAAATGCACTGGTGTTAATACGTTTCCTTACAAGAAAATATGAAATCAACCTGCTTTGTTCATAATTTCTTAAAATATTAGCCCACTACCTCTGGAGTAGAGGTAGTTAAATTCCTTTATACATCTCAAGTAAACTGTTCTTGATCAAAGCAGTTCTTACCTGGCTGTGTTCCTTCCTAGCCCCAGGGCTAAACCAGTGGCTGTGGGAGAAAAAGAAAAGACAGGTTTAACAATATAACTAACAAAGCACATGCTGTCATATGACCAGTCTGTGCGTGCTTTTGGGTATTTTATTGTCTGCCAGGAAAATACAGCCTTTGGCTATGCTTTATTTTAATGGGATATTTTTACTGCACTTTCTAAGTCTGTAATAGTTTTGAAAGAACGCACCACAAATTTCACTTCTGAGTAGCTATTGGCTTTATAGGTAATTATATTTTGTCAAACAAGCTAAAATAATATATAAATGATAGTATTTTAATATACTGTAATGCATGTGCTATAAATAAAAGTAATTCCATATTTAGTACTGAAGTGTTACTTATTAATGATCATAGCTGAAAAGATTTTTAAGTTCCGTGGACTACCTGGTAGTTGTTAATGTATTATTTCACAAACTGAGTTTGAATCTAAAGTGAAATTCAAAGTCCGTAAATTCAGTGGCTTCATATCTCCACACAATTGCACAATTGTGACTATTGGCAGCCTTATTTCATAGAGGTGAAAATTTGGACTAAGACGTCGACACGCAGGGACAAGAACTCACAATGTGACTTTTCCCTCAATAGCAGTAAAAGCATATTAATACTGGTTCACATACACACTGTGATCACATAGAGCTGAATTAACATCTGAATGTAGCTGTAGTAAGCATTATACAAACCTGGGGCAAATCTTGACACTTGCAAAATGAAAAGGAGAAGGAAAAAACAATTAAAACAAGGGGGATCTGAAATTACATATAGTACCTACATATTACTCATGTAAGCAAGCAATAGGTTTTGGGCAAAGGATAAAATAATTCCATCCATTATAATATTGCACAAAGACCATCACATTATCTGCTATTACGCTTGTAAGTTCCTCTAGAAGTGTAACCATAGATTATAAACTTAACCTAGTCATGCTTTTTCTGAAGTAGTTAAATTCAATAGTCTACTCTCATTTTTTTACCCACAGCAGCCACATAATGACACTAAAATTTTTACTTTAATTAATATACTGAGAAGAAGCAGTTTCCACAGAATTGTCTGGTCTAACTTTTTTTTTTTTTAAGTCACAAATCTGAAAGTTTTCTGGCTTTTTGTCACTGATTTTTTGTGAGTTTGCTGATGAGCAGTCAACCACCTCATTCTTGTATACAAGACCAGCTGTCACCAAAACCTGCATACCGCTAACTCCTTTTTCTACTTTTAAGGGGATTAAGGACAAGAAGTTGGAAATGACAAAAGAATGACAGCAATAAAGTTAAAAGTATACTTTGAGGTAAAAATTAGAGACATTTATATATTTTGGACATGAAACGTTCATCAACTGCACCAAATAGTTCAAAATCTGAGGAAAACAGGGAGATCTCATACACACACAACTTTGATGTTGGCAGTGGATGAAAAGAAAAACCATCACATTTGCGAGTGACCCAACAAATCAGGTCACAAACATCCAGAAGCTGACGAAGGTAAGAAATATAATAGGTTAGGTCTAAATTCCACATAGATGAGTGTCTTGTCTCTGACCAATGTCAACAGCAAATGCTCAAGGAGGAGCAGCAAACTGGGGTATCCTCCTCCATATAAACTCTGCTGGTTTGTGGCAAATCAGTGGATTAGAAACTAAATTATTTGATATATTTTCCAATAGAAATACACTTTACTAAGTAATTTGAATGCGTCTCATATTTAGACATTAAAAAACATAAAGAATAAGACCTCTGGTAATGAGAATGTGATATTCACGTCACACTTTTTTATAATTTTGTCCATTCACTTAATTACAGTATTATTTGTTTGCTTGTTTGTTTTAATAAAATAAAGTAAAAACCATAAAGTATCAGTTGAATTACTTTACGTTAGAAATAACTTATGAAATCACAACCTCTTTAGTTAACACACACAATACCAAGTTATGGGGTGCAGCAGAAGTGGATTAGTAGCATAAAACAGTTGGTACTGAGGATCTGATGTTTGTAGTGTATGTGCTTTGGCAAATTTTGTTTTAAACTGATAAATGTATCCCCAAACATATTATTTCCTAATCATGCATGTCTGCGTTTTAGATTTCTGATTTAGAAAATATAGGAAAACTTAATCTTCTTATTGTAACTATTAAAAAGAGATAACCAAGAAATAATGCTGCTAGTGTTGTCAGCTGAACAGAATAAGAGTTTACAGTAATGGCATACTGGAATAACTTAATGAACTGAACGACATTCCCTATTTACATGTGTCCAAACAATTAATTCAATGTCTTTTTGTGGAATTTATGATAACCTTCTTCCTCACATGATACATCATGTTTAAGACTCAAAGATGCAATGCTTGTTTATTTTTATATATTCAAGCTTAGCATTTCTGAATTTCCCTTTGGAGAAAAATAAAGGTGGTCTTTTTAAACAGCCCATATGTGGTATCTAGCCTTAAGGAGTGTTGCGTTTTAGGAAAGCATATACTTAAGCAGGTTAATAAAAACACTTTTATAAAGCACTGAACTTCACGTTTCATTAAGAAACATAAAATGAATTACAAAGGATTATAAATATTATTATTAAATAAAGATCATTATGTAACTGAGCTGAGGTTCTCTTATCACGTTTGTACAGTTGTAAAGTGTGGCTTTGGGACAGAGGTACTACTGTAAAGCAAACAATAATAAAAAGTTATAACTCTCATCACTGATACTCACTCATGGTGAAGAGAATCCTGAGACAAGTGAACCGTTTTCCTGCTACCGCCTGGTCCTGGAGTCATCTAATGGAAAAAAGCAGGAAAAAAAGTCTTTGAATAATGGGGCAGCATACACACACAGTGATTGTTTATTAAGAAAACATATCATAAATACTAAATACAAAATAGAGACAGTACACTAGATACAGTAAATGCAATTAGCAATATCGGCAATTTTGAAGTAAAGCGAGTGCAGAAAGTGCTATACAAGATTTACCAAAATCCTTAATATGTAATTCTGATTGGATATCAGACATCAGACATTTACAGATGTCAGGAGCCTAACTGGCTTTTGAAAAGTCCATGAAGCACTTCATCTCCAAAAAATGAAAGTTAGATGTTTTGAAAGTCATATTCAACATACTATCCTTATTTATGGATAATACAGCAACAAATTTATTAACAAATACTCCCAACCTTTGTATCCCAACACAAAGCTTTTGAAATTCAAGTTGATGTGGGATAGAAAGCAATATATACCGAAACCAAAATTACATAGTATGCTCAATTTAAGAATGATCTTAAGAATGCATGATAGCACATGCAGACTTTTGCAGATGATGATATTCTGGTATTGCTCAAGAATGCATTCAAACAGCTTCATTTTTATTTTTAGAATCTGCTTAATTTGTCTGCATGTGTAGATAGGTAAAAGCAGAAGAATAAGAGACCACCTGATGAAACTCATGCTTGAAGAGCCAGAGCAGAAGGCAAACTATTCCTGTTAGAAAGAATGCAGGAACAAATTTTCAGTTCCTTGAAGATAGTTTTATAGCCAGTAGATGACCACAGGTGGGAATGAAGTCAAATGTTCTGCCAGTTTTGAAAGGAGACCACAAAACTCAATGAGAATACATTTATATGGCTCAGGCTTGCCAAAAGTACATAAGCAGAAGATTCACAGATAAAAGCAGTCTACTCTTTGTTGAAAGAACAATGTGCTCAACTTTTAAAGAAAAGCATCCCTATTCATCTGGTCTCATGCTGGAGAAAAGCCAGGGCAGTCGGAGCTCCAAGTCTGGAAAACTTTCAAAGAACACTGAATAATTTGAAAGCTCCATGTGGTTAAAGTATTTCACCAAATCTGTTTCTTTGATCTGAAGAATGACGTCACTTGGGGCAGAATTGAGAAACCTAAAGTGTTGTCACCTTTCTGGCTGGTGATGATTGAAAAGAATTGGTGACACCTTACCGCAGAAAAATCTATGCAAACATACAAATCCCTAGTAGAAGAAATCATGGCAGCCACACGATAACAATAAAATAGTGACCAAACGTTACTTTTCCAGTGTCATAGTTCACCTAATAATAAGAGCAAGAAACGTCAATTCACAAAGACAGACCTAGAAATATGAACAAGTATTTTAATATGTAATTTCCAAATGTTGAGATTAATAACTAAACTGTTACTTTAACACTATAGGTAAACATGTAGCTCAGCTCTCGAGAGTTACATCCTGCATTAATCTCAAAATGAGGTTTTCATGCTATTCCAGTGGGTATCCCTGGAATATAGTAATCCATTTTCTACACTGTGGCTATAAGAAAAGCCGACTGTGCCTATGTCATGCTTTGTTAGAGGTTCATGATCACATTATCTCATGGTGGACCTGACACTTTTATTCAGTTTACAGTATGTTCTGTGTACAGGCAACTTATTTCCTTTGCCAGGGCTGCTGACAACCTTTTCCACACTATATTAATCTTGTTTACAGACTTTATCTTGGTACAAATATCAGAAAACTGAACTTTTTATCTCAGGGAGAAAATAAACAACATGTTGACAGAAGCAAAAGCTATTTTCTGGACTAAAATTGGTTGTTTACCTGCAGCCATACTTATGGAAACAAGTTTAAGTTTCCAGCTTACTCAAAATACATAATCTGAAATTTAATAAGCATGGAAATTTCAAGAAAAATCACTTGATAAATTGCCAGTTTTAAAATAATATCTAAACCACAGAAGTATGTTTTTCCACTAATTTATATGAGAATATGATCTTGCTTGGAATACAGTTACAACTGATCACAAAGTACACTGCTGAGGTTTCTCTTGCACACCCTAGATAGCTTCAGTTACCAAGCAGCCACAGAATATTTATAAAACTAAAAACTCATAATGCATACATATAGATGTTTATATAAAACTGAATGCTGATTATTGTAAGATTCACAATATGTTGATACAAATGAATTCATATCTGAAGAAAACTGTTATCTAGGGTGTAAAAAAAACAAAACAAAACCTATTGCCAATCTTCATCCGCTAACTCAGTATTAGAAAAATCTACTGCAAAGTTCTGCTGAATCTCCACAGAAGAGAGAGCCAATTGCTCCAGAAAGTGGCAGGAGATTGCAGGACACTGAAATCAAAACAAATACCCTCTCAACCATTCAGATTTTTTATTAATGAAAAAAAGAATGCATAGTTATCTAGAATTGGTTTAGGTGATGAAGTCCCAGTGCACAAGAAGAAATTTAAGGTAAGTACTACCTTTCTCTTCGGATACTAAGAACAAGCAATGCTGAAAGTTTGCCCAACTAAGATTTTTAATTGAATGTATGTGAGCATGCGTGTCTGAGTGCATACATGTGTATCAGGGAATCAGAATTACTGTGATGGGAGTGTTTAGAAGACTGACAGATCAGGCCTGTTTTAAACTTTAAACTAAGTTCATTCATTAACAACACACTTCTTGGTAAATTCTTACACGCTATTAAACATCCTCCTTATATACAGAAGAGTGTTAGCGTTTAACACTTGTATGCTAAATTACCTGTGAGTGCATAGTATCATAGAGATGATGCTGTATAGTTAGAACTGATGGCTATGGTCCTTGATGGTTCTTCGCCACAGGGGTCAAGGTGTCCAGGACTGAGCCATCTGAGAAAAGACGTTGGAACTGAAGTGGGCTTTTCTTCTTTCTCATTGAATTCTCCTTGCTTATGTCTGATGTCTTTATGTTACTGTTCCCTCTGAAAAAGAGAGGGGGGGGGGGGGCCTTCTCTTTACCTGAGCCACGGGCAAGTTAAGTGCAATCTGAAAAAGCTCATTTTGATAATGTCCAAGTGCTGTAGACTACTTCTGCCACATGCTTTAGAGTAAAAAATGCAGCAGATTTTTTTTTCTAATAATATAAATATAGTAATATTTTTTCAAATCTTTTGATGGATAAACTTTTGGAAAAAATGCCATGGCATGCTTTAAAGTTCATACACAACATGAACAGAATTCTGGCTTCAAAAGTTCCTTCCTATGAGACATTAAAATGCCTAGGAAATGCCCAATAACCTCTTTCAAGCTTTTTAGCAGTATATTTAATGATCTGTGTTTCTAGAAGTTGCACTACCCCATAACCGAACACAATCACACTCATACTGGAACTTAGGTAACTGTAACTAATATAAAAAGTGGAAGTATTTCTAACTATTTCCTCTAACTAAGAATAGCAGCTTTTAAAAAACTTACTCGATGTAGCAAATGACTAGGAATGATGGCCTAGAGGATGAGGAACAATATCGACCTTCAAAAAGAAATATTACGGGTCTTCACACAGCCCAAGTGTGTTGCAATCTGTACTATGGCTTAGTTGCATAAAGCAGCAAAATAAGTAGGAGTGTAAAGGACAACCAGGGAAACCTTTGAGCCTCCTTGCTTTTCATCTTCCTCCTGTGCAAAGTCTCTCCAGCAACACACTGCACAAGAGACACTGTAATCTACAGTTGATATAACTGTTTTAATATGAATAAAGCTTAGGGTCATCTTTGGAACTCTTAATTTCTTCTGGCTACAAGTCCTTTTACCATTACTTGAATAAGACGACAGGGTGGTGGTTGCATACTGTTTACAGAGTCCCTGTAAACGTTTCCAAATGCCTCTTAAACACTGGCAGGCTTGGGGCATTGACCGCCTCTCTAGGAAACCTGTTATAGTGTTCAACCACCCTCTTGGTAAAGATAATGCTTCCTAATGTCCAGCCTAAACCTCCCCGGCACAGCTTTGAACTGTTCCCACGCGTCCTATCACTGGATACCAGGGAGAAGAGATCAGCACTTCCCTCTCCGCTTCCCTCCTCAGGAAGCTGCAGAGAGCAATGAGGTCGCCCCTCAGCCTCCTCTTCTCCAAACTAGACAAACCCAGAGTCCTGAGCCGCTCCTCACAGGACATGCCTTCCAGCCCCTTTCACCACTTTGCTGCCCTCCTCTGGACGCACTCAAGGACCTTCACATTCTTCTTAAATTGTGGGGCCCAGAAGTGCACACAGTACTCAAGGTGAGGCCGCACCAACGCTGTATTCATCGCCTCTTTTGACTGGCTGGTCATACCACTGAGTGAGAGGGAGCAAAACGTCTACTGTACAGTCACAGGTTGCTTGAACACTACCGTTTACTTTATATGAATACGGTAAGAGGTGTCCAAGACTGGAGTCTACATAGAACATTATTTAAAGAAAAAGAATCAATTTAGTGGATCAATTTATGCATCTTTTAATAAAATAAATATTATAGCACTATTTTAATTTACATGTGCTGTAGTTTAAAAAAAAGGTACTACCATGTGCCAACAAAAAATACAGTAAGTTAACACAAAACAAAAATACGTTACATCCTTACTTAACAATTCTGTTTACTTCTCATTTGAAGTATATTTCAATGTTCAGTTACTGAACAGCCCGTGGAAATCATTAATTATTTTTAAAGACACCTATAATACAGAACTCCCAAGTACAGATGTGTTCCACACACAGTATCTTCTTAATACTTAAAATAATATAAACCAAGTTAAAATGCATACTCAAGCATACCTCTTCTCCCTTATTTTTTCCCATGCTATCACACAATCAAGTGAACAAGTACACTTCCTCTTTAGAATTTATGTTAAGCTTAGGAAATACATTTCTGAAAAAATACAGACCACGTCCTATTCATAATTGTACTTCAGATATGTTTTCCATTACTGAAAAAATAAATTTCTTAAAAGTTAAGTAATTTTTAAATACCGAAAGTGATATTTTTGTGTTTTAAATTGGATTTTATGCCAAACACTCCATAGCATGTGCAGTGAAAAGACATTACTGAGCTCGTTTTTTACAGGATGTTATTTCCTTGCTATGATTTGGTGGACTTGGCAGTGTTAGGTTTATGGTTGGACTCGATCTTACAGGTCTTTTCCAACCTAAATGATTCTAAGATGTGTTTAAAGAATCCACATTAATAATTTGAATGCTTAGCTTAGCTATCACAGTGTGTCACATTCATAGTATGCAAAACCAGTAAAATTTCAGCAAAATTTTGCTGAACACTAGTTACACAAATAAGCTATCCACTTTTTAAAATGAAATAGGTCCCTTTTTCCACTCTACAAATTAACTGCTATGATCAACTACAGATTAACACATGGAAAAATTAATTATATTAACCAAATCTTTTAAATTCCAGAAGAAAAGATACTTTTTTCTGGGTTCACATATTTATAGTATCTTTCCCTAAAAACACTATATTGATGTACACATTTTGAAAAGTTCAGTAGCAAATCCAATTTTCTCAAGCAGGAGTTTCTGCAAAACAAGTTGTTGTCCAAAACAAAATGCAACTAAAATCAAGTCCTGGACAACAGGATTTTGCAGTGGAAATTACAGCATCGTAATGGCAATTCCATAATTCACAGATCTGTAATTGCCAATTTACAGGAAATTAAATCAAACTATATCGGGGAAGAAATAGAGAAAATCTATTCTCTACGTTTTATTGTGCTGATTAAGAGCAATTTCTTATTATTTTCAACACCAATTTATTATCACTCATTTTATACCCCTTCTTCACTAGAAGCATTGGAAAGCACCTACAATAAACAAAGCTCTGGATTTAAAATACATCTTTAAAAAATATAGATACAAATTCTTTGACTTGGAGCAATATAGAAAACTAAGAAAATAAACACAGTTTTCACAGTATACATTACTGAATCATTGCCATAACCCCAGCTTGACATTACCATTACATTTTTATTCCCTCTACAAGCACTCTTGCTGAAGGACCCAAACTGACCATTCCAGAGAAACATCTCTTTAATGTACGGATTACCTTTAAGTGATGCTCAGTCAAACTCTACAAAGTCTTCATGAAGACATGGTTCACTGGCAGAATAGTTCTATGCCAGTTACTTGCTACTCTAGTTATAATTCTTTAAAATTGACCTCTTACTAACATAGTGTTGCAAAAATCAATGGATTATTGCCATTCTACTTGCAAAATATATGCAAGTGATAAGGAAGGAGAAAAACCTCAAGAAAAATAGGTCAAAAGACATGGACTTTAATCCTAAAGCAAACACACATCTTCCTGTACATGTTTTACTGTTTTCTCTTAATTAAAAAGAAGAAGAAACAAAAGAGCTATGCACCCAGTAACTTTCTTGGAGTTAAAGAATATGTCCCAGCTCCCCAGTCTCTCTAGTGATTTCACACACTGTTAAGAGTTTTCTCTACATTTCTTTTCACACAACTGATCAAAACACCTCTATATCCTCACGCGCGGTTTTCAACTGAATGATTAACAAATGGAAGACAAAAACTATGGTATCGGAGATTAAAAGAAGAAAAGTCCACTATTGAACATAGCTCCTTCAGAGAAAGATGGAAAAATTTAAATCTCATGTATAAAAGCAAAACAGGGTATTTCTTTGTAAATCTTTGCTATTACAGTTTTTCTCTGCTGCTTATTAGATAAAACCTGAATTTGAAATTAAATAATTATAAATTTAAAACAAAAAAGACTTTTGAAAAGAAACTGGCCTGGGTGTAAGGTTTTTTGTTTGTTTGTTTTAAATGGTAACACTAGCAGAAAATATCACAGACCATGTTTTGTCCTAAATCTTTGTCAGAGGGACAAGCTACTATATCCTATATAATAGGCAACAGAATAAGTTTAATGATGCATTGTAATGATATACAGTAACACAGAGATAGCCCCTAGAGATATGAGATAGCAAAACCTGGGTGTAAGGTTTTTTGTTTGTTTGTTTTAAATGGTAACACTAGCAGAAAATATCACAGACCATGTTTTGTCCTAAATCTTTGTCAGAGGGACAAGCTACTATATCCTATATAATAGGCAACAGAATAAGTTTAATGATGCATTGTAATGATATACAGTAATGCATAGATATTGCCTTTAGGTATGTGATATGGCAACACTGGGGGAGCTATTAAAACAGAGAAAATAAGTACTAGTGTATAATGTAAAAAAAATTATTTTGGTTTACAGAGAAAGCATCAGGTAAAGTGAAAAGTGCAAGTATCCTATCTGCAAGGAAGTCAGTAGAAGAGTTTCTTTGAGATTTCTAATATTTAACATGAAATAGTACTATGTGGCACCACTGCTCCAACAGCAGCTCACAGCACTGCAAAAAATGGACTTATTTATAAGTCTCAAGAAAAAACTACAAACCAGATTTTTTTTTTTTTTTTAAATAAAACAAACTCCTTGTTAAAAGGCAAATGCGAGATCCTCAGGACTGCATAAACACACCACACAGCACCACTATTTCAATTTTTTATATTAGGAAAGGGAGAATCTTCAGGGCAGCTGTCTGAATTGTATTAGATATGGCAACAAAACAATGGCCAAAATTTTGCTACTTCATTACTCTGTAAATAGCTAATATTTAACAAATTTTATTTAAATGAAACCAAATTTCCCTTAGTACAAAGAGCTACTAATTAAATGCTGCAGTAATATGCTGTGTATTAAAAAAAAAAATCTTTATTATGATATTTTAGCTGTCTGTTTAGATGTAAAACTTACTCTAGGGTGAAATCTTAGCTTCACTAAGTCAACAGGATTTTGACTTCAGTAGTGCTGGGACCGTATCCTTGTTAGTTAAGAATGATCTAAAATGCTGAAATAATGTTTTCACTTATAAAATCATCAATAAGTGAAGTTACCCACAGGTGATATAGACAGGAGGAAGGAGCAAAGCAGTGATTAGTATACTAGCCTTGACCTGGGGGATGGAGGTTCAATTCCTTGCTCTGCTGCAGGCTTGCTGTTTTGACCTTTGGTAAGTTGTTTTCTGCAGCTCAGTTCCTCATTTGGGAAAAACAAAAAAAAAACCCATACAAACAAGACCCTCCTTTCCCTTCCCAAAGTAATCTGTAATAGTTTTTCCTTACTTCATTAAAAGTACTGTAATATAACGACAGTAAAGATTGTACCAACAACAAAGGATGTCATCAAAGCATTTGCTTTAAGACTGCTTGAAGTATACTACTGAAGGTGATTTTTATTCCTACTGCCACGGGACTTATTATAGGAAACAGAAAAACATCAATATTAAGTGCATTTACATATATGAGCGGAATTACTCAGAACTCTTTGCAGGTACAATTCATACTATGACAGTTCATGGCAGCGTAAACTTACTCAGAGTGGATTAAATAACCCATGCACACAACAAAACCCCCATTTGCACATCACCACCCAGCTTCAGTAGCAAGCTATGAGTGGCCTCTACTGGCTGACCAAAGGCTACAGAAGTCACTAAGCTTTTGCTATGAGTTACAACTGTGGTTGTCAAGTGTGTGAAGAAAAGCTAATAGAAGGAATATGCTCGTCAGCGCTAGATAATTCACTTACGCTGTGGCTAAAAATAAAAGGCAAACACAAGATGAGTGATACAATAAACAGTGGGAGAAAAAAACCAAACCTTTAACACCGGCGCTCCTAAGATTTGTCAAAATATATACTGTAAATACACACATGCAAAAGCCCATTTTCCAAAGCTGATAATGAAATTCAGCAGGATATACTGTGCTAGCTCTAAAGGTGGAAACAAACCTGAAACTCAAGTAGTTTATAATTTGTTTATATAAGTTATATATTTTGTATGACGACTGAATTAATTCAGTAATGGTATCAATGCTTTTAGATGCACAATTAGAAAGCCTGTTGTGTCATCTGAGAAGGTATGAAACCAGAGACTACATAACTATTCTTTTCATAAATGTGCAACAAATTTGGCCTTTTCTTTATTTATAAAATTAAAAAGTTAAATACAGAATAATAAAAATGAAAAAACGGAAGTATGAAAGTGCATCTGTTGCCACAAAGATATCTACAATTTCCTCAAAGTACATAAAAATTATATTTTTATTAAGGAAAAAGAGAAACATTAAAAAAATTACTTATGGTTTAAACAACACAAAAATTGTGGACAGCACATCTTGAGGAAAGTAAAAGCTGTCCAAAACATAGGAAAAAATGCTTATTAGATTATCGTGAAATATCCATATTCAAACAAAAAAATGATTAGTAAAAAAAGATAACATCACTAGCAAGGAAGTAATTTTTTTTACTTCACCTTTCTTTTCTATATGAATACGTACCTGATTTGCCATTCTTCCACATTTTAATTGCACCCTATCAAGGATTATTGTCAAAACATAAGCAACTACTGATGCCAAAAGGTGACTGCCTTCATAAGCAGCCGTACGGTGCTCACACACGACAGTGTACTCTGTGATATTTCCAGCTCCCGTTCTGAATTCTGCCCCGTTTCAGAGTTCTGCCTCATTTCAGAATTCAGTCCCATTATCTCCACTGCTCAAAACTGTTCACAGGGTTATCTAGCTGACATATAAGATAACCCTCCATCTCACTAGACACCACTGGGATATGACATGCTGACCCACAGTAAGCCCTGATTATTAGCTTGAAACATACACCATATAAATGGAACTTGGAGCCAAATAATTTGTTTTAAAGTCTTTTCATTTTACTTACACATTAAAACTCATTTTAAACATGCTGACATCAGTTCCATTAATCTATACAGCCATGAACATATTTAGACAAGTTAATGTTAGATTTTGACTACTATCAGAAAACAGATGAAAAATACTATGACTAGAATGCAGACTGCAAGTAATGCCTTGTTATTTTCAAAAGAGAAAGGGATTTTAGTTTAATAAATTATAACTAAGTGAAAAACAAATGGCCAGCCACTGCAACTAAACAGAATGTCCCGCTGCCTCCATTGCACTGAAGCCCAGAGTCTTATCTCACTTAAAAAAGGCTTGTAGCAGACAGAAGCACAGTGAGGTCACATTCTTTCTGTCCCATCTTTTCCATACTATTACACTTCCAGTGACTGGGAAAGTGGTTAGATTAGCAACCCCCAACAGAGGTGAGCAGAACTGATCTGCTAGGATAACTCTCCTCTCCCTCTCAGCTGCAGAATGGCTTCCTATCTAGAACCTACAGTTCCACACAGTCTTAAAGTCTTGAACCAGTCAAGTTTCATTTGCATGAAAACCTTGTTACCTTTTGTTTTTAAAAGGGGCACCCAATGAGCTATATCACAGCCTGGACAACAAAAACCAGACAGTACCCTAACCTATTTTCAGGAGAATGAGCTGATAGGAAGACTGGGCACAAGAGAATGCTGATAGCAGCATACCTAAGAATTTCCCACATGAAGAAAATAATTCAGGTATCAGAAAATTTTGGTTTAAAAGGTTACACTTTGGTAAGAGTTGGAATAAAATACCTTTCAAAACTTGCAGTTTGCACGTAGCACGGAGAATAAACAAGAGGAGTTACAGCCTGCAGGGCTATGATCTTATTGGCATCACAGAGACGTGTTGGAATGGAAGAGTACAGGCTCTTTAGGAAGGACAGGAAGGGGAGATGAGGAGGGGGTGTTGCCCTCTATGTCAGTGACCAGGAGGACTGCATGGAGCTCCGCCTGGGTATGGATGAGGAGCCAACTGAGAGCTTATGGGTCAGGACTAAAGGGAGGGCAGGGACAGGTGACATTACGGTGGGGGTCTGCTACAGGCCGCCTGACCAGGAAGACCGAGCAGATGAGGCCCTCTATAGCCAGATAGGAGCAGCCTCACGTTCACAAGCCCTGGTCCTCATGGGGGACTTCAACCACCCTGATATCTGTTGGAGGGACAACACGGCAGGGCATAAGCAACCCGGGAGGTTCCTGGAACACGTCAATGATAACTTCCTTCTCCAAGTGGTAGAGGAGCCAACAAGGAGAGG
>NW_008795039.1:728364-779185 GCF_000699145.1 Aptenodytes forsteri
AAATACAGGCTGGGCAGAGAATGGATTGAGAGCAGCCCTGAGGAGAAGGACTTGGGGGTGTTGGTTGATGAGAAGCTCAACATGACCTGGCAATGTGTGCTTGCAGCCCAGAAAGCCAACTGTATCCTGGGCTGCAACAAAAGAAGCGTGGCCAGCAGGTCGAGGGAGGTGATTCTGCCCCTCTACTCCACTCTGGTGAGACCTCACCTGGAGTACTGCATCCAGCTCTGTGGCCCCCAACATAAGGAAGACATGGACCTGTTGGAGCGAGTCCAGAGGAGGGCCATGAAGATGATCAGAGGGCTGGAGCACCTCTCCTATGAGGAAAGGCTGAGAGAGTTGGGGTTGTTCAGCCTGGAGAAGAGAAGGCTCTGGAGACACCTTATAGCAGCCTTCCAGTACCTGAAGAGGGCCTACAAGAAAGTTGGAGAGAGACTTTTTGCAAGGGCATGTAGTGACAGGACAAGGGGTAATGGCTTTAAACTGAAAGAGGGTAGATTTAGATTAGATAAAAGGAAGAAATTCTTCACTATGGTGGAGGGGAGGTTGCCCGGAGGGGTGGTGGATGCCCCATCCCTGGAAGTGTTCGAGGCCAGGTTGGATGGGGCTTTGAGCAACCTGTCCCTGCCCATGGCAGGGGGGTTGGAACAAGATGATCTTTAAAGGTCCCTTCCAACCCAGACCATATTGATTCTATGATCAATAACAGACCATATGAAATTTACACATTTGAATTGCTAAAATAAAAGTACGACCTTTTGCTCTTTAGGTTAGATAACAGTTAAAGAATCAGTGCCCACAAAGCAATCTTCCTTCATTTCAAGTGAAATTTCTACCAGAAGGACTCACATCAGTGGTGAAACAGCAGAAAAAAGGCTTTAGAGGAGTTTCAGGTACAAACTTGGCCAGTTTCACTGTTGACAGTATTGTACGTGGATGACAATTATTTTGAGCATGCTTGTACATAAATGTTTTACCCTGCAAGCTTACATGACGGGTAGATTTTAGAAATCCTTTTGTATTTGCCACTTTCTCTGCCATCTGAACTTCTAATGTATAACTATAACCATTGTTTCAAATTGTAAATGCCAGGAGAAGCAAGCAGGAAGCTCAGAAATCAACTTTTCATTGGGCACTTTTAAGGTCAAGCTAAATTCAGGCTTAAGATATCTTATTTTTCTCCCTAAGCAAAATGACATAGAAATAAAATACTTTTTAAAATAGATTACAATAAATATAATTTTTCTTAGCAAGACATTCTCAAGCTTTTCCATCATCTTGTCTTCAAATATCAAATGTAAATAATTAATGACTTCTAATATAGAAGAAATGGAAACAAGTAGGTTCTAACAGGAAAAAAAAATCAAAAGTGGGAATTCCACTCATACATTTTAAAAGAGACTGTCAAGCTTGTTAGGCTTAATAGCAGTCCCACACTGGGATATCAACACTTGGATAAGGTAGCGCTGCATTTCAAAATTTCTAACATAATGCAGATACCAAAGATTTATCCTACCAAAAGCTCATGAATGGATTGTGCAGTCACCATTAACTTTGATTTGAAGACTAAACTGTATTATCTTACTCTCAAATCCCTCCTTATCAGTAAGAGTGCTCCAAGGTTCTCTTTGTATGATATCAAGCCCTACATAATGGAAAACATCACAGTACGCTCTTAAGAGAGAGCCTATAGTTCCTTACAGTAATTTAAACTTGTAATACATTGAAATGATAGCTATCCCAAAATGCTAATTCATAAAGGAAGGTGAAGCCTGTGTTTTAGGAGTGCAACGCTGCTTGTATCTGCTATCCACTCCTCCAGGAAGATGAAATATCATTGCTATGTTTTATCCTATGGTTTTTTCATGGCACACAACATATATTTATGTGGTAGTTTTATGTTATTTTGTTAAAACAGTGGATGTTTCTGGAATTGTGCTGTCAAGTTAAACTTACTTTTACAAACAGTGTTTCTGTCAGAAAGTTGTGTTTAACATGTGAAAAAATTTTGCTCTTTTTAAATTTAAAACTATGTACAGGAAAGAGTTTAACCATTGGCTAGACAAGTGTGTGTGTGACTGAAGGCAGGGAAAGGTGTCTGACTCAATGGCTGCCTCTGTTGCAAGACAGAAAGCAGGCCACTGTTCTCATTTACAGGCTCTTCTGTTCCTGGGATTAACATGGGGGAAAACCAATTCACTTCCCCCTAATGTCTCTGGTGGCATCAATTTTACTTTTCTGGCTAGACCCATGAGAATAGGTTTTGGTCCCTATGCAACACATTAGGTGACTTGGGCTTCTGAAATTCCTGATAAAACCATGTACAGGCAACTTTTGTCTACCAAAAACACATCCTCTACTTACGAAGCATCACTGTAGAAATAAGGACAAGAGGAGTAACTGGTTTGTTGAGTCCTGACTACACAGAGGGCCAAGTAAAGAACATTTTTCTCTCTGTTGCAAGTGTTTAATGTGTTGCAAAGCGCAGAGAGCAACATTATTTTTCAGACATGAAGCTGTAAAGCACATTTTGCCAAGTCCTGGAGAAGACTGACTTTCCACCCACCTTAGGGTGGAGATCATACATCATAGCATTATGGCCTGTGGCTCTCAGCAGCTCCTTGCAAAATGCCAAGGGAATTCTAAGTTGCCCTTGGGTAGTGAGAAAGTTATTTTCCCTGTTATTAAGGGAGGAAAAAATTCCAAAGCCAAAGAGGGTCTTTGTCACAGAGAAGACCTTGAATCAAATACCGACATTTTGCTTTTATATGGGTATGTTATTCTGGAAACACCTAGAGTTAACTTAGTCCCTAATAAAGACTAATTGCCCTAAGAGCTTACAACTCGTATAAGAGCATGACATGACTCACAATGTCCAAGACAAGGAGATGGAAGGAGGAGAGTACTGACATGGAAATACATTGCGTCCAGCTATTTATGAGTGACAGCCTCGGTGCTAAATTTTCTACATGTCCAGAAGTTTTCAGAGACTATTTGTGGTACAATCTGATGGTCACCAAGTTGCAAACTTCACTTTCAGTCAAGGGAAGTATTTTCACTACCAGTACAAAAAGTAAGTATTCTTCTATGGGATGCTGGAATACATATTTGATTTTAGTTTGGGAATGAAGGAAGAGGAAAATGAGCCAGAATGAAAGCAGAAGGTACTGTGTGTAAAGATTACCATAAAAAAAAAGAGTATTTGGAAAAGCACACCTTCACAGCAATCTACAGTAAAATAAAAACTAAGAGGCTATTGAAAGATAACAGTGACTATCCCTTTAAAAAATGGTGCTTGGGGAATTCTTTGAATCTCTCTTTGTTCAAAGCTCAGAGACATCAGGTTAATATAGCCTGATTCATCTTCTCTCCTATCCCCAAGACGTTTGAGTAAATACCACCAACACAAAGCTTTGCTGAACCCACTACTTGCCATTCAAGTTGGTTGTGGTATGATCCTGGGCACAGTTTATAAAGTGAGTTATTAAGTTTGCATTTCATTTGCTGCCAATGCATATCTGTGATGTTTGCTTACTAAATGCAAGTTTCAGGATCAGTACCTTTTATTTATCTACTGAAACAACACTATGCTGATGGGCTATTCCATTTCCTACCAAATACCTAAAGACTTTACACAGTACCGGAATGGAGGCTGAATTGAGTGCCCTCAGCATGTTATTAGGCCTGGTGTGGTTTGCAGGCAGGTTTAACACTAGAAAGCATGGTAGGCTCCCAACTGTTGATAAGATGCTCAGATTTCTCCTAGAAAAATGAAAAGTGCTGGTTGTTTTTCCACCTTTTTTTGGGTTGCATGCACTTGACTTCATTTGGATCTTTGGATAACTGCTTGTTGTCCAGGTCATCATACATCCAAAACACAGCACTATACCAGCTACTAGGAAGAAAATTAACTCTGTCCCAGCCAAAACCAGGACACTGGTCAAGAGAAAGCTCATCTATTTAGTTATTAACTGGACACCAACAGGGTAAACACTGCATTCCACAAAGTTAACTGGAAACTGTGAGTTTAAGAAGAGTTATAGCAAATAAACAGCTCAAGTAATGGTAAAACAAAATATAAACAGGCACACCTGTAACTTTGGCTGAATCTCTTAAGAAATTGCATTTGATGGCATCACTTAAGAAATTGTATGTATTGGCAGAAAGCGCTGTTGTACATATCATACCCCCGATAGTGTTAAATTGTGCAGATGGGCAGTAAGAAAAACTTATGGAAAGAGCCATTTGAATTTGGCATTACAACCCACAGATATTTAAGTAGCACAAAACAAAATACATTGAGTTTTTTTTTTCTAAAATAATAAATATATAGTGATATATTAATTAGGAGGAATGTTGTTGGCAAGAGATAGATCTTCACTGAAAAGGTGTCATAAATGTAGTGAAATATTTGGGAACATTTTCAAGTTCTTCCTGCATATAAACATGTGCTGAGGAAAATAATCAATTGAACAAAGAAAACTTACAGAAAATTCTGGGAAGTTATCAAAGTAGTTCGTATTCAAAAGGAACAATTCAGCTTATAATTAAATCAGAGGTCATCTGTCCAGTACTGGATCAAAAGATGGTACCTACTGAGGGAATGCCTGTTCCTCGAGGTGGGGGGGGAAAAGTGGTACTAGTTACATGGTTCAAGATACCTTCTTGGAAAAGCAACTTATACAACAATCTTTAGAAAAAAAATCTTTGCAACTCTGAAATTGAGTGATGCAGGCATACTCGCCCTACTCCAGTTTTGCCTAGCTCATCCTTAACCTTGGCTAAACCAGTTTAACAATATGAAGTGTCCTGAACCTCGAAAATTTCACATTCGCCTAACTTGACACACAAAGAAATGCTCTTTAAAAAAAAAACCAAAACCACAAAACAAAAAACATTAAAAATATTTATGTCCTTCCACAGCTAAATAGTTTAGCTGAATCTCTGGTGCCAGGGTAAAAGCAGTGGGTAAATTCCTGTTCCCATGAAACCTTTTCAGAAATATCTTTGACTTCAGTCCACTACAGGAATTCATTTTTATTTTCTGCTTTTACTTGCAGACCTGTGAGATCAGCTTTGGAAGCTTCTGCTCTAACCAAAGTCCTACTTAATTCTATCATAAGATTTGGGGAAAGAACTATGGTTTTCATTCATTCAAAGTGAAAGCCTATCAGCTCCAGAATTTTTCATATCAAACTACTTAAGACAGATTTTGTGGCTAAAATTACCAAGAGTACACTTTCCATTTGTACCTTAGCGTAAAGTTTCTGAAGTTATTTCCTATAATTTTGCATGATCCACCATTATAACACCATTTCACCCTGATGAAAGATTCCTCTTTCCTATTGTTGGACTTCTCCACGCCCCTTGAATTCTTTGAATGGACTTCATTCATGATTAGATAAGATCTTAGTTTCCCACATGAAAAACATTTCTAGTGAACGGCAACATAAACAAACCACACAATACAGTGCTCTGGTTTGATTCAAGAATAAAGTAACATTGTATTTTCTTAAACCTAAATATTTGTGCAATTTCTGCCATTTAAAAATATTTAAGGAGAATACCATCTCCAAGGTTTAGTTTTTGCAGTCAAATGGTAAACGTATGAACAGAGAATAGCAGGGGAAAAAACCTTGATACCTGAAAACAGAGATATGACATGCTTCCAGATCATCCTTGGCAAATGGAGTATGTTTTATCACACCACCAGGCTTAATGTTTTAAAATTTACAAGACCTAGGTAGGGGAAAAAGGGGTGGGAGGACCAAGGGATTCTGTTTTGACTCTGTAGGTCTGTCTGTATTAACACAGTTTTTCAAAAAATATTATGCTTGGAAGTTATTGCAGTTTAAATAAAGGCACTACTTTTTAAATCCAAACATTACAGTGTCTGTTCTCCTTCCACCTGATGTCAGAATCAACCAATGAATGCCTTCATGCCAAAAGAATAGACGCTACATCTTCTCTGTACGAATAATATTTTCTTCCCTATGTGCTTTAGGATTCTGATCTACACAGAAGTAATCGCCCTTTTTCTGCATCCTCACAAAAGGCTATTTATGCTTTTAGTTTCTATTAAAAGATATTTATTTTTTAAACCAGGTACAATACTGTGAGAGATCTACGGCAGGGTTTCAAAATTACTACTGATGAAACTAAGTAAAGTATTCAAAATTACTTGATGAAACTAAGTAAAGTATTACAAATATGGGACCTCAGTAAAGAAACTGGAGACTTAGGGTCAATGTTAGTTCCCTATTGCCCCCCAGTTTAATACAATTCTGGAAAAGCAGTTCCTAAAAGTTTAAGTTTTCACAGTTCCTCAGGAGTCCTCATTAAGTAAACGACTAACAACTTTTGAGCTGAAAATCTTACCCCTAATACGATGGAGCTCTTTCCTTCCAAGTTTGGAACACATTTCTTCACATAGCAAAAACATAAACCTGCAGACAATGCTGCAGATAACAAAATGTGTGGTAGACTAAAAAGACCTAGCAAAACCAAACAAAACCCCCACTATTTCCCGCAAAGCTGCAGCCATTCATTTTAATGGAGCACTTAGGTTCTCACTAGATGTCTAAAAAGAGAATAAACACCGGAGATGAGACAATATCCTTCACAGTTGTTTTGAAAGTTTGCTGACTTCAGAACCCATAAAACTTGAGGCTGATTAGGACAGGATGTACCTACCACCCTTTGCGTGCATTAAAACAGTCCTCATCTATTATTGAATCACCACTCACATTCGGCTCATAGAAGTGAAGAATTAGAGTTCAAAACATGAAGTTTTAAAGACGCCAAACAGCAGCAGAACAATAGGATGGGTAATCTTTAAGATGTTTGAAATGGAAAGCCCTAGGAACCCTAAATGGCAATGTCATTTTTACTTAATGTACGATATACACATCTTAAAAGCTGGATTTTTCTTAATACACAAAAACCACATTCCCACTAAGAGTATTTAATTTCCCACCCATATATATAACAGACACATAAGTAAAAATGTCTCCATTGAACAGTAAGCTCCCAAATCAAACTTCGTTAGGTGTCAAACATATCTGTATGTACTTCTTTAGGGGTGGAGCAAATATTAACCTTATTTTCCGAAACCTGCCCTTCCTGCTGGCTGTCTGAAGTGACTTTAGTCCAAAATGTTGCAACACATGTCAAGACAAGCTGCTTTTTGTACCAGAAATGGTATTTTATCTCCACTTTTCTCTTCTTTTAATTGAATCATTTGGGAATATAGTTGTGACATCAATACATTCGCAATATACCAAAGTTTCAACCAAAGCATTTTCTGATTAAATAATTCAGTATAATAGATATTTTCCTTAACAGGAAACTAAAAATCAAATAAAGCATTAACAAATGTACTGGGTGCATCATCACCGTAGCTCTTCTGCGTTTACCAAGCGAAGAGTAAGAATGCACGCATGTTAGTGACAAATGTCTTGTTTTACATACAGCTTTATGTATCGTGGCACACTATTTGTAGACCTGCTATCACTACATGACAAACAGATAAGGACTTGCATTCTATCTAAATTTAATTACCTTAAGTTTACATTAAATATAGCATGTTTATTCCAAACCAGTGGAAATATCTTTAAGTAGTAAATTATGTCTCACACATTGACACCTCAGCCTAAGCCCACGAAATTTTTACATTACTTACATATTTTAAAGTGTAAGTTGCACTTATTTGACAAACTCCCCACCTTTAGCATTTCACAAGAAAGTGAACGCTACTACAAAAACTCTGTACGGATACATTACTTCCAGCTCTATTAGTTCCGATTTCTTTTACCCTTATTTACTTTTCTGAAGGGACTAGCCTTTCAGCTGGTAAAAATATGCACATTAAATGAGCTAGAATTAATTAATTGATAAAGCTACCATCCTTGTACTAGCTGAGGAGCCAGTTCCAAAATGTACACTCAAATATTTAAGTTTCCAGGACAGTAAACTTCAAATAGACTTGAAAAAGGAAATGTTAAGATCCAGAATACCACATGCCTTCTTCCATATTGCTAGATGGTAACATTTGTATTTAACGGTTAATCATCTCACAGTGAGAAAAGGCTCATTTGCTTCCGTTTTCAAAGTAGTTTTATACATTTAAACTATAAATATCTTTTGGCTCTTCAGCAAGAAGAGACCGCTAGATATTCAAAAAGGGCAGCTGCCACAATGTTCCCTGGGTGCAACACAATGGCAGGTCAAACTTTTGTTCCTCTTGTCCTACAAACAATTTTCAAGCCCATGCTCAATAAATAAATTTGGTCTCAGCACTCCCAATCAGGGCTGCACAATCCCCTCAGTAGCAGACCTATGATAAATGGACTTATTTTCCCAAATCAAACACTTGAATTTAAATTCAGATGAGTTAATGCAAAGGTCAACATTGTAATCAGTTCTTTTGATCTTTATAGAATTTCTGGAGTAATACATAATAAATCTGAAACAAGGCAATTTGCAGCTCTGTATGTGTGGCTGGTAATAAAAATCTTAACGATTAGAGCCTTTATGTACTTAGGGAACGTTTTATAGTAATGGCTATAGTGAGAGCCTCAATGCATGGGGAATGATGGCAATAGATAACACTGCAAGACATGATTGCTTGATTCTTTATATAGTTTATACAGTATGTATAGATTATACATTATAAATTAAAGCACAATGTTTCTGAAGAGTCTCCCAATGTTTTTCTAATATTCTATTTTTTATTTGTATCCTCCACAAAATATGGCCTTGATAAAAACTTGTGAATTTAACAAAGATCTCATATATTGAGAATTTTATTGTTTTACATCCTCGTATGTTACTTCAGCTAACTGTACAGAAAAGAAGAAATGAAAATGTTTGTGCACAAAGTGTGTACATACGTCTTGATGTCTTTTTTTAAGAAGGAAGATTCCTTTTTCTGGATGCATGTATTTAGAAGTACAGTATGTCACATCTCTTATGAACAAAAAAATGATTTAGACAAAAGGTATTCCAACTGAAAACTGGAACGTACGATTGTAGAAGTAGACTAAAATGTCAGCAGTCATATGAGGAAATTCTTAAGATCAAAAGGGTAAAAGCTGAGGTTTCTTTTTTTTTTTAATAACCCCTTAATTTTAAAGTTTTCTTGATAATAATCAGATAACTACCCAACCACTAAAAGCTGCAAAAACATCTTCCTTTTCCAATACTCACAAAATAAATGAGACATTTAAGAAATGGTGTCAGAGAACACCTTCCATAAACACACAATTATGCAGTAAAGCAAATATAGGCTATAGTTTATGAACTGCAGAAAGAATACTTCCTGAGGAAAACTAAGACCAAGCAACTGTCAGCAATGACTGCACAGGCAGGACCAAGGGTCCATCCATGGAAATAGTGACTGAGGATCCTGCTATCAGGGCAGATCAGTTGTCTGCATCTATTCAATAAAGCTGAGAGAGAAATAAAATTGATTATTTGTTTACTTTTCCTACTCAAAAGTCTCCTATTCTCACAGAACACATACACGTCTCTTTGGCAGAAATAAAACTCTTCTTTATCTCACTCCAAATTCACTTAGGTGTTAATTATACAAACTAAGTAAACAAACCCATCACACAGAAGCATTACTGATACTGAATGGTGTTTGTGAAAAATAAGTAAGGCTTATTGCTTGGTTTTGGTGCAAGACACTATCTCTTCCGTAATAAACAGAGTACGTGACAATGATCCTCTTGGCATGCTTGGAAGAACGTCTTAAGTCTCATCAACCAAGATAACGCAACTGTTTTAAGGTACAGTTGCTGCATCATATAGGGGTTACGAAGTACATCTAAGCCTAAAGAATTCTCTAAAGAATCCAAATTGATACCACATGACAGATCTATTAAAAGTTATCATTAGTCAAAAATCAATACACCACCTCGTATATATATAATGGAATAAAATCACAGCTGATCATCTTCAGAAATAATTATATATGGGGAATCTTCTTCCAATAGACATATTCCTAGTGGCACTCCACAGGAGTCTGATAAAGATATTAAACAGCAAAAAGCTAAGAATGCAAAACTGGACCCCCCCCCCCCAAAACAGTAAGTCACAGCAGCTGGCATGCAGGCAATGTAAAAGTTGCTATTGTGGCAAGTATAGACAAATCAGTTTTCACAGCTCTCAAGCTGCCCTTTTGAAAGAGGCTGCTGGTTTTTGGTGATTCTGAATTACTTCATTAAACTCTGATCTCACCTCCCCAGAAAACACTGGTTTATCAAAACTCTGTTCAAGGGGACGGACTGACGTTTGTAAAACTGTCACAGTGAGGGCTTTCTCTAGTCTTTCATTGCCATTTTTTATAAAAAGCAGAGGAAGCTGCTTGCTACAAAACAACCGATAATCTCATGAAGACGACACCTTCTGGGAACACACTGATTGAACAGTGGTGACAGGACTTTGGTTTCTCATATCTTAGCTCACTTACACACCATACTGCTGGCTTAGTGTGAAGAAGACAGAGGGAAAGCATGACATACAGGGCTTCAAAGACAGTAAGTTACTATAAAGAAAAGTACATAAATTGTCATCTATGACTATTAGAGTAATAAACTCAAGATTGCAAAATGGTAGATTTAGATTGAAGAAGAGAAAAACAACTTTCCTAGGATAAGATCATGGACCACTGGAGCAAAATGCACAGGGAGGCCCCAAGGATGGAGATTCTTCAGCTTTATAGAAAACCACCCAAGAACTGACCTTGTGGTTTTGAAACAGAAGGTAAGTGACAATACAAGCTAGTAAGTATGACTGAAGACCACATCACCTTACCGGAGGAACTGCTTTTGCTTTTCGTGTTAAGGTGACAGTTTGACTGCATTCATATTAGGGGTACTTGAAGAAACAAAAGGCAACAAGATGAAATTTTAATCTTAGTACCTTGTACACAGAGCTACATGGCACAAGAAAAGAAAAAAACCACATATAAATTCCCCAAAAGCAAGGTGCGACTCTTAAACCACATTTTTAACTCGGGTACCTTGCTGTACTGGATTGTTGGCTACAAAAACAAATCTGGAAGGATCTTAAAGAGAAAGAAAAGCACCTTACATTTGAAAAAAATTGGGAAAAGGCAGGCAGTGGAAGGATGATGCTGCAAAGACATTCAGCTAAGAAAACAATCTTTGTAACCACATTCTAAATGGATATAAACAGGCAAGAATGATTTTGTCAAGGCTAGACAAGAAACTGTAACTGAAAATACAGAAAGATGGGAGCCTGAGCAAAAGATTAAAACTGTGTAGAGAGACAGAAAAAGAAAGGTTGTTCCTTAGCAAGACAGCCAAATAACATGATTTAGAAAGAAAGCTAAGTCAAAACTGACACACACTGCTGACTAATATGACAAAGGCTGGGAGCATTCTCCACAGTGATTAAACAAGTGAGTGCCATATATATTAAAAAAAAATTATAGCCCAGATGGGATACTGGAATATTAGAGGTGAGAGGTGAAGGACTGTGTGAGGTGGGGATAAAAACTAGTTATGGATAATTTCTTGTTATAAAAATTGGTTTTATTTGTGCTTTGCTATAATAATTAAAAACCAATACTGTATACTAAATTCTTTCTACTATTCCATCTGCTGGTATATCCCTATCCTGTGGTCAGCTATATCACGAATATTTCTCTCAGACAACCATTTTGTTATTTCTGTTCAGAGACTACCACAATAGTATACCATCATTTTTATGTTAAATATATTTATTTTAAACAAAACTGTTTGTAGAATGCTAGCTACAAACTTGCTTTTAGCTGGCAGATTAAAGGCCCCCCCACTCAATATGCAACTATAATTTAGTAATTAAACATTTTGGTAGTATAATTAGTGCAAATACATATAACTTGCTAAGTAAGAAATATAATAATTAAGATGTGCAATTATACAATTATCATGTGTAATTACATATGCTTTCTGAAAACTTGGCTTGACATGATGGAAGACCATTTTAAGAGATTCCAGAGTCTTTCACAATTTATCTTGTGGATTTCATCCAAATAACCAGTTCATATCACAGATTTAAACGATGGAATGTTTTTCCTCCAGAATAAACTGTCTGCAAATGCGAACAAGTAGATGACAGAGCAGCCATGTAATTAAAAATATCAGTAATGATATCTGCCTTAAGAGTCTGAGCTTTACAATGAAACTAGTCTAGATTTTCAAGACAGTTCCTGGTGTAGAGATGCTCATAGTATAAAAGGTACTTTTGCTCTACCATACTAAAGAAAAACTAAGTTGAGCTGCAATACATCTGTACAAAATGGGCCAAAGGAGATACCACTCTAACAGTTTCCATCTATTCTTTGGTTAGAATTATTCGCTTTTTAGATACAAGCACTACTGGAACAAAACAAAGAAACAAAGCAGGAGTACATCTGTTTGAGGATTCTTGGATTGGCATAATGGTTATCATGTTTCAAAATCCTGGAAATAATTGTTGCAAGTAAAAGTTTGAGAGTGTTTTAGGTACTGAACTAAAATGTATCTTGTACTGCTGAGAACAGACTAAAAAGACTCCTGCCAGAAACTGCTTCTATTATAATTTTTGTTAAATAATAGGTTTCTATGAACAAAATTATGAATTCACGTGGTTTTCTTGTACTAATTCTTTACACACTAAAAGATCTGCTGTGTAAAGAAAACAGGGGACTGTAGCCATAGAAGAGAAAAATATCATTACAGTACAACAGGTGATAAACACATTAGTGTAACAACCAGTATTGGGCTGATTGTGAGAATATGGACACTTTACACAGGTTTTCAGAATCCATCACTGCAGTACCTCGATTCCACCACATTAACAAGAAAACTTCATCACAAACTAAGTGCATTCACTGATTCAATTAATAAACAGTACTATAGTTCATATTTCTGATGCCAAATTAATTATAGAGTATCACTGGAGCTTTTTCTGTTTGTGGAGGTTTTTTTGTTTGTTTGGTTGGTTTTTTAAAACAGAAAACTTAGCTGGACAACCAAACTGAAAGTGGTGCAGGGTCATCAGAGCACTAGCTATAGGAAAGCTTAAAACTCCTTTAAAGGTATTAATCAGACTACTTTTCTTTGTCAAATTAGATGTAAAGTGTGCTCAAAGTTTAGTTGGAAAAGAACTTGGGATTTTTTTCCTGTCACAGAGTGTCACACCGCCATGACCCTAAGCCAGCTCTTTTGCAGCTACACAGTCACTTTCTAACTCTTGAATTAGTGTGCAAAACTGCAACATTTATGATTTTTTTTTTTTTTTTTACTGAAGGATAAATTAAAGTATGTATAAACAGTTCTATGTGTAGATTCACACATTATTACAGACAGTCATTGGAGAAACCCCAGAAGTAATTCCAGAAGGGAAATCTAGGAGTTCAACCAACAGTCTGTATGTTCCTGCTTGCTTTGCTTCTTGCCCACTAGTCCTACTTTCCATTCTGCTCAATGACACAACATCAACAGCAAGAGAGAACGGTGCCCGCACACAGCACTATAAGCTGGTCGTTAGAGAGACTGTCAGCCGAGATGCAAGATGTGGGTTAAAGAGCTTTGCTAGCAGAGATGGGTAATGAACCTAGAGCTTGCACTTACCCTGTTCAGTACTACGAATGGTAAGGAGTTATGCAAAGACCAGATCATGCTTCTGCCAGCACCACTGGCATTGTTTCCCAGGATGGCCATGCAGCTTCAGGTACCCTTCTCATGAGAAGACTCTGAAAAATCTAAATTTTGTGTCAGGAAAGGAACTTGCCTACCACCCTGCCTCAAATGCCTAGGCTCTGCAAGGAAAACCAGGTTTCGGTCATATCTCTACATTTGCTAATTCTGTGCATTTCTGTGCGTGACTTTTTTGGCCTGATGTTGAAGTGCCCGTGCACTGAATATGACACCAGGGAACTACACAATTTTAAAAAATTATTATTTTAAATAATTAAATAATATTTTCAAACATTTAGAAAATATTTTCTATTTTTCTCTAGCAATCAGAAACCAACAAAATATTTTTTCAAGTGTAGTTTGTAGGTGTTTGTCTTTTGAGTCTTGCTATGCTCTCAGTAGTAAGCGAGTCAGTCATTAGTCAACAGAAAAATAAAGCCACCTTTTGGAGACATAATGCTGATAAAAAACCCTACGTCATCTTCTAAGTAGTGCAATTAAGTTTTAATAGGTATAGAAAACAAAGACACCAAGAACAAAAAAATAGGGAATGAAGAGAACTATCCTTCTTCAAATGCAAGTTATTTTTAATATCTCTCAGTGCTTCAATTTGGTTGGACACAGACTTTAAGAAGCACAGGTATATAAAGAAAGATTTTTATAACAATTTTTTTTAATTAGACAACATTAATAAACATTATTTAACGATCAGTATTTATATTGCTTCACAGTTACCAGTTACTATCACAAAATTCTTAATACCATCTGCATACCATTTGCTACATCAGTTCTTACAGGGAAGAAAAACAAAAGCACTTTAAAAAAAAAAATCTCTTATTTCTTTCAATTTAGTTATATTCAGTGACTTGTCTCCAAATTCTTTCCATTCTATTCTTCTACCTTTCCTTTGTTTTTTCCACACTAGTCCCAAGCTGTCTTCCCTCCTCCTTCAATTCATGCTCTTACATCCAAAAACCAACCCAATCCTACCAAAAAGTAATAGGAAAAAAACCCATACCTGTTACAAACATAATATTGTTTCAGTCACAAGGTATCACTGCTTGTGAGATAATCTTTTTGCTTCCACTGTTCTAGGTATTTAAAACTGTAATGTTCCCTGGGTCTAGGATTACTTTTACTTTCTATTTCTGTATTGCCCAGCCCAATGAGAACCTGAAGCTCTGTGGTTTGTTAGGTGGTCTTATGACATATTCCAACATGATAATCAGTACTTAGCTTATTTGCTAAAAAAAAAAAAATAATCCAAATTTAACGGATGATTTGCAGATAGAATACACACACACAAAAAATCTTACTACTGTTAAAAAGAAAAAGCACAGAACAACCCTGACACCATGCTAGCCACACTGATGAATTCAGCTTACACAAAACTAAATAGTACTCTAAAATACCTGCCTTGGGAGCTTGCATATGGGGGTAGCATCCGTGTCCAACAGAGGATTTCAGCTGGACAATGATGAAAAGTCCATATGTTACCGTGCCACCATAAATTATGTTAGAACGTATGGTCAGGCCACAGAGGGGCTCCAAAAATAGGTTAGAAACAGCTCTCTGACTGAAAACAAATTGCCTAAATTCCAATATGAGAAAACAGTGTTCTTGACATATTTTCATGTGGCTACCGCTGTTTCGAGCTAAGTCTATAGAGAAGGAATACAATATGCCACTACTTTAACTTTCGAAGTTGTTATTCCGTCAAGACACTAAAATGCAGAGAAATCTGCATGGGTTTGATGCCTCGAGGCTTCAAGATTTATTATGAAATAAAGAAAAAAAAATGAATGATGGCATGTCAGTTGGCCTGGACATCAGCTATTGAACCTGCATTATAGAAGGAAGAAAATCTCAAAAGACTTTTAATCATCATAGACATTAAAATGTTTGTAAAATAACTATTATCACTCAGCTGAGTCATGTATAAAATGTAACATTTTTGAAATATAAACAAAAGAATGTACAAGCTAGAATAATATTTTCCCATTGCACTTAATACTCTTAAAATTAAAAGAACACCTGACTCTACATATCTATAATCAATCACTTCACAACTTTGAATCTTTTAAAGCCGGGATTAAGCTTTGTAAGAACCTACCCTGAATGCAAAATAGACAGCTTTACAGAAGAAACTGCTGTTAAGCAGCTTGCAATCGAGATAGTACAAAATTCTAACCTCTAATAAAATCACCTTCATTTTAAAATCATGACATCTGATGGGATTTTTTTTCTTGCAACTAAGTATCTTAAAACACATGTACAAAACAAATTTACAAAGAGCAATTATATTGACTTCATAAATTAATATTCAATAAACTCAATTGTCTTCTGTTGAAGTGCTGCACCTCTAAGGGGGGGAATCAATCTGGGATTCGCTGATTAACACGTTATGTTGATTAATCCTATGATCGCATTGAAAAGTCTAAAGATCAAACGAATATTAGATAAGCTGCCATGTTAAACTAAGCAGTATTCAGTTTCCACGTTTTTATTTCTGGTGTACAACACTTTTTGGAATAATCCTTCATGCTTGCCTGATAAATACATTTGAGAGCTACACATGTGATGTAAACCCAGCAGAGTTATACTTAGCAGAGAAACGTATTAAGTTAAGATGCATTAAGACAACTAGGATTTATAGTAATTACAAGAAACTTGCCAGGGGCTATGCAACCCTGCTACTTCTGTAGTAGCACTTATGATGTTTTTGCATTTTTGCCAATTTCTGTGTTCTATTTTGATATTTTCAGGTAGTCTAAAGCATGCTACTGGGAAAACACAGACAAAAAAACTCCGTTGTGCATGTATCTTTAAATCTTTTTGCATTACCACCTTAACGTAACTTGGTATTGGCTGGTCTAACTTGACTTCCTGACTCAAAGAAATAAAAAGCTCTGTTAATGTAAAGATCACTTCTTCGGATCACCTTGGGCTAAGGTAAAACAGAAGCTTGGAATAAATGCAAAATTTAGTTATTTTAATTGCCATTGCTGTACCAAACAGCACAAAGCCATATTGTCCCACAGCATGAAGTGATCAGATATCTGCCCAAAATGATGGACAGCTCTGGCCCAGTGAACAGGCAAAAAAATCCCATTTAGTTTCTGCCAGATGGGACCTACTGGACGCTTCAGCGCAAACAACTCATCCTTCTTCAGACCTTCTTGTCCGACTCTTGAGCTAGCTCCAGCTGATAATGATGGATATCAAGGCTACAGTAAAGTGGGTGACAACAGCAGCCTTGTTATAACTGCCAGTCTTTCAGTCTTGTCATTATTACACATCGAAGATTTATTTGAGTTTATTGTTGTGCACTGGGTCTAGCCATTTACAATTCATCACCTACTACAGAAGGTTCAAGATAGTGGCCATAGCTATAATTGCCACCTCCACCTGCTTCTGGAAATTATGAGGTCACTAGCTAGGGCAGCCCAACATCCACAGAGCTCCGTAAGTCCCCATGAGCACCCGCAGCGAATACCACTGATGGTACTCCTGGTATGTTTGGAACCACTGTCTTGAAATGCCAGATTTTGTTTGTAGTTATGGTATACACACACTTCAGAGCGTCCCTGAAGTTCTAATTCTTAAACAACGTAATAAAACCTTACACCTGCTTCAGAATCCAGTGGGTCGGTGTCATAACTCTTCTGTATTTGTAAACTAATATTTATTTTATGTATCTATAAAGAATTAATGTTATCTTAAGTACAATGGGAGTGTACTTTTCAGACAGGCTTTCTTAAGACTACAAACCAACACGATGCACAATGTGCTAATGTTAAACAAATAAAAAAAATAAGTAGCTTAAGAAAATAATTCCATGCAAAGAATCAAGTACTTTTTGCATGGGTTTCTTACTGCATAAATATTTTAAAAGTGGAAATTGGTTACTCACTGCTGAAGTTTTCCTCAGTATTGGTAAATGTTCGAGTAGATAAATGCTGTCTTGAAAGAACAACACTCGTTCCTCATCAGCTCCTCCGTTCCTAGTACTTACTGAAATATTTTCTGGTTTTATTATAATACTCTCAATACTCCTTTTTTCATTATTAGAACAATTACCATTATATAAAGTGAAAATCTTGTGAAGCATGGATTTATCTTCTATTAGCAGTCGAGGACATATTATTAAGAAAACCTGCTAATTTCTCTAATGTCCACAATATGCTAAACCCCCTAAAACTCAATATATGGAAACAAAGAGTAATGCTTCTGCTGTTCATTACAGGCAGTCATTGAAGGCGGGAGGGAACAAGTCAAGGTTTTAGTCAAGTGGCTTGATGAAGGAAAAAATTAAAATTTTGTTCAGGCTTAAGCTAGGCTGAAGGTCAGCAGTAAAGAGGGTTAACTAAGACCTCACACTAAGTACTAAGTAAACACAGCAGAAATGCTTCTACCTAGAAGTCAATCAAAAGGTACAGCTTTTGAAAAATATAAATAAAATCTAAGTCTGATCTGGTTAATTGTTACATATGCTGCTTAAACCCACAAAAAAAAAGTTGTTTTCTGGTATTGTTAGATCAGCAGTATCCTTTTAGTTCCTATGTTAGCTATATTGCAGGAGGGAGAACTGTGTTATATTTATGAAGAATTTAATAAGTATAAACTCACTATACACTCTCAGATTTATAGAACTACCACATGAACATTGAGGTTTGGTTAATTGTTACATATGCTGCTTAAACCCACAAAAAAAAAGTTGTTTTCTGGTATTGTTAGATCAGCAGTATCCTTTTAGTTCCTATGTTAGCTATATTGCAGGAGGGAGAACTGTGTTATATTTATGAAGAATTTAATAAGTATAAACTCACTATACACTCTCAGATTTATAGAACTACCACATGAACATTGAGGTTATTAAAAAAGGAGTTCAGGATTCAAGTCAGTCATTAAAAAGGTATTTTCCAACAAAGTCTCATACAGAAGTGCAAACATACACCAAATGATTATATTATTCAGAACTCAACATGACCCAGCATTATTAAAATATCACTGATGGATTTGCACATTTCACTTTCAAGTAACTCCTTTCATCCAGGAGAAGCTCTTTTTTTTTTTTCCCTTCCCCTGATGTCAGACAAGCAAGAGACAGAGAATTGTCTTGGAGTAATTTCTTTTTTTAAGCAGCATAATTTAATTTCCAAATGCAGAACTATCTAATAAAGTAAAATGATTTAAGGTCTCAGTCATGAGGTTTCCTATAAAGAGGAGTATCTTTCCTACACTACAAGATACAGATAGTCTGGAAAAGCGTGTCAGTATAAGAAAATAGTAAAGCACCTTTCAGGTTTTTCATCTCAAAGCAAAGCTTTATTCTGTTATTGCCGAGTATAAGGTAAAATAGGAAACTTTATTTAGACAGTCTTGCATCATTATTTCACTTATTTAAAAGCCAAGTCAGGGCTGAACTTCATCATGTCCAATGGAGAAGTAAATCTACTTAAAAATATAAAAATGCATATTTAAGTTTAATAAAAGACCTGAGAATGAAAGTGTGTATTTGCTTTGAATCCTGAATAAGTACAGGGGTTTAGCAAACAAGAGGGTCTCGTTATTAAACTCCGATCAGTTGTAAGTTATGATGTTTTATTTTTGATATGTATCTAATGCAACACAAACTGTCTGAATCTATTTTTTCATTTTACAATTTAAAATACTTTCCTATTTTAAATTTGTTATACAATACCATTTAGACTACAATCAACCCCCTGGTAAGAGTCCGAGTACTCTGAAACACAAGACAGTCACTGCAAGGGTATCAAACTTTCCAGGTTCCACAAGGGGAACCTTCCAGTACAAGCAAGGGGAAAGTGCAGTCAATATACCAAGATGATTTCTGACTAGATTCTTTGTCACATATATTGTATATACTTTATGAACAGTATCCCCAACTAACATAAGAAATTTATTGGGTTTTTTTCAGGATTCGTGCCAGATTTTGAAAGTTCCCTTTTTCCAAGCATGTTCTTAAGGCTCGTCTCATATGTTGCTTCTGTACCAGCACTTTTGGGCAGGAACACGGAAATCCAGGTGTGGCTCCTTTACATTAGTGGAATGTAAAATGAACTGTTTATATTTTAGTATTTGTGAATGTAGCTAGAGTCAAAACCTTAGAGATCTTGGAAAAAGACTGTACTGCATCTATAGGTAAAGCAGAGACTGAGCAGACCAGGAAAAAGCATCAGGCCAAATGGCATTAGCCTTTAGTTCTGCATTGACAAAGTGAGGTGGCCCCTTGGTATTCATGAAGCCAACAGGTAAAGCAAGGTAACGGTGCTTTTATTTGACACAGCATCCTTGGGCTTCTTTGGGCGTAAGGAAAAGCTTTAGATCTACGTATTTGTTAAATCAGATATTTCTTAACAAAAATTATTCAGCAGCATTTCCAATAAACAAGAAACCCAACAGAAAAGTTAAAGAAAACTTAATATATTTGGGATTATAAAGTGCCCTTTCATTCATAATGATCAAGAGGCATGAAAAACTGACTAGTACATGTGTCTATGCTTTAAATAAAAGGATGGCAAGTAAATGGATGTCAAAAACCCTAGACGAAGAATTAATTGATGCTGAAAAATATAAATAAGATGGTGACAGAAATGCAATGCTACAAATTACTAAAATAGCTTTAAAAAGTTTTTTTAATGCCTTAATTTGACATGTGATAAAAATCATCACTTAAAAAAGATAACATTATTTGCAAATTGAGCAAGAGGACCTGATGATAGCCATATATAATCAGTTGTCACCTTGCAGCTCAATTAGCCCTCATGTAAAAATGAGGCATGTAAGGAGAAATGAGGTTTTGACATTATCTCTGCCAGCAAGATAATTACACAGCCTTCATTTAACAGTAGGGCAACACTACTGTAGCAACAAATTAACTCAGCTCCATTTGCAATTCATGGTGTGTTTTCTCATTTAATACCATTTGTCTTACCCCAAGTGAATGTTTCCATTAGTTTTCTCCAGCACAGCAAAATACTCTTTGACTTCATGCATTACATCACCAACTACTTTAGTTCCAGTAACTTTCAGAAAGCTGTATAAATTTGATTAAATGATTTTCCCCCTCCCCCCAGTTTTAACTAAACCATTCTTTTTTGGTTTACAGCCAAATAATAATACAGCGGGTGCTTTTGGATTTAATGAGCAAGGAACTGATTCCATTCAACATTCATTTCATTCCTGTAGTTGACACCCAAAGCCCCAATTTCCTTCATTTTATGAAAAATATATGAGTACACATGTATCTAAGTCCAAATGAAACTTCACCAACGTTGGTAACTAAAATGATACACATTGCTTAATGGAAGCATTATTAAATAGAACAAGATCGTGCATAAAATTGAGACCCAAAGACTTAAACCCAGATTATCATGTCTGCCTTTTGTTAATGTTCAGAAAACATGCACAAGCAGGATTTTTTTTTTTTTTTAATGCATGCAAGTTCTTAAACAATACTAAGCAAGGAACTCTGGGCCAGAACTAACTTCCCACAAATTTGGATGTATGCTAACTTAAAACTTCTAGTCTTACCTTAATGCTTGCCAGCTCATAGGAATAGTTAGTGTTTGAATAAAGCTCTGAAGAGCTCCTTAGTGCACGTACTAAATATTCACGTACAAAACCTAAGAAAACCCTTCCTGGCAGTAATCAGCTAGCTCTACATGTAGTTTTCATAAGTTTGAAGAATAATCAACAGTCAACGTGCTGCATGCAAGCTTAAACAATACTAAGCAAGGAACTCTGGGCCAGAACTAACTTCCCACAAATTTGGATGTATGCTAACTTAAAACTTCTAGTCTTACCTTAATGCTTGCCAGCTCATAGGAATAGTTAGTGTTTGAATAAAGCTCTGAAGAGCTCCTTAGTGCACGTACTAAATATTCACGTACAAAACCTAAGAAAACCCTTCCTGGCAGTAATCAGCTAGCTCTACATGTAGTTTTCATAAGTTTGAAGAATAATCAACAGTCAACGTGCTGGTGGCTTCACTGCCAACTAAGCAGAAGGTAGCATAAATGTCTGAAAATTACCATACTTTGTGGCCTAGGAAAGTGTTTACATACTATTACATTGTTTTGTAAATATTTTAATTCCTAGTCATCTTTATAATGTACAAAATTGCTAAACCCTTTTCTGAAAGCAACATCAATAGTTTAAAGTCTTTTCTAAATCTTTAAAAAGCCCCATCTTCTAAAGCAAGGTCCAATCTGCATCGGAATTTCAATTACACTGGAACTAGAAAGTGCACGAGGACTGTCTGTCCTATGTTATTCAACAGGAAATGAAGACATTAATTACTGATTTCCAAAGCTGATTTCTCAGCATCTTCATTTTCTTCCTCATAACCACTCCCTTCATTGTAATAAAAGAAGCTTTTTCATTAGTTATGCAAAACTCCAAGATGATTTGTAACTCCTTGATCTTCCCAAGAATTCTTACTATAAAAGCCTAAAAACTACTACAACTACTTTTGTACTAACAAATACATAGAGGAGGTAGCAGGGGATCGTCCATCACAGTGACGATCCATCACAAAAATAACCCACCCAGAACATGTAGGCCTAAAAACTTAAAATGGTCACTGCAGCTAGTACAAATTGTGGCAGCTTAGAACAGCCAGGTTTCTCAAAAGTAAGTTCCCTCTTTGCCTACTTAGGAAATATAGGGCTATTCCCCTCTGCATCAATAAACAAATTTTGAAAAGAAGATATGCATTGGTTTTAATCACATACTGTAAAAGATTAGCTGGTTTTTGCACCAGTCATAGGTCTGTTATCATTCCCATCATATTGAAAGCTTATCCAACAGATGCCCTCCTCTTACCCTCCAGTGGTTCTTTGTGCGCTCAAGATTAACACACTAACACAATGTTTTTCAGTATTAACCAGCGCAAGATACTTGGAGGAGTCTTTGTTGCCAGAAAATAAGGAAAGTTGCATTAAAGGCATTCAAATTGTGTTCACTTGCAAGGAACAAGAGCAAAATACGATGCCAGCACTTTGTGTAAGGTATTCCATGCAAAAACTAATTAAAGGGTTTGAAAAACGGTATTATACTCTTTTGAAACTTTACTTCATTTAAAATTGGCTACCAATGATGTGCTGAATGTCACCCTTTTCTAGTAAGAATGAACAACCTCTCTTGATAATAATCTAAACCACTTCAAAAAGCATAACCAGTTTTTTTTAAAGTATTTAATAAACGTGAACTCTGTGCTTGTCAAAGGAAAGCAACAACTATTTTCCAAATTAATTAAATAGAATAACAGATAGAACTGATGCACAGATGATCTATCTAAAGTTCACAAGATACATTTAGCCTATAGTAAAAGAAAGGGTGTCACTTTTTGTTACATGATTCCAAGGTGACTGCTTATATTTTGAACTGCTAGGCTAATTCTAGCCTGAGCACAAATCTGTCTTTTATTTCATAATTAATTCTCAGTGTCAAAACCAGTAGATGTCTTTTTTTGTATCAATGTATGATGTCTTTTAATTATACCACCATAAAAATCAGGCTTGAAAACAGGATAATGTTGTGACAGTATGAAAGCACAGAAAGAAATTTCTGAAGGAAATGCAGAATTCAGGCTCAAGCGAGCAAATAAGTAAAGTGAGCTCCTAAACTCACTTGATAAAAGACTCAACTTCACAGAAACTTTGGTTTCTTTTAATACAATAACTGAAAAAAGTACATTCAAAATGAAACTGGTTTAGCCATGCTGGTATCTTAATATGTAAAACAAATGATATTGTTTTACATACACAAGGGTTGTATTTTATATCATTACTCAAGATACTTGTATACAGAATGTGGAACTTCCAGCAACAGAGATAAGTCTGTTAGAGGTAAAATGGTGACAGGAGAAGGGAAAGGAAATTGCTGAAACATACAGCTAACATTAGTGCTCTGGATCACTCCCCACTGTCTACACAAGTGCTTGAGTTGAGGCTCCAAAATTAAATTCTTAAGAGTTAGACCCTATGAAACAACTTCCCCAGAACCAGCTCCTTCACTGCTGTTAGTCACCATCTCCAATGCAATTAATAAAGCATGGCTGTGCACATCATACAAGAATTTGGACTTCACTATGACAGAGAGCTCTAAACACCCATTCTCCTTGAACTTTCTACATAGAAATCCTTGGAGAAACTAAGTCTTCCTGTGTGTTCAGCAGATCGGTCCTGGGCTCTGCCTGATTGAAATGGGAAGTAATTTCAATGACACACTCAGAATTCTCTCTAAATAGTGCTTCAGCTAATTTCTATTGCAGCAGAATCAAATGGAGGGGGTCCTCCTTCAGCAACTACTCAAAGTATCTGCTGGGTTTACACCAAGCTAGGTCTGCACTCTCTAGAGAATGTTTAGCTCTGCAACCTGAAAAACAGAGAGGTAGCTGAGGTTCTGCAGCACAGAACATCCATGTTGATGGTTCTCAAATGTGCCAGCTTCCATTTGTTAGCTTTCATCTAACCCGGATCCCAACTCCTTTCCTGAAAACTCACCCAGACATCTCAGGGTCAGTTTAATACTAATATAGTTCTAAAAGAAGAAAACAAAACCCAAACCACCTGCTTCCTTGTTCCTATTTCCAAAACCTTTTAATAACCCTACAAAACTCTGACCAGCAGTGATACTGATGTCTCAGTCTTCCTCCTTGCCTGCTAGTCTCATCTTAGGCAAAAGTTCAGGTTTCAGACTCAAAGAAACAGGATTATTTGAATTCCACCACCAGTATCACAAAACTTAATTCAAGCCTTCCATCATTTTTCATGCCCTCCACACATTTTCCCGTGTTTTCTTTCATGCCATCTCCTTCTCCCTTGTCACGGAGACCAGATTCTGCAATATTTTTTAATTTTTTTTTTTTAATGCTCCTAGCATTAGCAGTTCTTTGACTTCTTCCTGTCTCTTGTGCACAGAACATTTTTCATGAACTCATCTGTACAGCTTTCACCCTTCCTCCAGTTAATTCCCTTTGGAAGACCCTCATCTGCCATGCTGCCCATGGGAAATCCAGCTGATTTATACTGACAAGTTAATTAAAAAAAAATCAGCTTATTGTTATTTACCAGCCAACAGTCAAATACCCTGCTATACTATTTCCCTCAATCTCCTTTGCATGTATGTGTTTATCTCCTTGTGGCAGGGACAGTGTTTTTTACATTTGGAAAGTACCTATTACTCTGTGAGAACAACAAAAAACAAGTACAAGTACGTGACACTCAAGTCCACAAGGAACAAAAATCGTAAGTTGTAAACGTGTCAGAAGTGACTGATGAGCTCCTCCAATTAAAATAGTAAAAGTAAAATCTGCCAATGTTTTTGCTTTCTTTCTTTCAACATTTATCTTTTCTAGACTAGGCTAGGTCTAGCCTTGCTCTGGAATTTTATATTTAATTTTTTTTAGCAGAAATGCTTAAGTTACTTAACAGCATGCTGCAACTGGAGAGGGGAAACTGTGTTATTAATCCATCCTTTCCTATGTTCCTCTTATATCGCTTGGCACCTTCCACCAGCTATGACATTTATTGCATTTAGTGAGCTGATTCAACCCACTGAAACGCTGAGGGGTAGGAGGGTGCAAGCAAGTGGACTAATTCAAGCTGAGTAATTTCAGTGAAATACTGAACTATTCCACTAGGTGGAAAGGAGCAGGATCAACCCAGAATGTGCATCCTCTCTCACCCTCCTCCTTTAGGGACCGCAAGCTGTTAAGCCAGTTCAGCTGTTCCATTTAACATCTCCTTAAGATACTGAATAAATTGTTAACCTTCGGGGTGTTGGTAGGGGAAGATTACAATAGAAGATTGTTTCAAGTTCTTTACTGAAACAAAGGCCATACTGCTGAATTAACCTACTCTGCCTTGAAAAAGAAAGGTGGAAATAGAATCCAAAAGCCAACAAGCTCAACCACAAGAAAATGTAATATATCTTAGGAAAAAAACCCAAGAAAACATTTCCCTAAAGAATGACATTAGTAAATAAGTTCAGATGAATCATCATAGTGAGTTTTCAATTTTTTTACACTATTGACATTGTTAAGTCAAAAAGCCTTTTAACTAATTTTATAATTTGAAACAGTATTTCATAGTAACTTTTTAAAGACCTCATGCTTCTTAAAAATATTTCACAGAATATACTGACAGAAAGATGTTCATTTTATAATAAAACAACGACTAACCTTTAAAAATATTTATTCTTTTCTTGACTTGCTTGTAATGAGGAAATACATATATGTGTATTAAAAACATTTTTGGTCACTTTCTTGGACCCCCAGTTACATTCTCTTGTCCATCTGACAACTGGCTGGATAAAGTTAACTTAACAAGGGAGTTGAATGTATATTAAAAAGAAAACAGAGAGCTATGAAATGATACTTCCCAATATGATAGGATCATAGGATGGGATCATTGGCTGGAATCAATCAGTAATTCAGGTGGGAAAAGACATCAGGAGGTCTCTAGTCCAATGCCCCGCTCCTCAGATCTGACGTTAAACCAGGTTACTCAAGGCTTTATTCAGCTGGGTCTTGAAAACTGCCAAAGATGGAGACTGCACACCCTTCTGGGCAACCTCTTCCATTGCTCAGCTGTCCTCATGAAGTGAAATAAGACATTACCTCAAATCTGAATTCTCAGCTAGTTAGATAACCACAATGTATTTCAGTCTTCCAGATAAAATGATTAATGAGAGGAAAAATATGAGACTGAAATGAGACTGGTATGCTGATGGTGAAAGTAGCTAGTAAAACATTTTTTAATTAAAACTGTACCACAGTCACATTCAGATTTTTGTTCTTTGGAAAAAATTGTTTTGATTTTCAGGTTAATAACAAAAGTAATTTCAAGGTACTTTTGTTTATCACTAGTTGCCATATTCATATCCCAGTCTGATCAATAGCTAGATCATCATACATTATTAATGCAGAAAACAGTAACATTGAAGGATACATGCAAGTTTAAGAAAAATGAAATATTTCAAGTAAAATATTTCAAATTCTTCCTTAAACAGGGGAACAGAGTTTAGCCACTCCCTCCCAACCAGTAGATAATATACTCACTGTACACATAAAATGATGCATATAATAATGCTCTATTATTATACAGCATTTGCGCACGCCTACACTAGAAAGGCAACATGTTTCCTTGAGGCAGCAATGGTCTATTAAAGCTAAACTTACACCGGTTACAAGAATTACCTTGCTGGGCCAATGACTATGACTGTATCTTTTATTGCGTAGATAAAAATTTTGAAGTTCCACTTGTTTATACATTAAGTATTAATTGTTATTACAATACAACATTATCAAATGAAAATATTTCAATATAAGAATTTAGCATATTACCACCGTTCCTGAAAATTTAGATATTTAGGCAGTCCATGTTCTAAAACTACAGATTAATATCCTAAACTACTGTTTCTTGCTACAGTTACAGAACAGGAGAAGAACTTAAAACATGCATAGATAAGCGTAGATTACTATTTTTATGCTTTCTGGACTTCTTTTTCCAGAAGCAGCAAATCAATATAATCAAGATTTCAATAAACAGTATGCATTTTTACTTAAAACAAAACAGTTTCTGTTGTTTTTTTAGACTAAAAGAATCCTTCCGTAAGCACATTGCAGATATTGGGCCAGATTCTCAGAAATCATAATAATTTTGGGACCTACCCGTACTTTACAGTGGAAGTCAAAGACCTGCATGGCTTGGCAGCGAGAAAACTAATATTGAAGATAACTTCCCTGCTAAACAGCAAATGCTCTCTTTTGGCGGTTTTCTTCTCATCCCTGCCCCTTTCTGCTTTCTACCTACCACTCATGCGGAAACATTAAGAGGACAAGCTAATACATTAGACAGAGAAGTGTTAATGGCTGACTTCACTGTAATTGGTCAACAGCTTCACGAAGTGAAGGTTTTGGATAGAGAATAAAAAGAGGGAGCTTTGATAAGGCAGTCAGCCAGGTTGTGGACTCTGGCTGGTTAACATTCCTTGCTGATTTAACAGTGGTAATTCCCAAGATAGGCATTGCTTCTGATGTAGGACTACCAAAGCACTTGAATTTAAATGTTTCCCTGTAAAATTTAAGCACTTGGTCAAGTGCATAAATCTCTATCAAGAGACTGCATGCACCCTTTCAATATTGAGTACTATTCAGTTAGCCAAAAGACTAAGTGAGAGTAAGTCTCTGCCAAAACTGGTTCTTAACCACTCAATTAAATCTGACATGCTTTAAGAGACAAAAGCTGTTTAATCAGTTGTTACAGGTTTTTCTGACAGCTTGAGCATATGCAGTCTACTCTGTTCTTACTCAAGTCAATACCAAAAACTTCTGCAATGTTGCTTCAAGTCCACGAAAGGCAACAAGGCATACTTCCCATTTCCAGACTGGATACACACTGGTGCCAAAAATAAATACGAAGCTTCAGGTAACAGAAAAGACAAAGTAAGTTGTAAGGGGATGAGAAAGACTATCGTTAGCCCATCAAACCTAGGCAGGTTTCCAAACAACTTCATAGACCCTTATTTCTCAATTTTAACTTATTAACCAAAACCTAAAGGTAAAATCCCATCAGGAAACAGCCTGTCTTAAATGACTCACTACTGCTAAAAGGGGCTGTCCCGCATCCCTTTTCCATCCTGCCGTCAGATTCACATTCCTGTCAGAATTGATGTATCTGACCTTCTCCAGATAACTTCAGTTCACTAAAAAGATCAGAAAGCTAACCTCAAAGAAAACTAGGGGTTTCCCCCCCCCCCCCGTTTTGGTGAATTGAGACAGCTCAGAAATGGGTCTTATAATTTAGAGCTGTGGCAAGATGTAGGGGAGGAACCACGTGGCCTGGAGCAGGTGGGAGATGGGGGTAAGAGCTAGGATAGAGTTAAAGAAAGCAAGAAACAAGGAGGCAAGCCTTTTCCTTTGTGGTAGGAAATTACTGGATCAACTCAGCCACCCCAGAGACCTTACACATATCAAGTTTTCAGACATGTTTTCCTTAAATATTAGGAACCTGAAATATCCATTTCAATTCTCATTAACTGAAAGACTCAAATAACTTTGAAAATCTTAGCAAACAAGCAATATTTTGTTTCCTTCAAGCTCCTGACATAATTCAGATAATGCATCACACCCGGAAAGTGGCTTACTGAATTTGTATGTGACCAACTGCAATTCAGTAAACAATTCACATGCAGAACTGCCTCCCTTTGCATCAAACGGATTGCGTTATAATGGAATGAGTGTGATACTTGAAAGAATTGCTTACAATTGCACATACAAGAGAAAAAGATAGCTAAGTCTAAATTAAGATGTTGGCTATGAAGTTTCCAATAGGACCTTGACATGACTGTTGACCTACTCATGACATGATCACACCAGTAAGGATTTGGAATTCTATTAGTATTACCAGAGGAAAAAAGTCAAGGAGTCATCAGGAAAACAAATCTATATCTGCTACTCCATCAGCCAATTACTGTTGTTAAAGTGGAATTAGATGGGTATTGACAATGCGAAGGGGATAAGGATTAAGCAGATGACAGAGTATACAGCTAGCATTGCTGTTCTGTTTTTTTTTTTTCTATAGAAAGCCTGAAAAAAACCTCAGATGAGAAAGGAATATACTATACAGAATACAGTATTATAACTCTGATCGTGTCCTGAAGTAGTAGTTATATACATTAGCCTTCCAGCCAATCACAAAACAAGGCCAAAAACTAAATACAGTATTGAAGTGGAGTCCACTAAAGCAAGAGTATGATGTGACATTAACTTGACAACTCACTTCAGCCTCAATTATCTGAATGCCATGAAGTAATGCAATTAAATTATGGTAGAGGTATTTTTCTTAGTTCTTGAGAACTATTTTAATGTAATAAATGAAACCATAAAAATTTCTGTTAAATGTAGCAGTCCTCACGAAGTCAGTGGACTTTTGACATTTAAGAAGTTAACTTCATAGCCTATTTGTAAATCTTTTTAAATACTACAGGTAATGTGAAAAAGGGCAGACCTGGAATTCTTACTGATTATTTTTTTTGACTGATATAGCTATCAGGCTGCAACCTGGCTTTATCACTGGCTACAATCATCATTAGCTTCTTTTTAAACACAGACTCAACATCTAAAGAGTGTATTTCCACATGGAACAACAATATACAAAAACTCAACAATTTCCTCCTATGGTCTAGATTCATAGGCATAAAACTTCCTTAGTATAAGGGTCATAAGTCAATCGGTGTAAATGAAGCTAACAATGAAGTTGTGATGAAGTAATATAAATTTTAATTGTTTGTATTTCTTACTGAGGATGTTAATACTACTGACAAATATGGCAAATCTGCTGGACAGATTGTGTCAAATTGTCTTTTGAATCATACACTTACAATCTCCTGAATGTCATTATTTTTAAATAATGAAAAATGTTTGTTTCCAGCAAAAGTATTAAATTCCTGCAGAATTACACAGCTATAACATGGGTTTTTCCTCCAAGATTAGCAGTACTGAACCATGAACTCTGTCTCTATGCAAATCAAAGGAAGAAACTTAGCATATTCAAGCAACTTAGTAGCATTGTATTATTCAGTTTGCTTACTTGGTCCAAATAAACATCAAGGATGGCAGGTAACATAATACAATGGAAAAGGAAATCAGAAGGAATGGGAAATTAGAAGGAATGAAATTGCTGAATTTCCAGAAATTAAAATTCCAAGTGAGGGATAAAAAAGGATAGTATGAAGATGCATAAGCAATAATTATTCCATTTATTTAATACTTATTAGTGCTGATAGACGTAAATGTGCTTCATATACAGTCCAAATTCAAAGAATTAGTATACTATCTTTTCTGCTCTATGCTTCACTTGACTAAACCTAGCAGAGACCCAATTCTTATTCTGGGCTACCAGAATGCACGTCTGCTTCCTCCTTGACCCATCATTCTTGGAACTCAAGGGACCTGCCCTTCTTGAAAATTTGCCAGGAATTTTCTTGGCATTAACTTTTATCAGTACCTTAGGGAAATTTAACCTTAGACACTAATAAAATAGGAAAACACAACATTTTTAGAATATTCAGACAAAAGTTAAAGACAGATTTAGAGGTCACTACAGCCGTAGATCTAGCCACATCAAAAAACAAACAGTATGGCTTCTATTGGTAAAAAAGCTTCAGGTATAATGAACTGAAACATAAATAACATTGTCTCAAATAATTAAGGATAACAGAGGATACTAATTACTAAACATAACTGGACTAGCCAGCAAGTCAATAAAATCAGTGTTTCTAAATTTCTATTCTAACTATCTCTACCTGTTCATCATGCATTCTGAATAGAGATAAAGGAAACTGGAAACAAAACAAGCAACTCCACCTGGCTTCTTATGGCTTTACACCTGACATTTAACTGACTTTGAGGTCTAACGAAGGCACAAACACTGATCAAACGTTGAAGCATTTATAAGGTTACTCCCACATGGGTTTCTCTCATGCTAATAACTGAGTTTATGCCGCAAGCCTTCCCTCAAGGGAGTTAATAAATTTAGGTTTGTCATCTCAGCCTGGCTACTTCTTTTCAAGAAACTTAACGTATTTAATAATAATTTACATCTCAATGACTGTCAAATTTAAGTGGATTGTCAAATTAACTAGGAATTTCTGGAGATATTGGAATGAGGCAGGAATGAAGAAAGGAAAACTGATGATAGCTCACCTCACTTCCACAGAAAACCCACTTAAAAGCAAGAAGAAAATTTGCTTTCCACTAGAGAATGACAATGGGTAACACACCCCTCTCCCTCTCCCCAACAAAATAGATTTATTATACTGGAAAAAATAGAGGTACCAACACGAAAGAATATACCTTTGCAAAACAGATTATATAATTCTAGTTATGCATTTCAACTCATTATCATAAGAAAGTCTAAGATAAGATACCTAGAAGTTCAAATTGATGTGATTTGGAAAGACAAAGAAAGCTGTTGAATTTTTTTTTCTAAGTTATATTGTCTCTACAGATACGAAGCAGCTCTGGTATAAATAATTTTTCCTGCCTGTGTACAGAGCAAACACCAGACCTCACAGCATGCTTAGATGTTCCACTGCTATGAGGCTGACTAACAACTTATCCCTGAAAACAGAAACTGCATACCCAATTTCCAGAAGTTTCTGTACAACTCTGCTGACAAACATCACTCAAATGAAGATTCTTCATGGCCCATGAAAATGTTTCTACAATTTTCCTTTTCTTCCTTCTTGTAATACATTATTACCATTAAAACAAAGTAGCTGCTATTACAATCTGTTCTTTCAACTTGCTGCAAGTATTCAGATTAAAAATTAGTGCAGTATTAAAATAGATAATTACTTTTAGATCTCAAGTAACATGCATGTTTAATACCAATAGATACACACTAGCCAGATGACATTAAAAGAGAATTTTGAACTTCTAAGAGTGAAAAGAAAATGACTGCCAGTTTCTTTTTCATCAGGGAAAAAAACCCTACCTGTATCCACCACTACCAAAGATAATCTGTTAGAGACTTTCTAGAGTTTAAGCAATTGGAATGACAGTATTTAAAAAACAAAAAACACCACCACAGTTTTTAGGGAACTGGTTAGCCCCCCAGGTGGAGCTACCTGGCATTTGGAAAGATTTATATGAACTTACTAAGTGTGATCTAAGTCTACATTTACAGACAAGAAAAGGCTCAAATCCACAGTATTTTCTTGATCTGCACCAGACTGAGGTTCCACTAGCAAATGTTACGCCCAGTTTTACATCTCAGCTGCTCTTCAGATAAGCAATCAGCAGAATAGGCCAAGCAGATATAAATAGAGATATGGACAAAGAAGTTTTAACAGAGTAAGTTAGAGGATGCCCCTGTAGTCCATCAACTACTACACACTTGTTCATTCGCTTACTTAGGACAGATGAAGTAGTTTAACCTTCAAGTGCAAGAAAACAGAAAAGACAGAGAAGCAGTAAGAGTATTTGCATTGGTAACTCTTGTACACATATTCTAAAAACAAGTTACTATTGCACAAGCAGCTGGCTGATGACAAGAAGTGGACAAAAGAGAATTATATTGCTGTCTCAAAAGAAAAGGGATAAAACTAACATTTTACTCAAGAGCACTTACAGTAAAAGCAGTCATTTTGAGAATTCATTACTATTACACCACCATTAATCTTAAGAGCTGTGAAGCCCATTTTAAGACTTTTTAGGCATTAAAAAAACCCCTAATGTTAGGTAGAATTTTCATATTTAAGCACTTGTTAGGAGTTTGAAACTCAGAAAGAAAACTTAAGAAGGGTCACATTTGAATGACTGCGACTTTGTATGAATTCACAGTGCAGCTGGCTGCATCTTTTCTCAGTTAGGGGACATTACAAATACCTATAACTGATTGAGAATAAAGGTCAAAAGAGCAAGAACACATAAACAAGTAACATGCAGAAATAGAAACTTAAACCAATCTACTAAATGTAACCTGCCTTGCCAGATCTTTTTGAACTTATTGGAAAAGTTGCTCTACTTAATATTGACAGAGATGTGTAAATCAATACATTTGGAACAAGCGATATATTTTAATTTAAAAATGTTCAAACTGCAGCAGCAAATCTATGCACTTAGCACATACAAATCAGAGCGGTTTGCTTGTTGGGTATTTTTGACAAGATAAGACAAGATGGTATACAAAGCTCACATGCAAGCAATGCATAAAAAAAATAAACTTTTAGAAAAATATACTAGCTAAAAATAGGAACATGTTGAAATGAACTCTATTACCATTGGCTTGAATTTACCTAATGAAGTCAAGGAAAGAACAGTATGGAAAAATTATCAAACTCTCAAGAGTTTGTCTGTTTTGCAATCTGCTCCACCTACTTGCTACTGTTATAAAGTTCAGACCCAGGCAGTTTTCAGTAAAATGTATGTCAGAAGGAGAAAGGAAAGAGAGGAAAAAAGCAGCTCTCAAAGTCTCAAGTGTAAGTAAAGACTCCTTTCTTTCTTGTGGTATAATACTGCCCCCACACATTCTCCCCATGCTACTTCAAAACTACCTTGCTACTTTTCCTAGTTTTGCAGTCTCTTAGAGGTATTAAGTTTAATAAACTTTCAGTAAAAATATACAAAACTAAAATCCATTATCTCAATTTCACATTTTAACATGGACTAAAGTACGCCATACAGAGAAAAACAACAACAGGTTTTTTTTTAATTAAAAAACATACTATGGTAAAATTAGAGTCTCTTTAAGTCAGCAAAATATACTCTTAGCAAATTTGCAAATAAAAGCTTGATAGGAAATCATTAATAAAAAGGGATGAGGAAGGAATCTATTAACTATGTATCGAAAGAGTAATTATTTGAGGAGAAGGAGCAGGCAAGCTGGGACAGTCTTAAAAAGCTCTCAAGTTAAAGTAGTGTTAATTAATATATTCCATAACAGTTATTTGTGATTCTCATTTTGTGTTCTTTATCACTGAAGGGTAACTGTGATAAAGGGAGATAAACCATTCTTAAAGAAGAAAAAAAAACCTGTAGAAATTATTTTATCAATGACATTATTAGTCTTAAACTTCTAAAGTTATAATTGCTTATTTTAGAAACAATGATGTCACCTTCATTACATACTACTTGTATAGACTAAAATTTTTCTTGGCAGCACTACTGCTCTTCTTTGTGTTTGCCCTATTTGCTATACCCTAACATATAATCAAAGTTTCTGCTGTTTCTGCAAATGAATTCATCAAGTTCGTAGTAATTTGAAATTGGACTACAACTTTGATCATAACAAATTAGTACTAATAAGGCCAACTGTTCATTCACCATGATGCTATTCTAAATTTGTGATGAATGCAAAAAGACTGATTATTATTTTACTTGTAAGTACAGTAAGAGAACATTAGAACCAAGAGCCAGTACTAAATAATTCAAAATGGATTTCAGCAATTGAGTCTTATAAAGAGTGAGAAAACGTTCCTCTTTTCTCTTCCTCTCCATTTCCTGTAAACACTGACCAGTAATACGTTCATTTCTAATAGCTAACCCCTATCTGAAGCTAAAATCTAAATACATAAACTTCTCATGGGAAATGGTTGTGGATAATAAAATAAAAAGGTGTTTTTAAGAATCACCTCTAAACTCCACTGGAATGTGCAAACCCCAAAATATATTATTATAGTTATCAAGTCATAGCATTTCAGATTGCTGTAACGGCCCAGCAAGCTGACCCGGTATCCTTTAACATGACAGTGAGAAGTGTATTTAATATATCACGATTGTTCTTTAAAAAGGTTTCTTATGTGACATTTTAGGTTGACTAGAGGACTAAATAATTAAGAAAGAACATTTATCATATTCTTGCCACTAAAAGTGAAAAATGCAAAATATCGAAAGTATGTTGAAAGCAACTGCACCATCTTCCTGATTATTTGGGTTCTATCTTCAAAACTGGCTTTCTTTCTCAGCCTACACACCGATCTCGTAACAAAGTTTTTGCTGTACTTTGTGTAGTGGAAAAAAATCTGACCTTTCCTGGTAAGCTGCCAAGGATTTTTAGTCAAAGCCTTAAGAATTTTCCACTTTGAATGGAAGAGGGTTGCTGGTTACAATACCCCATCCTTTCCAACCCATGTAAATTCCTTCTGCTGGGATGTCTGTCTTGAATCAGTCTCTGGAAGCCCAGAGCTCATAATGCTCCGAAGCATCTACAGCACTGTGTTCAATGCGTATAGATTGATACATTGCCAAGCAAGGTCTGTTGTTGCTTTTCAGTCTCTGCTGTCACCACTCTTTAATGGCAACGTGTACTCAGCTTTGCATTAGGCTTGCTGTGATAAATAGATTTATTGAAATTACTAGCAAAACCAGTACAAACAATGCTGGTAAGGAAGGACATGATGATTGTAAAGAATACTGACAAAGAGACCCAAAGAGAAAATGCCATGAAAGTGTCGAATAAAAAAGAAACGAAGAGAAAGCGCCATGAAATGTTTGTGGGAAATGAGAGTCCAAGAAACAATATATTTACAGCAGGTGGCCTTCCCCCTGTTTCCTCTTCCAGACCTGCCTCTGCAGTGATACTAAGTGGTAGTCCAATGCAGGACTGATGCAAGACAGAAGGGGGTTTCTGGTTTATTTTTTGTCTTAAACAAGACAATTAAGCAACACATTTTTAGCTCATATTTAGACAACACAGAACTCAACATTCTTACCAAATATATGAAGCTTAATGGTCTGGGGTCACGTAACGTGTGCCTCCTTGCAATGGGTTACATGATAGGAAATAGAGCATGATGGAGGCTGCTGCCAGCAAGCTTGTACTTTATGCAGTGCCTCTCTGAACACTTGCCTCTGCTAACATGCATATGTCCACTGAGTCCTAAGGAACGCTGCACAGTTTTTCTGTGGTTTCTGGAATTCACACATCTAAACCAGGTAGAAAGGCACCTAACTGGCCAAGTCTGACCAGACAGAATGCCAGGGATGGGAAGAAAGCACAGCACCTCGCTAGAAACACAGGCGATACTGACACCACAGCACAAAGCATCAGACTCCTAGAAATGAAAGCCTCAAGCACTAGGATTTGACAAGGCTGTTCTTCACTGATTTACAAGAGAAATATTTCATTATTTTAATTGTTTTTAGTAAATCTAAATAATAGTTATTTAATAAAATACTTAAGCACAGATAAACACTTTGCATTTGTTTTTGGCAACACAGACTATCACCCGAGTAACACATCAGCAAGAGCAACCTTTTCTTTTACCATACTCCCATTTTAAAATTCCTTTATTTAATAAATATGCATCTTTCTGCTACATGCTCTACATCAAAGATCTTCCCTTGCTCTTCTCAAAGCCCATGCACTATAAACCCTATTCTGCGTCACCGATTTTAAATTTAATCTATAAGTCATTTTACATATACTACAAATAACAATACATGCCCTAGTTTTAATATTAAAGTTGTAATTCAATTTCAAGGTTCTTCTGACAGTATTCCAGTATCACTCTTTTTTCCAAGATGCTACTTGAATCCTTTTCAGTAAATTCAAACTACCACAAATCAATAGCTTAAAAGCAGATACATTGCATCAAGAACTTCACTAGCACTTATTGCTATCCATTCAAGCATTCCTGAGAAGTTGGTCCTATAGTATAATAATAGAAATTAACAAAAATAAATAGTTAAAATAAAAAAGTTACATGATTCCATGTTCATAATCCATACCCTACACACATTCTTTACAACTTACTATGTATTTTCTTCTTGCATTCCTATCAAATGGAAGGGAGGGTATTATTAGCTGTTAGACAGAAAGACAAGAAAACCCACAGACATGTAAATCCAGATTTACAGAGTGCAAACTCCACACAAGTCTCTGTTCCTTAGACTTTATCAGCTTTAATTGCTCAGAGATACCTAACCAATAGACAATACTAGGCTCGGACTGGATGAAATTTAGCCTCTATGAATCTGGATTACAGTCTCAAAAGAGACTTACTCTTTCCTCTGTAAAGCATGAGATTGTATCAATATAGTCCCTGCTGGAAAGTTATATAATATACAATCACATGAGGTACAGTGAGCATATTTACTAGAACTATAGAGTTTTCTACACTGAAGAGAAATCATACCTTTTTGAAAAGCCAACCACTGCACTTGGAAATTTATTTACTTTCTCCTTGTTAGGAAGCAAACTGGTACCATAGAAGTAATTTGCATTGCTTTCTTAAAGTATGATTAGTATTAGTAAGCTATGTACATTACATATTGGTGCTATCCAGGCACACGAGAGGGTTTGTACCAGTTATGTACTCAGTTTTCAGTTCTAATTTCACCTTCTTCAAGGCATGTTATTGAAGCAAATAGTCTGTGTAAGTAACCTTAGCAATAGACGAATAAAAAGAAAATAACACTTTTGAACATAACTCTTTCTCCTCTCTCCATTTTCTCAAGTTTCTCTTTGTGCTGCTGTAAGCATCTACATATACAAAACCAAACCAAAGCTATCTACCCTGTATTGGACACAGCTGGCAGGGTTTTGGCAGCTGGAGGGGGGGCTGCAGGAGTGACCCATGTAGAACGAGATCAGGGACTGCTCTGTGCCAGTCACGGTTGGTACCAGTTGGCTCCGTGATGGACAGAACGGACCCACCTTGCACCAAAATGGAACCACAGGAGTCCCTGGTGCCTATGCAAAAGAATATTTGGGAATGGGAGGTAAATACAAGGAGGAGACATACACAGGAGGATACAGAAGGGATATGCCAGAGGAGGACAAATGCTAAACAGAGGAGACAGAAAAGCAGATACTGGGACAGGAGAGATGCACAAATAGACCCAAATGAGAAACAAGACAGACTGGCAGGGCAGACAGTACAGCAGAACAACTGCTGAAGCAAACAAGCCACCTGAGAAGGGCTGGAGACAAGACTGAGGAGGTACGACCCCAAAGGGACTGCAGCTGGTAGGGCAACCTGTGCCAGAGCAATTTGGTAAGAAAAAAGGAGCAGTGAAAGAAGAGGAACTGCAACGCGCTGACTCCCATCTCCCGCGCCTCCCATCATCCCACCGAAGGGACCGAGTGTAATGTGCAGCGAGGGGATTGGAGACGAAAAAGCAGGGAGGAGAGATGTCTGGAGGGAAGGCAAGGTGGACTTGTTTAAGTGTTTGATTGTTTTAATTTTTCAACACCAGGATCAGTAATTGAAAGGTTGTTAAATGGCAATAAATTAACTGATTAACATGCCATGGCTCAAAGCTGTGTTTTGGCCCACAACACACCCCTAAGCAGGAAAGCTGCCAGCCTTAAAAACACATAGATAAGTTTATCCTGGGACCATAGTACTCACTAAATATACACATATACTTAATACTATTTCCTTTATGCTAACCCAGAGCTTTATTCCTGTAAAGACAATTTACTATTATATTGTTTGTTCCATAAAAGTAATTGTTGTTCTTGTGCTTTCACAAAATAATTTTTTAGCTTGGTTTTCTGAGAAAAAGGAGACCTGCATAATTATCTGCAACTTTTGACCTCCTACCACTCCCTCACTAGCTTTTAAGCCCATTAGCAAATTTCAGCTGGCTGTAAAAGGAGAAATGTCTTAAAAATAATTTTGCATTTGTGACACTGAATGGGCAGAGACACCCAAATCAGTGCCCTCACTCTGGAGAGAAATCAGCACGAACTCAGCCAGCTCACACATGGAGCCTGGAACAATTCTCATCATACGCTGCCCCTTTTCAGATTGGCAGTTAGAGTTATGAGGACTGTATGCACATATGCAGGTTTAAAGAGATATGAAAAGGGAACTGTGGGTATCAGTGGGAACAGAGAAAAGACAAGTCAGCAAAAAAGGGAAGGGGGAGCTAAGGTTAGCATGGCTAAGGGATTTTGTAAAGTGGCTATAGAAAGTAGTCCTTAAGAAACTAGAGTTCTTTGTGATGGTCAAGAAGAATTTTATTTGCTAACTGCATTTTATGTTGTCAACATGCAAACAGGCATTTTGTTAAACCTTCAACCTGTTGAAAATGGATGTTCAGTCTGCTGTGTGAAATCTAACACAGTGAACATATGCACTTCAGTTTCTGAAAGTCTCAGAAGTAGCACCCGTTTTTCCAGCCCATAAAACCAAGTCAGTGCTTCCCAATGTAAACAAAAATACATATGGAATTCAGAGACATCCACAGCCAGGAGAGCACACCAATTGATTAATACCTGGCCAGAACATCACTTGGCAAGAGAAAAAACACACACAAGCAAAGGACAGGTATAATTTGTAGTTCTTAGGTCAACCTGCTTCACTTGGAAGAGGTTAAACATATTAAAACAAAGCACACGGCAAAACACTGGGACAATCTCAACGGGGTTCTCCACAATCTCAACCTTCCACAACCTACCATCCTGCTGCATACGACAAAAAAACTCACGGTAACACCTGCCAAAAGAATACTGCCTATCTAACCTCATTTGTTTGACAGCTTTCAAATCAGCCATTGCTGCACAGTAGGTGAGACCCTGCCAAACTCTCAGGAGATCCTTGGCCAGGTGTAATTGGCACTGAGAGAATTAATGAGGATTCCAGTTCTGGATTATCACTTCTGCAAGAGAAGGCTTAAAAAGCCTGGGATTTGCCAGCCTTCCCCAAATTGTTCTTCAGAGACAAGTTCTTAAGTGTATAGGTGCTGCTGCTCAAACAACAATAAGCAATACTTTTTTGTCAGGCCACACAACATCTAGATGATACTAACATTGGACATGCAGATCAAAAGGAGTTATCGCTACAAAGCACACAGCCTCGTAAACTTTAAGAAGAATGATGTACAAACCTAGACAAGAACCATTAGCTTCCTCAGAACACTCAGAGTCAGAAGATGTGTGTTAAGGAAAGCACACAAAGCTTTAAAAAGTCTGCTCAGAGAATTTGTGCCAGGCATTTTGCCAAAGGATAGATCATTAATGGTTTCAGTGATCTCCCCTTGGAGAGGGGGCTGCCAAGACAAATCCTCTTAGTTATACTAGAAAGGTTAAGTGAGATCAAAAAGTCCCACCTCTCCCCAGCTGTGGGCACTTCACCAGTTTGATAATTTTGATAAAGAAATAAATGAATGCTTTCGGTGTTTACATTTAATTAGCCTGATGCCAGCAGAGTTTCTAATAACCAGTATTATACTTGAGTTTGTGTCTGCTTTGATTAGCTTTCTTACCAGCCAACCAGCTCTGTCACCCTACTGGAATAATCTATTTTGCGCAAGTCAAGGCCATTTGAGACCTCTGGGCTACGTGTACAGTGACAGCACGGCTGGCCACTTTCAGCTCCTCCAGCAAGACAGTAAAATAAAGGGGACACCAGATGTACCTGAACCTCCAGGCAGTTTTCTGTCTCCCTTTAGGTTAAGGTAGACAAGGGAGCCTGTTTATTTTATTCCAAAGGTGTAAGAAATAGTTGCACTCGGTAACACACTTTGAAAGCCACAGACAGCATAGTGGACAATACCTGAAGGATATTATTTACCTTCCAAAGCAAAGTGTCTAAACATTCACCTGTTCCCTAAACATTTCCATGCACAGGTGGCAAGAATTTATCTCCTTTCAAGATTAATACTTCTGCAGCTGATCTTCACAGCAACAAAGGCATAACTGAAAATTGAATGGTATCATTATAACATTTAGTATCCTATCAAAATAGCTAGCCACAAGTACTGAGAGCTATTGAGTCAAACACATTCTTCACAGTACAATGTTCCCTTTTCAATTATTTTGAGATTAAGTTTCTTTGCCTTACTAATTTAATGGAAGAACTGTAGAAGAAACACATCCAAAAGAAATCCAGAATTTATGAACATAAAAAACCCCCACAACAACATTAACTGAAAGGTCACCATTTTTGCTCAAAGAACCAGTCACAAACAGCACAACAATAGTCTGCAATAATCTTGGATAATTTTGCTAGCATTTTAGTGAAAGCTCTCTCTGAAATTAAAATATTTTCTACCCTCATCATCACTACATGGTAAACTGGCAGACTATGCATAGAATGGATGCAATCTAACACAATATAGTAGTTCTGTATTATTAACCTAGCATTAAAAGAACACTAAATTAAGGACCTGCTTCTCCAAGATGCCACAACCTCTCAATACATCACCACAACTAAAAGCAGGTAGTCATACTGAAGCTTTCTGCGTTCATGAGGGATTTCAGGTCTGCTGCACTCTAAGACTGCTCAACAGCTGACCATACCACCTGCAGTAGTAACTCCCCTGAAATAAGCAAAGCACATACAAACCTCCCTCTACAGAAAAAAAAGCAAAATAATCCCCCTGACCAAAACCTTGAAAAAAACACCCAAGCAGATTGCTTTTTAGAAAGCATCTTTCCCCACCCCGTAACATCTAAAAGAAAGAGAAGACTATAATGGAACATCTGGACAGCCACTAGAGTTTACTACTAATGGGTTATATTGACCCTGATTATGTTTTGTCATTTTGTGTTGCCTTACTGTACACACATCTCAACTTTTTTTTTTTTTTTTTACAGAAATCATGCTCACTATAGCAGTCTTCTGATTTTGAAGAAAATACATTTGCACTGAAAAGATATGAGAATTCTCTTCCATGCAACATATGCACTTTCTGAAATAAATAAAGAATCATGGCAAACAGTACAGTCTGGGAAAGGATAGTATAATGAAGTACTGAGAAAATTATGTTTTGAAGTTAGAAAGATTTTATACAGAGTTAAAATGATCAAGTTTTTCTAATATGACGCTTGTTACTTCTCCAAGTTCATTTACAGCCTTGCATCAGTTTACTCCATTAAATATTCATTATACCAACCACGCTTACTGATGCTTTGCTAGCTTCTTTCCTCTTACGCACTTCTTCCAAGCACGGAAGAATGTGGTAAAAATAGTTACTCTTTCTGTGGATCATGCATCCTCAGGCTGTTGGTTGCAAATGCTCCTTTCAAAGGTAATTTCTTTTTGGATCTTGCCAATTATTAGCACTAGTTAGGTGGTCTCCACTGCCCCATGGCAGTGACAAATACATTTAAAGAAATTAAAACAGACAACATACTTGTAACAATTTGCTAAAGGACAAAACGAACAAACACAATGCCTCTACTAGGTTCTTCCTCTAATTCTATGGTAGCTTACTCTGCCTTTCTCATGTAGGCTGTAGTCCTACAGAATACATACCTCAGAATAAAAGTCCTAAGGGGACTCTAGACAGATTTATGTAATTGCTGAAAACTCAGCTTTGTTGCAAGCGTTTTCGACTATTTTTGTAACACACACTAGTATAACTGAAAATATAGTAGTACTGGGTAGTACTGATTTTGACATTTTAAAGAGGCAATCTTTACCCAACCTTATTCTTGAAGAATTTTCTAAATACCTGCATTCTGACATATGTACCCCTTAATAAGTACGCCGAGTGTTAGATTTGTATTTGCACGCATTTAGAGTAAGGCTTAACAAATGTGTAAGAATCGTACTTCCATACAAAAATAAGAAATTAACTTGGAGAGACATGAACATATTGACACTATTTTTAGATGAGCAGGTAAGACCTGTAATTAAAGCCTGATCTTTGCCTAAGAAAACATCTGTTTTCTTCACTGTGTAATTAGTAAAATTAATGAATTCCAATCCATCCACACAAATGATTTTTTTTAACTCCAAAATCAATCACTTTAAAACGCAAGATGTTTTCAGCTACACAAATTTACCAATAAGTGATACTGTAGATCAGGTTCAAATTATGACTGTAATTGTCTTCATAGTTATGTTTGAAACATTTTCTAACCTTCTCCCTCTATTCTGCCAGTGTTGACATTTATAATATAAACAGATTGGCTACATACTAGATTAAGCTTCTCATACATAATTCTTGTCAGAAAACTGACGAAAGGATCACATTGTTTAACTGGATCAGAACAGGAAATATGCTTATTGGTAGATTTTTTTAAAAATTAAGACTACCCCTCTCTGGCATATTTTATTATATACAGAGCAAGAAACTGCTGAACAGTGAACACAATTTCACAATGCAGATTAGCAGATCAATCATTAAAGTGATGAAAAATTTCTTTAAAAATATTTTCTTGTAAAAAAGTGTTACTTTTAAGAATGTGAAATGGCAGATGAACACACTCAAAGAGGTTAACATTGGATAATTACAGGCACAACAAATAATGGGAAACATACAGTATGCTTTAGCGATCTCCAGTACCATCATTGTCTTGCTGCAATAAAGGGACAACAAAAGGAGGCTTCTATCATACCCTGTAGGCTCACAGATGGATTCTAATTCAAAAGGACAATTCTGATTGTCTGTACTAAAAATCTTCGGCCAAAACCTACGTTTCATTTGCTATAATTGTTTCAATCGTCCTCTTTGAATCAGGGAGATGTGCACGAGAAAACCAGCTAACAATCTCATAAGTACTTGTTTTATGAATCTGGCCCTCAGTCAAGAAGTTGCAGTGAAAAGTCTTTTAATCACCTTCTGATCAGAATTTACTGGATTGTATCTAAGTTCAAGGGTATTAAAATGTGCAAAGGAGACTATGAAAAAATGGCTAGGTTATAGATTTTAACTTCTTAACTAGAAAATTGACTCAAAATAGATTTTCTAATTTACAATGAATCAAAAGAAAAAACATTAGACCATAGCAAAAGTGGCACAAATGTATCAAAAAGCAAATGAATAAACATTTGAAAAGATTTATTATTAGAAATTGTAATAAATTTTGGAAAGATGAATCGATTTTAGTTAAAAGGTATAACTGACAATTTATTGGGCGGGAAGATGCATTATTTTCCAATTGTTATCCACCTACAGTAAAACTGATTTGTGTCCTATTGTATTTTATGGAAAAGGAGAGAGCAACTTTCAGTGATTTAGATTAAATGTATTAATCATAACCAGGCACTGTGAACTATATATCTACTATTAAAGAAGATTTTTGACATTTAATTAAGTAGCAATATTTTGGCTCTGTACCACTCTTCCTAAATCCAATTCCTGCTACAGTTGGCAGATTTCTCCCTTTTAATTTTATGGGGCTTAAAGTAGCATTTAACCACCCATGCGGTAAATAATGCAGGATTAGAAATATTTAGTGTTTTGTTTCCCTTTGAAGCATACTAATCCATCAACCCCCAAATATTTTTAAAACATTTTCCACATTCTAGTAATATTTAATATAAGATTCAGTAAAGCATCCTATGTAAATAAAGTTGTTTTCCTTAAACAAAAAAATCACATTAAACCCTAAAGAAAATATGCCTGTACATCACTGATATAGTGGAATTTTTTTTATAAAGATATCAGTTTGTGTACAAAGAAAACTTTAATAAATCCTTCAGAGTTTTTAAATATTATATATGAGGTGACTATTACATAGTTTATTCTCAATAATCTGACAAAATATAGTTAAGTGTTCTGTTCTCCTGAACAAGGGATAACATTATATTTTAAATATTTATGCCCAACTTAACACTGAAATGCTAGCTTTTGTCTATGCAAAAAAACCCCCTTGTTTTTATGCAGTCATTTCCTATCTTTTGCTTAAGTCCTGTATTTTGCTGCATGGAAAAGCTGCCTTATGGTAACTTCTAACAAGTAATGTTCTTAAAAGTTATTCTAGGTACTGCGAATTCTCTTAAACTGCCTTAGATCTACATCAATGATTAGATTCCAGATTTTTAAAAAACTCAAAAGAACAAAAAAGACAGAAAGCAGTATGGAAACAAAATCTCAATCACCATATGCATGCTTTCTTTTTCAAAACATAACAGCACGACATAGAACAGGAAAAAGACTTCTTTTTCTCCAGTTTTACTATATTCTATAGAGAATAAAAATGCAACCTACTGTAAACCTACTGTATCTATCTCTTTAGGTCTTTGTAAAATAAGTCTTTTAGAACTAAGGAATCTAACAGGAGGGGGTCAGGGAGAAGGGGAAACGGGACACATTTTATCTAATGCTCTTTAGAGTGAATTTTACAAGTGTTTAAAAAATACACATCTATAGCAGGACAGTTGCAACAGCGTTTGCCCATCAGCTAGCAGTAAGAAAATAGACAATTTTCAGTTCTTTGAACTGAGGATAAGTTTCTTCCTTGACCTTTAAAACCATAATCTGCAGGAATGCTAAGTCAAGGCTGAGAAACAACAGAATAAGAAAGTTATTCTCATACTTGTGCATGTAGGTTTTAAAATCACCTGTCAAACGAGGGACTACCTAAAGTTAGCAGCGAGAAAAGGAAAAACAAACCACAACAAAAATCAGATCATCAGAAGCAAGTAAGAGTCTGTTGAATCAAATTGCAAGGGGATGGGTGGAACAGATTTTGAACAGTTATCAAAACTGTTTGACTGAAAGGGTTCACATGATCAGTTATAATGGTTTACGCTTTACTTGGAAAATAAACTAGAAAAGCAGCTACTGTGTCCTACCTGAAGGGACAGTAACTAAAAGGCAAGGACCAACAGTCTCTTGAACCACTCCAATTCAGCTGGAAGTGCTGATGTCAACAAACCTTTTCTTGTTGTCCTGTTTATTCCAATATACGACATGTAATTCAGTAATTGGACAAATGGTTTAAGTACACACAAAACAAAGATCACTATGCTTTTGAAAAGATCATACCAGCATTACACGTAGGGTTTTCCACAACATCAAGAGACCACTAAACACAGGAGCTTCGAATTTTCATGTGACTCACCACACAACCCACAGCATTATTAATTTACTGATTACCTTCAGGAAATTACCTTTCCATTCTAGGATTGCTTATTACCATTTAATTAAAGTTAGCATTGCAGTCTCTGATATTGGATAAACATATTTAAGAAAGTATTCACTTCTGCACCTCATTCAATTTCAAGATCTCTCAGAAACACATTAAACAAAACCTACAGTTCTGTAAAGAAAAGGGTCTTTTCTGCGTTATGTGTTTACTTGCTCTAAATACCACATGATAACTATGAGAAGAGGCAGTCCCTGAGAAATTTTGAGTACTTTCTTCCCTCCTCAAAACTATGCTCCCAATACGTACATTTGATTTTCTTATTTCAAGAAACAAAATGGTAGCAAACATGTCATTTTCCAGTTAAGTCCCAGTAAGTTAGGCTACAACAAGCGTGGTTCACTCCACTTCTTGATGTTCTATAACCTGTTAAAAATAACCATAGTCTTTACATCTCACTAACTAAAGTCACAGTAATCAAACACAATGGCAGAGGAGTACCTCTTCATTCCTGTATTATATCTTACATTACAAAAGCAGCAGAATAATTTTCTTGAGCTATTCAATTTCAACACAATGCATCATGTATGTTTGCTTCTTTATTTTCTGCACTTTATTTTGAAGTTATTTGATATATGCATCTCCAGGACAAATTGCTGGAGAGGACACTAAAGATCCAGTTTAATTCACTATTTTTACAGCTGCCTCCTACTCTGGGTACAAGCCATAAGAACTCAGATTGTATATGGAAAAAAAACCCCAACATTTTAAGTTGCAGTTTGTATTTTCACTTTTCTTATAAATGAAACAAGATTATAACATTTTAATTCCCAGTCTTTGCCTTATAGCAATGATTTGAAAGATGAGCTGCAAATGACACTGATCACTTTTCAGATAAGAATTTTTAATATGTAGTACATAAAGTAAAGCTAGAACAGAGCTAGAGAACAAAACAGAAATTAGTGCATCTGCGTATAAATTGTGTATCTCGATACAAATCTAGAAGGCCACTATTAATAGGCTTAATCTAGACTTCTACATATAGGCATAGTACTTCTATGGGATATCTAAAGTGCTATTATGAAAGTTGTTTTCCCCAGGGATGGCCACCATATGAAATGCAACTGAAATAATAGCTGGACTATTTTCAAGTTGTTCTGTCTATTGGTAGCCCTCATTTTCCCACACCACCTCTTCTAGGCAAAAAGACGAGGTTTCCTGTGGTGTGGAAAAACTACTTATGTGAATAAGTTATTATGGTTTGAATTAGCAAGAAACTTTCAGCAGTTTAAGAGTTGTATCTGATCTTGTAGATGTTTTCAGTTAAAAAATGTTAACAACGTGTTAGCTGAAATCACTGTCATGATTTACTTGACATTTATGATGTTACTACAGCATAAATGAGATGTTGCTCATCAGCTAAGCCACAGTATCTGTGCATGTGTTCCCTGCCTATTACACGTAAGATTTGCTGTCTGTTCTCAGCATTAAATGATCAACTCCCCCATCAAGTTTGATACAAGGAAATAAAACTCCTAACTTGACGCTGGATACAAGATGTTGTTTTTTTACCATTAATAATTATACTGCCTCATATTTTGAAGTCAGAGGTTTTTAAAATCATTATTATCTGTAAGGAGTGCTGTAAAACCATATTAAATGTGTTTTCAAGACAGACACTAACTGAAGAATAAAAGGGATATCATTATGCTACTTGCCCTGGTTTAAAAGTAAACTTAAGTGTATGTAGAAGACTCATTTGAGCAGTTGGGTTAAGGTGAATTGCAAGGAATACTGCTCAGACTAACAGTTCATAGCACTTGTCACCATGAATAAACCGCAAGATGCATTTAAAAAATAAGCAGCACATTTGGCATTTCTGAGACTAACGCTGGAGGGCAACTATTTCGCTGAAGTAGGATGCTGTTTTTGACACTATACTTGAAGTGAGAGTCCAAGAAAAGAGACTAAGTCACCACATTCATTTTAGCTAGACAGAAGTTAATCTTTGGTATTTTAAAGGTGCACTTTGATCATCACAGCAGGTGAAATATACCAAGAAAAAACACTGAGAGCTCTGTTGCACAGAGTATTTGTTTCAGTAGTTACACCTACAAGATATCTTCATTTTTTTGATAAAGTACAACTGTTACCTCTACAAGCTATTAATTGCCCGATACTTTTAAACTATTTTTTTTCTTGATAGGCATACATTTTGTAAGAATGAAACTAGGACACAATTCAAGACTATACACTCTGGTTTACAATGTAAGTGATATAGAAGAAAAGAATAAAACAAACACGTGCTCACCTTCACCAGTTAGTGCCTTTACAACTATTTACAAACCAGATTAGGATTTCTCTAACTATTTTAATTATGGCAGAGGGGTTTTACACTTAGGTAACAGAATTAATAACAAAACTGACCAACCTTAGATTTGTTGAAATCTAAACATTTGGCACTTAAGTCACCTGTAACTCCTTTTTGGCTAATGAACTGCAGCTTCAAATGAGACAGAAATGCTGTGGTATTATTTGTGCCTGATTACTGGTCTGATGACACCAAGATGATCACAGATTTTCATTAGACAATTACAAGTGACAAAAATCACTGTCGGTTAAAACAAACACAGGTTGTAAGGCAGACTTTATTAAACCATTCAGATCTCATAAAGGAGAGGTAGAATTCAAAATACTTTGTAACAATGACAACTATACTGAAAAAAAAGATCTACTAATTCTAGTGCTCTGCCTTGAAGGATCACAATATTTAACCGTGCCTTAGTTATGGGTACCACCATTGGTACTACCAGTGATGGGAATAACTGGGAGAAATACTGACCTACTATGAAACATGGTACAGGTATAATTATGATTCCTTTGATGAGTAAGTATGCTAAGCTATTACTAAAGTCACTAAGAAGCTTTTACTCTTCCATCAGGTGCTTACCATGGCAGGTGGAACAAATTATATTAAGCTTGCATCAGTGTAAGTGAAAGCTTTCGCAAAAATGCACTTGAAAATTAATTTGTGGAAGAACCTCTTACTATGCAAAATACATAGCAGGTATAAGAACACTAAGTAGTTCTCCAAAAAATATTAGATACATGAAGTTAAGAACATCACAGATAAGTCAACATCATCCCCAATATTTACATCCCATTTTTGAAACCTATATCATTTATAATGGGGTTTTGAAATCTGACAGAAGCTTTTTTTTTTCTTTTGTTTCCTCATAAAATAAAGCTATTTCAACCTAAGTTCTGAAGTCTAGAAGAGTGCCATTTGACTCATTCCTTGGGAAAACTGTAGCATTTTTGCCAATAGTGACTGAGCACAGGAAGAATCAAAGGTGGGGCCTAAACTGCTGTCACAGCAGCACCTCCTCTGCTAACAACCTGAATTTTTCTGTCTGAAAAAATCACATCTGCAGGAAGCACATGAGTGCAGGAAACCACCCAATCCTCAAGGAAGTTTTCCCTTTTCCTTCCACTCTATGTTGTAAAACTAAGGTACTAAGTTAACTAAAGTGAGGATTAAAAGAGCATGACTTATTCACTACATTTTGCATAAGCAGATATAAACTTAAGACAATTACAAACAAGGAAAAAGTTTAAAACAATGAAAGAGAAAGCACAGGGAGAAATGCTTTAAATAGCTGAAAGTATTTTTGATGACAGGAAATCTTAATAAAACCCCCATTACAAAAAAGCAAAAGACCCTACTCTCCTACCCACTTAAATGAAAATTCATTCGCAGCTTTAGCAGCGTAAGGTTTCAGAATGTCATCCTCAGACACAGAGGCCTAATATTCCTGATCTTGAATGAGTGAAAGTCTGGAATCCAACAAGAGTTTAGTTTTGCTATCAGACATCATCTGATACCACTCACATTTCCACAGAGTTTGACATAGAGACTATCGCTCCAAATGACAAAAGTCATTAACTGAAGAAAATCATTAAAACCCCACAGATAAGTTATTTCACACACTTAGCTGAAACAGAATTGTGTTCTATCTGACCGCATGCCACACATCCAGTGTAAAAGAATTTTTCACAACACCAAGTCAACTTTAACGTAAGAAGTGGTGTTTCTCCAAAAGTTAGAGCATCCATAGAGGATTCTGACCAAAACCGTAAAAACAAAGCCCAACTTACTCTTTAAGGAAACATTCCTTAGATCTGTAACAAGGTTTCTTATCTTATACCATTTCACTCAATTTCCAAAATATTTTGACAACAAAAAAAATTCCTGAAAACACCTGGCTGTTTCTTCAGTTAGAAAGAACTTAGAAGCAGAAATGTTTGATTTGATTTTACATTTTGAAAGCAGTTAACAAAAAGCATGAGTGCTCAATACATCTTTTCTCCTCACATCAATAGAGTAGTAGTTATCTGACAATAATTTTTTGAGAAAAGCTTTTATCTTGGAAGTCTTGAAAAAGAGTCACAGAATTTGACAGAAATACCCAGACACCTTCAGATAACAGGTCTCCGAAATGTAGCTTTCATTCTTTACATACTTTTTGAATAATTACAACTATGTATAGTGAAGCTCAACAGTACACTGTGCAAAAAGAAAAATCAATCCTAGTAGTGCAAGACTTAAAATAGGCTGTCTTTAATATAGAATCATAGAATAGTTTGGGTTGGAAGGGACCTCCAAAGGTCATCTAGTCCAAGCCCCCTGCAGTGGGCAGGGACATCTTCAACTAGATCAGGTTGCTCAGAGCCCCGTCCAACCTGACCTTGAATGTTTCCAGGGATGGGGCATCCACCACCTCTCTGGGCAACCTGTTCCAGTGCTTCACCACCCTCAGC
>NW_008795039.1:780283-785877 GCF_000699145.1 Aptenodytes forsteri
ATCTTCTCATCGGGCATGGACTTATGCACCTTCAGATGCCTTAGATGGTCTCAAACCTGAGAGTGTTCATTCTCCCAGTCCCTGCCTTTGCCTTCTGCGGCTTGGGCAGTGAGGCTCGAGCACTTGCCAGTGAAGACCGAGGCAAAAAAGTTTTGCCTAACAAAAGAATGTGGGGGTTGGGAATAGTTGATCAGGTCATATATAACTGCAGAATTCAACCAAGCACAGTAAGATTTCATGCAATATACCTCATTAAAAGAGTACATTAAATACTGGTATGGTATGAAAGTACATGTATCATGTTTGTGATTAGAATTACAAAGTTCCTACTAGCAACTTGACACAGGTGGGATCAAAAGCATAGTGTATTAGAAAAGCCACGTTTTTCTATTTCTCTTCAAATAAAGTCCGGTTACAAAATGATGCTGCCACAAAACAAAGCAATGAAGACATGAAATGCCAGCATTATAATTATATGTCAAAATATATGCCTGACAAACCATTTAATTATGGATTCCATAAAAAAAAAAGTGCCTATCTTAAGTAAATTGGACAATGCAAAGGATATAAACCAGTTGTGAAGAATATTTTTTTCATTTTCTTGCTCAGCTTTTTCAGTTGTCATCTGCTGTACGACAACTCATTCAACTTGCACATTGGATTAGGCAAGGATTTTCATAGTATTTGCATGCTAGATTTTTACTTCTCTCTTGCTTGTCCAGTGTTGTACAATCATTAGAAAAGTGTTTTGACTCAAAGGCAGTACACTTGATAACAGAAAGATCCATGAGTTTGTTCAAATAAACAACTTGTCAATGAAATGCAGGAAGAGCATCTGGACATAATCTGAGTGCCAGCTGTGGCTACTTCAAATTAAAGTTCACTAACTGGTCCATGAAGAGCAGCATTCTTCCTCCGATTCTCAGCTCCCACTGCTTCTAGAAACCGTGGTGTGAAAATTACTTAAGCTAGCAGTTTCCTTGGTATATAGCAAGCAATAATCACACTCTTAGCCTGATGTTTCTCTTACAAGAAAACACCCAAACAGTTGGGCATTAAACACTTTTTGACAGAGGATGACAATATATCAAGGTATTACCATAGCTATTCATTCTGCCTTCCCTAAACCAGTTATCTCTTCACGGTTTCGCTAGCTGCTATGATTGTGAGCCTTCAACTAAACCTTTCCAAGAAAGTTTAAACACACATTGACTGTATGCAAAGGGCTAACTATATGCCCATATTTCCTAGATACAAACTATACATCCTTAGACTGAATATAGTATATGATGTGTATCTTTTAGGTAATGTATCTCAGTAGGAAACTCCATTTTTTACTTTGTCTCCCCTTAAAGTCTGTGTAAAAGCAGTTGATACAGACATCAGACTCCTCGCTGCGAAAGAAAGAATTAAGTCACACCACAACTCTGTTTAATGAGTTGAGTCTGCAGTGTTCTTTCCTCAGGATATTAATCTTTCTAAAAGCATTCTTGCTCTTCTTCACTCTTACCATCTAATAGCAGTAATTACTTCTTGTTCTGTGTTATCAGATGTCACAGGTATTAAATGACTTTTTTTTTGTCAGTGGATTGGAGTATCTAAAAGAGATTTTCTTGAAGGAGCAATCACTGACAAAAGGAAGCACATGAGCTCTGGCTTATATAGCTACGTTTGCAGACAGATGAAGCAGATGTGCCCACAAACATAAATAGTCATTAAGAAGGTCAGAAAACTGCATCTGAAGAGCCAACTGCACATCCATTCTATATTAGCACTCCTGCCTAAACATAGTGGCTTAGAAGGTACGTTCACATGTCAACCTTGTTTCACAACACTATGTAAATAATACATGTAATAACTGGAGGTAACTGAATTATCAGTCTTTAGTAGATTGGCTTGCATTGTCGTTATAAAGAGAACTACAATGCCATCTTTATATATGAGATATCATGACTGGAAGACAAAATGGGCTCCTAAGGACAATCCAGAAAGCGTAGCAGAAAATAAACATTAGGATTTTTTATTATATATACACATTCACAGTATATCTTCATCAATTGAAATTTAATCACCTTTTTACAATTTAGAGGAAAAGGCAGTTTTTAGGGTAGTTAAGCCATGTATCATCAATACCATGAAGCTAACCTATCAGTTATAATAGCTCCTATAAAATACCAGAGTGAAATTGCAATAAGCCTAGAAAATGGGCTACAAATCCCAGATATGCTCAAGCAAGCACTGAACCAAAAATAAAAATAGGTAGATAGGAAACCAAGAACTAGATAGCATTCATCTAATTCACAACCACTAACAGCAGAGATCACAGGCCAAGGTTTTAAAGCATCTTATTCAGCTCCAAATGGCAATTATTGGACAGGGACTTCAATTATAAAAACCTTCCCTCTTCAAAACGAGTTAAATTTCTAACAGTTCCTTTCTATTCTCTCCACATATAATAGCTCTTACATTTCTCAGAAGCACCTTATTTTATTTAGGCAAATTAAAATTTGGAAACATTTAATGTTCTCAAATAAAGAACATCGATGTTGCAGTATTTATCGTGCTGGGATATGTTTATCACACACTGATAAAGAGTCTCCCACATTCTCCTCCTCTTCCAAACACTATTCTGGTAAGAAAAGAACAGACTGCACTACAATGAATACATTTTAACATTTTAATTTAAACAGTCAAGTCACTTCTTATGCTCTCCTCCAAAGAATAAATTCTTAAAAATTCATTAGAATCTTATTTTATAAAAAAGCTATGGGAAAATCCAATTATTAGATTGTATAAAAACGAAAGAAGAGTTGGATTTTTTTTCCCTCACTTACAAACATTACTCCTAGAGCTGAAGGCACTAAAAAACCCTCAAACATCTCTCATTTGTAGTCACAGCCTTAGAACAGACTCAGTCCAAAGGAATGCATGATGTCTATGACAGGTGCATCGCTAAGTTGCTTTGAATTTTTTGTTTATACCCTTTCCGTTGACCACATAGAAGTCAACCAAACAAAAGAGAATAAGGACAGATTTTTCAAAGCAGACTTTTTTTTGGGGGGGAGAAATCAAAATCAGAATTGTACCACAACCCATCCTAGAATGCTTTCAGTATCAGAAAAACTTCAAATAACTTTGATTTGATTTTCATTGTAAGAGGAGAGAAACATGTTTTCATGTACAAGATATATACTGAAAATGTTAAATAATGCCCCCCCCCACCTTTTCCTTCACTCAGTTCGAAATAGGTACTGAGAAACAGTCTCAGACTGTTTCTGCCATTCAAGTACACACAAATATTCCATTACAATAGAATTGCAGTGGGAAGAGTCTAACTATTAAAAAAAGCGAACAAACAGTATCAGGCAACAGTGGCACTGTAGTCTTAACCATTCCATTACCTATCTGCAACATTAGGAAACAAGCATGAGAGGAATATGCTTTTTAAAAAAAAACCTCTAAGAACAGTGCATGTTAGCTTACAATAATAAAAGCACCTACCAATGCATTCTGGTTTCCTGAAGCCTTTTTTATGTTTCTTGCTGGCATTCCATGAAGATGACTAAATCTACCCTGGAAACCTACAAAAAGGAAGTACAAATTGATTTAAGAATATTTCCTATACCATATAACCAATAAAATTCACCATTACATACCAATCTATTAATCTGACTTCAGTTAAACAAAAACATCTTCAATATTGTTGAACACTGTACTGGTGGAAATAAAGAGCACAGAATGGGAATAGTGAGAGAAAGGCTAAGTTGTCATGAAAATGAACATTACTGTAGATATTCTTACTGCCATCCTGGTTCTATGCACAGTGGCTGCACAAGCAGAGCATACTGAACTACAGTAGGAAAATGATTTTTGCATCACTTACAACTTCATTAGTACTAGAAAATGTTAAGTCTAGTGAATATGCAGAGACCAAGTCCTCAGAAACAATTTCAAGCATCTGGAAAATAAGCCTCACAAAAGAATTCAATGCATTCGGTGTGCAGAGTAGTTTAAAAGTGATTTGACCACTGCTTACATAAAAGATCTGTATTTGAATGTGAAAGGAGATACTTGTGGCAGGCGGAAGGCACAACAAAATTCTTTGGCAGCAAGCTGAGGTCTGACAACTTCAATCTTAAGAGTGGGTTCCTAGCTGTAAGTACAATCAAACACTAGTACAACTTACCATTGCATACACTGGATCCACAGTTGTCTAAAGCATTTTAAAGAAGAAAAAAAAAAAGGGGTATTTTCTAAGTTACAATCCCAATTCTTGCTCTAAAGGAACCCTTCCCTCTTCTCTACAAACAATATGGCCTGACCATAAAGCAAAGCAAAGCAGATGTTCACACTAGTCTTTCCAGCCTTTGAATTAATGAACTTCTATAGAATTCTAAACATTATCATAGAAGCTAGGAACAAAATGGAATATAAAGTCTTTAAATAACACTTAATAATTCTCAATGCAAACATCAAGACAACAAATAAAAGAGTAGGCTATCCAAATGAGCCAAGTTTTACACTTTCTGACTTTTCTAATCATTGACTTTTTAATTATTTCTCTCCAATGATATCTTAAAAATGAAATAGTTCAAGGAAACAAACTGGTAACCCCATGATCTTGTCAACATTTTACATATTTTGTATAATCCACAGACATCTTTCTACTGTACCCAAGTGATTCTACAGTTTGCATTTGCTTGATCGCTACTTACCTCTCCTCCCTGAACGGGACATAAGAGGGAAAGTACCGGTTAAGATACTTTCAAAGACTGGATCAGGCAATTCTCTCTCCAGTTCTGTAGAGTCTTCTTGTTCCCACCATGGAATGACCCCCGTAATTCCACATGCTCCACCAGATTCATTTTCATGAAACCAATCACTCTGCTCATCATCACCTGTGTGAGGGCAGTATCCCCCCAAGCCCCCCAAAAAAGAGGGAGGAGCAGAGAAGATAAAAATCAGATGTTACCATCAATAAACACTCTTGACAGGACAATTATTTCTTTTGCTTTATTGCTGTATAACAATTACTCATATATAGCAGTTCTATTCGGAAAATGTTTCTCAATAGCATGACAAGCATTACCATCGATTAAACCACATAAAATGTAGTGTTTTAAAACCAATTTCAATAGTGAAAAACAATAATAAACTAGTTAATCCTTTGGCAATAACTGCAGGGAAATCCATTTAAGTTACTGCACTTTACATATTAACAAAAAACAAGCCTTAATCTCCTGCAGGGAATTAAAAGGTATAAAACTGAAACTAGTTCTTTGCAGCTGATAATGGTATATAATTAGCTTAATTTCATGATTTGTATGGCTAGTAGAAGGGGAAAACAATCATGAACAGATGTGACTAAATGAAGTTAATCTGATTAAGTTAATTTAGAAATAAGTTTTGAAAAAGTTGATTTTAAATGAAAACTGACAGTATCATGTGATTGAGAATTATACTGCATTATACCACAAAGCTGGTCATTTTTACTGACAATATTTATAGATGTAGTATTTAAATATCTGGATTTAAAGTCAAAAGTAAGATAAAACTGAAAATCTGATCTTAAACTTAGCTCATAAACACACTGG
>NW_008795039.1:785891-787787 GCF_000699145.1 Aptenodytes forsteri
ACACACTGGCAACTAAAAATATAAATTGCTATTTGTTTTAAAACGTTCTTTTATACAAACCAGGTAGTTTACAGATCAAAAAATATCTTTATAAGACATGGCAAGTTTCTTTTCTTATACCCAAAAGTTAGATTTCCAAAGGATGTGCTGTATATTTTAATTCTACTTCAAAGTATCCAAACCATGCCTAACTATTTCTGCATACACATTATTTTTTTGGCATTTCAATTTTTAATTAGGCAGGACTAAGCAAGACACAAATGCAAGATTTATTAGACAATTTTCAAGAACAAAAAGCATTCGTGTAAAATTTCATTGCCACTCAACCTCACAATGGGCAAATACAAATAATGAAAAGCCAAGCCAAAGTTTGAGGAAAAATAAAATTCAACCACTTTCTCCAAATAAATTGTTGCAATGGAAAGAATACTTCAAGACCAAGCACAAGTGAAAATGGCTGTAAACATCCATCAGGACAAGTAATTCATGAAAATATAGACTAATTAAGGCCCCTCACTGGTCACTTGCAGGTGAAATGTGACCCTTATATCTTTAATGATCACTACTATCAGCAAAACTAGCAGACACTAGAGAACAGGAACTTTTAGATGGAGGAAGGGGAAAACAGAGGTGGAAAGAGATACATAGGTCCAAATAAGATTTGTTTCTTCGTGTTCCTGGCGCATTTCAGATTATTCTCCATATTTATTCTAATCTTCATTTATAGCTATGACATTTCACAAAGGTGTTCACCATTAATTCTCACCTCATTTCATTAAAGCCAGGTATGGTTTCTTTGGAGGATGTCTAAGAGTACTGAACAGAGACAGTGGTGGTGGTGGAGGGAGAATCACACCTTTTCATTAGATTAATCTGTGGTTCAGAATTAAGTTTGAACTCTTTTGTCTAGATTTTCCAAACTCTTATGTAGATAAACTTTGAATATTTTCTCATAAGATAAGAGCTCTAGATACCTTGACTAATGAGAAATACAATCAGGAACACAAAAGAAGCCTTGTTACATGTAATTCAGCTTTGAAATTAAAGTACAGAATTCTGAAATTGGGTTTCACAATCGGGTCAAGGACAGAAGTCTATAAGAGGTATGCGATGCAGTCTTGAAGAAAGACCTAGAACTTAAGACTGGGTTGGTGGACTGCAGGATAAGGCAAACAGTGGCTATGGAAGGAAACTGGTATCTTCGCTATATGCCCAATAACAGTTGTTTGGGTAAAAATACAAAATGACTTTTCCTTTTTGTGCCATACCAATATTAGTATGTTAAGCAACTATCTATTAAGACATCTTACCTATTATGCTATTATACACTTCCCTAAGCACTTATGTTGCTTACTGCCAAAGGCAGAATAAAGGACTTAAGATCTGAACCTCGTAGGCTTTTCCCATGTGACAGCAGAATCCAGGTATACCTAGTTTTTAGCTTCCTTGTCTATGCACTCTAAACAACTCTGCATCCTTTGACTATTTTCAATCATATTATCACCTTGAGGCAAGCATAAACGTATTACTACTATTCTTATGCAGGTGAGAGCACCCACAGGCATTTTGTTTACCAGTTGCTCCACCCTGAAGGGATGCCATTTTCAAAAGGAGTCAGGGAAGACCACTGCATTTATCAATTCCCAACCTCATACTTATAGCCAATATAACACAGAGGCCTCCCCGCTCAAGACTGTGGTAATCAAATATTTGGATTTTATCCTACTTAATTTGCAGCTCTCAAAAGGCAACACAGTATCCATAGCAAACATGAACTTATGAGAATTAAAAATTCAAAGCAGCATTTTTCATTTCAAAATGTTCACTACTGTCCTTTCTTCTTAGGGCTGCTGAACCTCTATTCAGCACAAGACCACAGGAAATTATCATATTCTG
>NW_008795039.1:788789-790101 GCF_000699145.1 Aptenodytes forsteri
ATATTCTTCCAATACAGGAAAGCTAAAACCACCTCCAGATCTCCAAAAGCTGATCTCTGAGCCCATGCATTCTCCTAGCCACATATTTAAATTACAACAAACCTGTTGTAATTCAAAGCAATTTACATTCAATTATAACTGTACTGATCAGTTTAAAAAAAATAAACCAATTTAAGGCTCAGAAATGTCAACTTCAATTCTAAAATTTCAAGGCACTTCAGCTCCTGGCTTTATTTATTTATTTTTGAGCTTTTCCCTCCCCCAACTACTGTTTTCCTAATTTTAACTTCTGTATTATTGAGTCTACATATTTATCTAATTACCACTCCTTCATGTTAAATTATTTGCCTTCCGCTTTAAGAAGTTCAGAAAATTATTTATGTGGGCTTCTTATGGTTCCTTTATGGACACAGACCCCATTTGCATCACCATCAGTTTCGTGTTCAGAATAGCAGAATAGCTTCACCTGAATCTTATTTTAGCTAAAGCAGCACAGGATTATAACAAACAGACTTTCCACTGCACACAAACAGAATTTTCCCCCTCTTCCCAGTTTTATTTCAAAGTGGCCAGACTACCCTCCATAGCAGTCACATACAGTGCACACGTGCTTGCCTGTATCAACCGCAACCTACTTTGGTTGGGAAGAGTTTGGCATCAGTGTCCCATAAACACCACTTGATACTGTGCTGCACCATTATCCATCAACTTGCACACAGAGAGCAATAGAACATGGACTATAAAATACCCTAGCTAGTCTCATTTCCATGACCAGTATACCTCTTTCTAGGTAAAAAAAACCCCACTGTTAACAGCTGTAACAGTCATTTGGAGACATCAGAAGATTAACTATAACACACACAAGGAGTTTCAAGAAAGCAGAAGCTTAAGAGGGACCTGGACAAGCTCGAGAAGCGGGCCTGTGTGAACCTCATGAGGTTTAACAAGGCCAAGGGCAAGGTCGGGGCAACCCCCAGTATCAGGACAGGCTGGGGGATGAAGGGAATGAGAGCAGCCCTGCCGAGAAGGACTTGGGGGTACTGGTGGATGAAAAGCTGGACATGAGCCGGCAATGTGTGCTCGCAGCCCAGAAGGCCAGTCGTATCCTGGGCTGCATCCAAAGAAGCGTGGCCAGCAGGTCGAGGGAGGTGATTCTGCCCCTCTGCTCTGGTGAGACCCCACCTGGAGTACTGTGTCCAGCTCTGGAGCCCTCAGCACAGGAAAGACACGGACCTGTTGGAGCGGGTCCAGAGGAGGGCCACAAAAATGATCAGGGGGATGGAACCCCTCTCCCATGAAGAAAGGCTGAGAG
>NW_008795039.1:790174-804046 GCF_000699145.1 Aptenodytes forsteri
AGGGCCTGTTGCAACAGGACAAGGGGGAATGGCTTTAAACTAAAGGGGGGTAGATACAGACGAGATATAAGGAAGAAATTTTTTACGCTGAGGGTGGTGAAACACTGGCACAGGTTGCCCAGAGAGGTGGTGGATGCCCCATCCCTGGAAACATTCAAGGTCAGGTTGGACGGGGCTCTGAGCAACCTGATCTAGTTGAAGATGTCCCTGCCCACTGCAGGGGGCTTGGACTAGATGACCTTTAGAGGTCCCTTCCAACCCAAACTACTCTATGATTCTAAGTTACCCATCCACAGAAACACATTGCATCTTGCTCTTTGTGCTCTACAGAGCCACCTTAGCAAAAGGGATAGCAGGATGCCATTCAATTTAAGCAGCTAGTTCTTCTGATTCAAGCTTGAAAACGTCACACAAAGGCCTCCTCCTACCCCTCCCGTCCAATGTAATATCATACCCTGCTCTTGAGTAGGACGACTGTACACGTGTGCCATCAATAAATTGGACCAAGGATATCACGTGATCTCAGCTTTATGTTCACCTTTACCACTGTGATCCACATGCAATATTTAAGATTTCAACTATTCAGGTCATAAACAACAACTTCATGTTATTTCTTTTTCACCTGCAAGGACTATAAACTCATTAACCACAAAAGTTCAAAACTGGTGTGATTACACTTAGCATTGCACATTCCATTTCTTTTATACATGAAGAACGACACCCTGACACCTGCAGCTACTGAGATGCTATACAAGGTCCAAATTAGTTTCTTGCTAGAGAAGACAAAAGGATGGAATTCTCATATATTGAATCAGTAGTGGGTCATCTTCATAAAGGACACAGTAATGAATATATGTTTAATCATAAAATAATGAACAGCTATCTTTAAAAGCTTAGCCACATCCACAGTGGAACTCTGACATTCCCTGACCTTCTCCAGTTTTAACTGTTTAACACTTTATTAATATAATTTTCCTTCCTACTTGCTTAGACCTTAAAGGACATTTCAAGTGCTGCATGTCATGATTTAAGAGGTCTTCAGTCAAACTTTGAGTTTCCCCAAGTGTACTAGTAGGTGTAGATGGACTAGGAATGCAGAACATGTTTTATTTGCCATACCCACACTATAAAATTCATTAAAGAATATACTTGCAATTTGACTTTTTTTCCCCAAAACAGAAATAATATCAACTAGTGTTTGAATAATGTTACAGTTTTGTTAACATTGTGTTGAAAGCTTAAGTTATAAAGTGCCTTTGTAAAGTGCACCTGTAAAGTGCCTTGAAAGCACAGGTGATCCTACTAGCTAGGCTTATAACAGAGTTGCATTATATGTTGCAATGTAAGATTAGACCTTTTGTTTTGAAACTCCTCTTGCAGAAGTTTTCTATACCGGGCATAACACTGCTTAGCATTCAAGTTTTTAATAATTGCAAACCAGCCATTTATGAAAATGCTATTAGGAACAAAGGAAAGAGTAGGAAGAAAAAGGAAAGTCACAAGGGTTTCTGATACATAAGCTCCAGCCACTGTTCACTTCTTTCGCTTTGTTGGCAGGCTCTCCCGCCTCCATACTCAAGGGCTCAAGGCCTTGATATTTGCATAGGATTTGGGTTTTTTTGCTAACTATATTAAATCTTACCCCAAAGTTGGCCAATTTACAAACCTCTGAAAAAAAATACAACCCATAAGAATCCACTTGAGGTTTGTTAATATTAAGAGTTAATAGGCAGCTATCTTCTTCACTGACTGTACCTGCACTAAGCATTTTCTGTGATCTTTAAGCTTTTGCTGGCTAACTGTACAGGGTATGCAACATTTCACAGAAGAAAAACATTTGCCACATTGGGACTGCAAAACATTGAGTACCAATACTTCTGCCAGAAGGTAATATGACAGTGGAATAGAGCACAGCAAGAGAGCTGCTTTTTCCCCTCTCACATGACCTAACGTAAGCACCTGGGTAACCTGGAAAAGGAGGACAAGCATGGCTAGGCTCAGATGAGGACTTCACAGGAACAAAACAAATTAAACAAACAAAAAAAAGCTATGAGACTGGAACAGAGGCAGGCTGGAAAGGAAAAGGGTATAAAGGTTTTTAAAAAATATTAGATGATACACCACATATTAGAAGTTGAACACAGGATTTTCAAGTCTCAGCAAGTTTCTTTTATCATAGCAATTGATGGCAATTAAAATATATCTAGCAATTAACCCACTACTACCCCCAATTACAGCTACACCTGGTTTTCTTGAATCAAATTATAAAAGTTGAAACTCTTCCGAGAGTCTGTGCACAGAATAGTACAGTTACTGTGGTGGAATTTATTTCCAGTGGCTTTCTGAAACAATTTTGGAAAATATTAAAAGTTGCAAGGTCAGGCACTCCACAGTTCAGAACTAAATACTCAACTATTTAACCAACTGGGCAACTGCTCGAACCAATTGCTTCTTTAGATCACTTTCTTTTCTAGAATGTCTGTCCCACAGGATGAATATGCTTTGGAAATTAATTAGCGTTTTTATAAAGAGAGTTGAAGCAATTGCTGTTTCAGATCACTTTTTCTAGAATGTCTGTCCCACAGGATGAATATGCTTTGGAAATTAATTAGCATTTTTATAAAGAGTATTTGTCTGCAATAAATGAGATAAGATTCTTAATCTCAGAGACACAAAATGAACAAATCTTGCCCTGGAGAACAGGATCCTCTTGTCCTCTGCTACCCAAACTTCTGAATGATGGCAGGTACATCATTTAAACCAAGTATTTCACAAGGTAGCATTAATCAATCTCTGGTTCTCCACTTGACTTAGCGGAAACCTGAAGTCAGAAGTGCAGAAAATTTGAACTACAAATGAGGTCAAGATGATGATATTCTGAACGTATATCCTGGAGGAGGGACACTGGGAAGACAGGAATCAGTCTAGCTTTTAAAAGCAGACAACAGAATCAGCCCGTTCTTCCCTTAATACGTTTTCATCCTGTCCTCTTCCAGCTTCGTTTCTCTCACCTAGGCTTTTCCTTTGCTTTTATCAGATTTATTTTCTCTTTCCTTCATTCTTTTCAATTTTATATGTGTCTCAGCTCAGCTATAAATTAATTTACAGAGACAAAATAACCTCATCTTACTTCGTAAGAGAAGTACAAAGATAAAAGTTCCTAGCATTTTCTTTGGGGGGGAATAAGTATTATTAGAAAATAAACAATTTTGGTTTTGCAGTAAGATCTCTGATAAAACTTTCACGGAAAAGTCTTCACAAAACCAAAGCTATAATGCAGATCTAAGAATGTCTGAGATCCAGTGTGAAGCTAATGGTCTTCTGATCATAGCCACAAAATAACTACTTCAAAGTAGAGGTTAAAAAAATTAATGTTTTGTCCTGACAATATCCTTCTCAAGTTTAATTATTGTTGTTGTTTTTATTTATATTTCAGAATACTATTTCAGGTCTAATGCTTTCTGCTTGAAAATTACCATCAAACTGAATCAAGATTCAAAAAATCAAACAGGCAAAAATAAGAATTACAGCTCTGTAGTAAAGAACCAACACTAAAAAAGGTAACAGCACACCGGTGGAAGAACACTGTTGTTCACCAATCCCTCCCCTTTTCTCCTCCCACAAAATATATAAGAAAAACAGAAAGTAACTGAGACGTTTTCAACCGTATTATTCAAAGATTTAAATAAATTAGCTCCGGATTTACGGATTGATACAAATATATCAGAAAGGTACTTAAAAAAATGAATGTAATTATGACGTGGTAGGTCACGTTATATACAAATACAGAGGACAAAAGTTTTAAAAATTGCAGGTCAAAAGAGAAATTCATATAGGGAAGTAAAAGCAAATCTTTTTGATGTGTCTCATATTGAAACACTTTTCATCTGAAGTTAAAAGATCAATCTAAACTTTCAAAGAGAGCCTAAATTCTTCAAAAAAGCTATGTGTTAGCACAACTAAAAACAGATACTCAGACTGGAAGGTACAGTTTATGTGGCACAAGTTACTGTTGAGCAAGGAAGGTAACACCTCTGTTCTGAGTCTGCAAAATCATCTCCCTACTGTAACATGAAAACAGAAGATAAAAAACCAGAAAAGACTGAATTATACATTAGAGAAAAAAAAAAAATAGAACATTTCTTTAACCTAGATCTGTGGAATGAGCCAGGATTTGTTTTCTTGCACACACTCAAGTAGCCTGTGGCAAACTGCGTAGGAAAATAATCTCCATTACCATCAACTTAGAATCGCCAACAGAAAAGCAAGCCTCAATCACCTGAGAGACTATTTTTGCCTCATTTTTGTATACTGTCAAAGACAGCGATTTCCTAGTCTATGAGCTGGGCACTAAGATGCTAGCATAATACAGGTAAATGTGTTGCACTTAAAGATGGCAATAAACACTAAAGCTGAAAAAAAATCTTGTACTTCCATCCTTAATAGTTTTATCACATAAGAACACGTGAGAACATTATGCGTACTAAAGGAAAATTTTGAATCTTCACTGCATTTTAGATTAAAGAAAAAATTGTCAGAGGGGAGAGATTTTTTAAACAGCATGCATCTTCTGATCTCAATCTTAGGCTGCTGAAAAAGTATTTTCTTTGAAACTACTTTTCAAACAAACTACTGAATGAAAAAGAACTATAAAATCCTGCCATATCAATTCGGAAGGAAAGAAAGAAAAAAGACATTTAAAAAAATAGTTTGAGAAGCAGTACTATGATCAGAGTCCTGTCTGAAAATTGGAGCAATGGAAGAATTAAAACTTAGTATGGATAATCTTTTGGAGATGCTCAAGTTATAAGTAGGTTTATTATATCAGAGAGACTGCTTCTCAAGACAGCTTTTTACTAAGTCATGGATTCAGGACACTGTCTGGTAACATTTTAAAAAAAAAACCAACCAGAGAGCAAGCTATACTTCAACTCATTAAAATAGTAATAGCAACTGAAATATAGTAATTAACCTACGGATAACTTGTAACGCTTACAGAACTTCAACTGATGTTGTTTGAGGGGTGGAGAAGGGAAAGATTGTTTCAATACCTTGTCTTCCCTCATCATTGGTAAACAAACCAGCATCACTGCTGCTCAGACTGCTGGATTCACTGTAATAAGAGAAAGAAAGAAACAGATCAAAAGAACAATTGATCTTTCAGTCGTAAAATTCTAAGGAGACAAGGCTGTGCTCAAATTGAACTTAAGCCCAACAAAGATCGGAAAGAAAATAGGATGATTTTTTTTTAATCAAACTGCAAATATCCTAGTTCCATTAACTACAAAGCATATTATTTTTGGCACATAAAACCACGGGAATCTAATGGTACCCTGACAGTAAGCCAGATGTGACTGCAACGAGGTGCTGACACAATTGATGCATTTTATTATCTGCTTCCATCAAATGCTCACTGCTTCCTTCTTATGCTGTGCAATTCAGCTTGATCCTGGAACATCACTGCTCAATAAAATAGGAAAAGTCTCAATCAAAAGCAGCCTAAGCCTTCCTTCAGCACATGAAATGTAAGAGTCTGAAAATCAAATTACCTTTCTAAACATCATTTGCAAGTATTCTGGAAAAGACACTGCTTAAGGTTTCACAACATACTACTTGGGAAGAAAAAAGTTTATAACAAAGGTAGCCAATTAAATCAAAATAAAGGTCACCCTGAAGAAAATAAGTATGATCAATGATCATAACATCAACAAAAAAAAGCAAGGTACAGTTTCCTCTTCTGTCACTTCCATCATGGCATTAAAATTAGAATGCGTGTGTATGACATGCACACACTTCTCTCTAAATTCAAAGTCATCAATAGGTAAAATATTTTGTTCTTTGCTGTACACACTTTGTTACAAACAATATTCCATGTCTCTAAAAATAGTAAAAGAATTATCTTTTAATAACACAGATCACAATTTGGTGAGTTTCACAGAAAAGGATTTTTTTTAAACCATTTCATTTTTTTTGTCTATAGAGTAGCGCTGCTAAGGAAGTAATATTCTCACCAAAATTTAATCACATTTTACTTACAGTGAGATGTAGAACAATTTGAAAAAAATCACTTCAGTTCACCACACAAATTCAAATACAAGTTATAACTACTACGGCTACTCTCAATGTTCCATATGAACTATTTATAAGAACTTGAGGTCTGTTTACCTTTCTACACTTATTCATATTAAAACATACATGCAGTCCTATACTTGAATTCAAGTGGTTTCAATTATTTTTACTTACTTTCTAGTAATAAATTAGTTTTATTTTTGTTTCTAAATAAATACTACACTGCAGAAAATTATTTCCTTTTAAATGTTAATCTCTCACAAAAATAAGCCTCAGGTTTTTTTTAAGCTTGTAATATGAATTATATAAAATTAGTCTAATTTGTGTTTAATTATAGGTACACATTTGGGTTTTGTATCTTCCTTTGGGAGGATTTGGAACACAATATAGTATCAGGACACACAAAGCAGTGATTTAAAAAAAGTAATATATACGGCTCTGTGTTTGAATATTAAGTTATTTTAATATTTGCTGTATCTTCTGCTTACCCATATTCTTACTGTGTAAGCAATACTTATACCATCTTTTATACATAATATAATCAGAACAAGACTTAAGCACTTGCACAACTGCCCTAAGCAGAAGAAAGAAGACAGGCATGCAATGAGAACAGAACCATCTTTCATGAGGGAGACCAAAACTTGAACTTCCCAGTGTTGCAAATCCTAGTAACTTCTTTCTAGCAAGCATCCCATCCTCACTTTGATTACAACAAAGATGGCTTTACTGTCCTTACATTTAATTTTATAATTTTACATCATACATCTCAAAGAAAAACATCCCCTTTTCATAGATTCTTCCTATCCATTTATTGTTTAATTGTACTTTTTAAAATGAAAGCTAGGAAATCCTTTCAACTCTAGTATTTCAGCCACTTTCCCCACCAAAATTTCCAATTTTGAGAACAGTCTCCTTCCTTTTTTCTTTTTTTTAGAGATATTTTAATTGTGCAGTAATTCCTACTGAAGGACTAGCCAGTTCATGAAAACATAACCACTTGAAACTTTCAAAATTACACATAATAATGTTTTGTTTTGGTTTTTAAAAATCAAACCATAACACTGGTATATCCATGGCAGCCAGTGTTCATTCTCCTCAGGCCACAGTCAAATAGGGCAGGGATTACAGCTGAGATAATTGCTACATGGCCATCATTTCACTGAATAAATTCAAAACCTCTGGAATTAATACATTAATATCTAAGTACATGAAAGCTGTTATGATGGAATTTATTTCCAGTTTTAATATAATTTTGCACTGTATATTCCTAATTCATTTGCTTTGTAATGAGAATTCCACTCCCAGGAAGACTTCCAGGAAAAAGAAAAAAGCCACAGATTCCTTTTAGTCCTATAAAATAGGGTATGCAAGCAAAAACTTGGAAGGAACAGCTCTGCTACCCAAAAAGCTTTCACAGCTTTATTTATACATTTGTGGAAATAAAGAAGAAATAAGTTTTATTATTCGTTACTATTACCAGCAAAGCGTCCCATACCTTGGTTTCGTATGAGACTTGTGACCTCTGTTCACTAAACAAGCCTGTCCCCAAGAACTGACCAGCCACTGTACTCACACTGACGGGCCGGCTGGTGGGTGGGCGTCTCTGGCATTATTAAGGGTCTGAGTTTCACTGCTGCTCTCTTTCAAAATGGACAATTGAGATTTCTCCTCTATTTAGTCACTTCAAATGCAAACAATTGCCAAAGCTTGCAGGAATTAAATATCATCCAGAACTCCATGCATCGCCAAATTTGGCTGAAACTGGCCAAGGAACTAAGCATTGAGGATAAGGGAAAATGAGCAAAGGACAGGCTCTGATCACGAAAATCTCATTTCCAGTGCTCAAAACCAACCTCACAGGAATTCATCTTTGGGACCATTTAGATGCTGACATTTTAAGAGCTTGAAGACTCCTACTACTACTCCTGAACCCTGCACTTAAAGGGTTATTGTTGCGTTTGGTGTTTGAACACACACAGATAAAAGACTGCAAAAGAAGTGTCACTTAGCATTTTTAATGTGTACTTCAAATATATACATTATGTTATTTTAAAGTAATTTCATGTATACACTGAAAACTTCTCACTAGTTTTAGATCCGAGCAACTTAACTCCCATTAAAAATCATTGGCTTTGTTTTGTTTTTAAAAACTGAACTTCTAAAAAATTAATCGGTTTTTTTGAATAATCATTAAGCTGTATGCACACAAATGTACAAAATTAGAGCAGCTTTGTATACTTTTTATTTTTCCTCTTCCAACAAGTGTTGCTGAAGCATGAGTCTTATCCAAGATGCTTTGTTATCTCTCCATATCTTGTGCAATCTTACAAAACTCATGTTCCCTTTTAAAATCTCAGCTTTTACTTTTAGAACATATTTTTAGGAACCGAGTTTGCCAGTTGTTTCCAATTCTTCTGGCTAAATGATCTCAAACAATAGAGGCACTACTGCATTTAAGTAAAACTAGTTTAAAACCAGTTAAAATTATTCACATACAAATATTCAGATACAGCATGCACCTGAGAGGCTTAGATATGGTGGATTTCTAATCACATTATGGAATGCAAATTTTCTAATTCAGTGGTTTCCAAACCTTTTGGTACAAGATGACCATTGCAAGAAATTCAGTAGAATGACAGACCATCACTCAACCATGTGCATGAGCAGAAAACACTATGAAGATGAGAATGGTTTTAAAGGCTATTTATTGGGGCCAGAAACAAACATTTGAAGTACAATTTGAAAAATGACAGCATTTGGTGTAACAAAACATTAAGCGTTTTGAAGAGGAAGATGAATTTTTAAATCGATAATGTTTCTTCTGTGAAAAAAACAAAAAGATATTCAGACTGACCTGGAAGTAGCACAGTTTTGGGAGTCTACAAGAGGAGTTTTATATTGGTCACTCTACTCTCCACCCAAAAATTAGCTACAGAATTTTTGACTTGGAGAACTGTTACCCTTGTAGCATAACAGAAAATCTTTTAGAAATAAAAAAGTGACAAGAATATGGACACATGATAAAATATGCAATGGTTCCTAGCTCCAAGGAAATTTTTAACCATCTGTCTTTAGGTACCAAACTTGGGGGAACAGATTCCCAGTATCATCAGAGAAGGAAGTTCTCTAAAGGCTTCCTGACAACACACACCTGTCTTGCATGTCAAAGTGAGATGTTTGAAGTTAAACCGGCTGCACTGAAGGACTGCTTCTGCTCTAGTAACTAAGACATTAGTAACAATCTTTAAAGACTCATGATTCACATTGCTCTTTCAACTGCTTATTGTCCGCAGGTGAGGGACAAAACTAGCATGTAATAAAAAGACTTAGAAGAACTTACCCGACAATAACTGGAGTTAGTCACTTACCAATACTTCTGTTATTACAGTAACCGATCTGTCTGCTCTGGTCAAAACCCCTGGGTACTCTCTGCATCTAAATTCTACCTCTCCAGTAAGGAAAAGGCTTAACAGTTTATAGATAAAATGCCTACAAAAAAAACCAGGGACACTAGTGCTGTCAAGCAACTGACCAAAATTATGTGTTTTAATATGAGTCTTTCTTGTTGACAGTTCTGCATTCAGAACCAGGCACATGGGATAAACATAATCAAGCTTACCAGGCCCCGCAGGTAACATCCCTTGTGTATGGTGGAAAAATGACTTACACCTTACTGTGTTGTCAAAATAGTACTTTGGAAACAATTACCATTGTAGTATGACTGCTGTCTGGAATGGATGGATGAGGTGTACTGCCAAAGGGTCATCATTCCCCCATTTTTCTAATGGTAAGCTCAGGTGTTTCTGAACTGTAAATTGGTTTTTGCATTTCGTAAATGATGTATATCCTTGGCAACCTGCAGACTTTTTACGCCCATGACACATAAGAACATACTGTCTAAATGGTGACTCTAAACACTGACAACCTTTCTGATGAATAGAGATAACAATCGAAGCACCAATGTCTAGAAATTGGAAAAAAACTTGATTTTTGTCTGAGAACTGTCATCAGTTGAAATACCCAGAAAAAGACATATTAATCATTTGTATATTCTGTCATTCTTCATCTTGAAACAATTAGAATGTATTATTTCAAGAATCTGTTTTCTTGGTTATTCCTCTGCTACACGACTCTATTTTATGCTGAATTCCTTAACCCGAGCAACTCATGTATTAAAAAAAGTAGACTTAAAAAAAAAGTAACTTGTTAAAACAGATACTATTGATGCTAGCATTTTAACTCTGGAATTAAAGAAAAATCCAAAGATTCCCAATACAAACAACAGTAATAAAAGCAATAAAATACTATCCAAAGTTTCTGTAAAAAGGAAGAGAAAGAATAACCTGTCACTCATGTTCTCATCTGAGCCTTTTTGCTCCTCATATTCCATTTTGTCCTTATTTGCTTGGTTCACTTCTTCATTTTCTATAACTACTCCTTCATCCAAGATTTCAGGTCCTTGTCGAGCTGCAGCCACTTTTCTTTTTTTCACTTTGCTCTTAGAAAACTCTTGGTGTTGGTATGATTTATTGTCATTGTCCATTTCTTGATCTCTGCTGTTATCCTGCTGTTGAGTTATTGTCAGTGCATTAGAGACTTCTGATGGCAGATCTATTGCCATCCGTTTTACCTTTCTTCTCCTGCGCAAAGTTCTGTTTCCCAAACTGTCAACAGCCAAATCTGGTTCATGCCACAGAGGTCTTTTGCCTCTAATGTTATTTAAGTTTGAGGAAGGCCTACGTTTAGCAACCAACAACTGGTCATCAGAGTCACTGTGGTCTTTCTTACTAGCATGGTTCTCCCTGTAGTCTTTGTTTGATTCTTCTAAACTGGAATCAGAACCTTCACTTAAGCAGTGACCAGTCTCCCACGGATGATGGGTGGTAAATGAACGTCTTTTTCGTCCCCTCCTTTTCCTTGCCTGTCGCTTTAGAAGACAAGACACACTTCGAGAATGATCTCCAGTATCAGCAAAACCTCCTCTGGCTTGCTCTGAACTTTCTTCCAGTGCTGAGACTAGATCGTGAACCAGCTCCTCCATAGTCCTACTGAAATGCCTATATATTTCAAGAAAAAACACACACAAGAAAACAACATATAAATCTGAAGTGTTAAGCATAAACTCTATAACAATTTTACCTGCCAAAATCATTTTATTTTACTCACTTTAGGCAAGGTAGTCTTAATGTCCATTCTATAAAGATTATTGTATTTCTGCTGAGAGATAAAGCCTTGCCAACCAGTCCTACACAATTTGCAATGCATCAGCATACATTCCTTTTAAAAGTCATCTTCCCAAATTTCTGTCTTGGAAAGAAGAGTGGGTTGGGGTTTGTTTCCCATTTGTTTTTGACCTCACTATTATTGTTTGGTTTTAACTCACCTCATCACATTTTTATGATTTTCAGGGTTTCCGCATGGCGAGAGCATCAACAAAGACCATTCACTCTAACAGCAGGCAGGGAGTGCATTTTAAATTTATGAATGGAAAATGGAATACATAATAGTCCTCCTTGATAGTATATTAGGGAGTTCTGTTTAAGAGTTGCCATTATGATAAAATATTTTTAAGGATAATTATCTCTTGATGCTGCCTAAATGCCAAAATGAAGTTAAGACAGTGATTCTTTGATAATATATGACTTTTTTTTTTTTAATAGTGACTAATTCTGTCTTTCCAAATGGCTGATATCCGTTTGATTTTTTTTTTTTAATTTGGTTCAGTGGAGTGATATTAAGTTGAGAGAATACCCTGCTACAGGTAATTCTAGAATATTAAATGCAAAGTTTTCCACCACATGCAGACACTCACATCCATAGAATCACACATTTGTGTAAGGCAAAATATCCCTAAACACACACAGTGTCTCATTAAGGCTTTATCCTTTTAAACATTTTGCTCCTTCCTCCTCAGATTTCACTAGCATTTAGCATGTCTTTAACTCCGTATGCTTCAGTAAGTTCACCCATATTCACATGAACATAATTACGAAAAGAAAACATTAAATGATTGCTGCTGAACTCTAATCCTTCTCTGAAGGCTGTGAACCTTCCTTGTAAACACAGCAATCAGATTCTCACATCAAAGCATCAGAAGACCCCTTTCATTGAGGTAAAGCAGAGAACAATGTTCATGCTCTTTACTACATTACACCAACTGATAAATATGGAAGACACTGAGTAATTTATGTAGTGGATGTTTAAAAGCAAGACTCTTCACTTTGTTTTCCAACACAATTTGATGGAGGAATGAATAAATAGTTTTCTACCCATACTGGCAGAGTTGTAGATGTGGAGAAAATCTAGACACATAGCACACAGGTTCCCTCTCCAATTTACCACAAACTCCAACATTAAAGGTACTTAATGGTGGTGGCTGAATGGACAGTCATGACTGTAACGTACGCAAATTTTAAATGTTAATGAGGGAACTGAGGAGTACGTTTAAGAAGAAATCCAAGCTGGGCATGATATATCTTACCTAAAGAAATTATTTATTCTCCTTTTAAACCATTTTCAGAAATACTTATTTTAAACATTTCAATTGCAAGATCACCAAAAGCAGAGAGAGTGGTAGAAACACAAGCTCATTTTGAATTCCTGAAACTACTGTGTCACTTGCCTTTATTTCTCGTACCTCTTTTTCTGTCCTGCTGTAATCTCTAGGCCTATTACTCCCTCTTAACCTAAGATTTTCTTTAGCTCTTAGTAGAGCAGAATCATTGTATTATCTTGTAAGGGGTGAGACAGCTCTGGAAGAATGCTACACTTCTCCTTAATCCATTTAGATCACAAGAATCAAAACCTCCAAAATCACACAAAAATACTTCTCAGAAGCGAGAGAAGCAACACAGCAGGAAAAGTATTCAAATGAAGCAACGATTTTCTGAAAATTCAGCGAAAGAAAAAAGTGGAAGCCAATTAACCTAGAAATTACTTCTAGAGACTTGTGGCGTCAAAAAGATTTAAAACTAACTCTTACTTCGAGTTTTCAAAGTTTCAGTTACTGTGGAGGGGTTTTGGGGTATGTGTGTAGGAGCTGTTTGGTTTTTGCTTGGTTTTTTTGCTTGTGTAGTAGGAATTTCAACCATCAGTAGAGGCAAGTCTAGGTATATTTGTACAAGGTTTCTACACGATGCTTAAATTGATACATTAACCCATGTTTCTCAGTAGCTAGAACTGCACAATGGGGAGGGCACTAGCCCCTTTAGCTTCATTGATAAACACCCATGAAGACAGCTATCCTCACAGGTGCGCTTATCAGAAATGAGATGCCCTTGAGATTTAAGGGGGTTTCTAATACTTCTGTGCTAATGTAACAGGAGCTATAAGACTCAAACAAACTCCAGTACATTTATTTGAGTTAATTTGAGAAATCAATTCCCCCAGCTGCCTGCCCAGCCCTTCTGCCACAGGCTTTCACATTTATAGCGAACTGATAGAAGCGGAGGTGCACCAAAAACTGAACTAGTAGGCTTAAACCTACATTCAGCTCAAAATGAACAGGTTTCTGCTAACATGCCAGAATATGAACTAGCATATATACTCTCTTGCAGCTCATTCTGTTAATGCCCCTGCAGCACAAAGTAAAAGCGAAAGGAAAGACAGGGACGGGACGCTAATATCTTACATCACAGTTTATGATTAATTCGATCAATTCAGTACCCCTAATCCATATGGATAACTGTATCACCAAAATCACTGCAGCTCCTACAGTGGACATACCAACTTATAGAATCATAGAATCATTGAGGTTGGAAAAGACCTCTAAGATTGAGTCCAACCGTTGACCCAACACCACCA
>NW_008795039.1:808069-814040 GCF_000699145.1 Aptenodytes forsteri
CAGAAGGAATTCGCCTCCAACAATTCCCCTCCTTTTTTTCTTAGCAGGGGCAGTCATAATGCGTGGGGCTGACCGCCTCACCCTAGGCGACCCCCTGGATGGACCTTCGTCTACATCCTCGTTTGCCTGGCCCTCAAGTTCCAGGGCCCCATATCTGTTGTGTAAAGGCAACCGGGAAGGTGAGGGAGGCCGGGAGGGGGTTCGCCTGGTACCCCGAGCAGGGACCCATTTCCATTCCCTCCCGTCGCTTAGGTCCCCTCTTTCTACCTGGTGGCAAGAAGGCAGGGGATCCTCTGCTTCTCGCGGAGCCTCCATCTGCTGCCTTTGCCTCAGGGACAGTAGGGTGCGGCTCCACCAATCTATCTCCCTCTCACACTCCCGGATACTCCTCAACCTTTCTACTTCCAAATACTTTCCAAATCAAATTCCTTTCCACTTACTCCAAATAATGGCATAAGTATGGTGGTAAAGTTGCCTTAGTTCTATGAAATACTTCAGGATCAAACACAACACATCCAGCTTGGATTTATGTATCTGACCTAAACTTGCCTTGTATTCCCCCCAAAATACTGTCAGTACAGATGGCGCTAGATCAAAAGATGAAACTCAAGAGTGAACACCCTTAAGTATTTTTGAAGTAAAGGGATAATATGATTCTTAAGAGACCCTGAGCAGTAAGGTACTTACTTTCCATCAGACTACAACTTTGACTCTTAGGCACTCCTGCAATTAATCTTTTCTGTTGAATATCAGGTCTCTCCATTGCAATTCCTGAACTAAGATCTGTACAGGGCAGTGACCCTGTTTACCCTAAAAATTACAGCCATGGTCTCATGTATAATATAAGTGTATCCTAACTGCATTACCTCTTGGACAGATCAGACAAATTAATATTATAATTACTTCAACGTGTTTCCATAGGATGATTATTGATCTATTTGGGACACTGGAAGCTCCTTTGTAATAGATTGAGAATACGATACACATATTACTTCAGCTTTTTATTCACATTGCACTTTCAACATGCCAGTGGTCCACACTAAAACTCCTTCTCCTGAAAACCCAAGAAATCTCTTTTGATTAATTTTATTGGGGTTCTAATTTCTCTTGCTATAATTGAAGAAAAAAAAAAAGGCAACAGCAACTAGATAGAACAGTTAATCTGAAATCTACCTCCAAAATTCAAGAGCGTATTTCTATTACAGCATTATTAATCAGACAAACTCAGTTTTGCAACTTTCTCCATTGTTCACAACCAGCTGTCAAGCTTGTATTCCAAACCTATGAAGTAATTTTAATCATCACTACAGATGTTACTGTAAAAAATATTTGCAGGTTGAAAAATAACTACAAGAAGTATTAAAGACATCAGCAGTGAGTATCAATTGCATTCAGTAAGATAAGAAATTTCAAAGGTTGTAATAAGGAATGTAGAACAACATATTGAGGTACATAAAATATTAAGTTGAGCCATAGTTTAGCATGACTCACATAAGGCTATAAAAATGCTGTTACAGCAACAGCCCACAGTTAGCAATAAACTGTAACGTCTTCACTAGGAGAAGATTCTACTTTACTATGAGAAAATCTAGTTTGCCCACACTGACCTTTACATTTATCTGAAGCAATTTTAGTGTAGTTCACCAAAGGCTGACCCATTTCCTCTCTAACCCTTACCAGAACAGACCATAAAAAGTACTGTTGCAGGAAACAATGTAACTGCTTTCACCTACTCCAAAACAGTTCACTCAGCTTGTGTTCAGCATTAATATTCATATTGAAACTCCTGATGGAAATAATAGGCACTTGCTTTTTCAGTGAAAATCAAGTATCATTTTTGTTCACTCCCCACCTAAAGCATATAAAAATGTAAACCTCTGACTGCTCACAAAATATTTAACACTTACACACTGATGGGAAAGCTAACTTAGTTGCACAACTCATAAGTAAAGGCAGTATCTTTTACTAAAACAACAGCTGCTTTTACATTTACTTTCTAGTTCTATACCTTTTCCTGTTAAATAGATACACAGTTTCTTGCAGCTAAAGTTATGCTAGGTCTGTGTCTCATCAATTCTGAAAAGATCCAAGATTTTTGCCGCCTTCACAACCCACCTTGATCACATGCTAAGAGCAAAAGAAAAAAAGTCAAGTAGTTCCTTGAACACCGGGATTATAAAACCTGACTTTCTACAATCTTTCCCCATTACGGATTCTCTGATGTCTCATAACACAGCTGTACTCACAGTGTACCTTTAGCCTCAGACAGGTGCTAATCTGAAACCCATTTCTCCACCTCAGAAGTAATTTTCATAAAGACTTAGAAACATTAATTTTGAGACCTCTGCTTTATTTATGAATGTGACTCAAATTTGGATTGAACAGGTGCAAGTATTTGGGAGGGAGCAGCAGATGATAAACCTCACCACCTTGCCTGAAGAATTTATGGATTCAAAAAAACCAGAACTAACATGGTTTGTGGGATACACAAAGGGGAAAGCAAAACGGAGCAACACAACTTAGTTAAAAGTACTAAATAGCTAGCAAGAGCCTACGGTAGATGAAGAAATAACTGATAAACCTGTGTTATGTAGAAGCTTATGGTATACATCAGAAACAGAAGTTGTGCCTAGATCATTTAAACTCAGCTGTCATCAAATGGCCATCACCAAGAGGAGGACACAAAGCATCCAGTTCCATGTCCGCACCTATTTATGTCCTTAGGCATTGTCCACTGGGCAACCAGGTACACAAAGCTACACAACAACCAAAATGCATTCTACCCCATACCAACCATCGCTGGAGGGTATAACAGCTAGCTATCGAGCTACAGAAAATCCCCGTACTCTTCCATTTCTGAGGATCCTGCCCGGTGCTTCCTGTAAAGACTAAGAGCCAACACACTGGCAACACATTCACAGTAAATCTGACCTGCAGACCAAAGAAACTTAACACAAATGTAATTTTCACATTATAAAATTTAAAAATGTGACAGTGTCAGAACAGAAACTTACAGAAATTAAGTGTCAGAAAAAATAATTATTTTGAGTTTCAATGTAAGATAGCATGAACAGTTACAAGAATTGAGGACTCTTGAGACAAGTCAGGACACTATGTTGGAGTACATCTATATCTGAAAAGCGAAAAACAAACCCAAAATCCCAGGCTACTTCTCATCTTCAAGGCATGCCAACTCTCCTTTTTTGCAGTCAGTTATGTGTGTATGTAAATCAGTTTCACAAAACAATAAAATTACAGGAGGATTTTTTAAAAAAATGGAAATTTATGAAAGTAATTGTTCTACAATTAAAGACTAATAACTGCACTTGCTGGAACTTTATATGAATTATTTTTAATATCAAATATACAGCTCCCATACATTTAATTGTATACAATTTCTAGCAACATTTTATTTCTCCAATCACATACTACACATCAATTCTTGGTACCAACTCTGTATTTAAGAAACTTCTTTAGACAAGTTTTGGAATTTCCTTACACTTGTCCTATAAAATAAGAAGTTATTAGCATTTAAGGAATGATGGAATTTTAACCGATTATGTCGCTGATCCCCCTAAAAATTAGGGCCAGACAAACTTGCAATAAGTACATCTGACTTTTCTACAACTGCTGCTTATCTAAGCAGGCACAACAACAAATACTATCAACTCTACTCATGTTTAACAGTGAGAAAATGTTCAGTATAAAGCAACGGTATACAGTCAGAAAGATGCTGACATGAACTGCATTTAATAAGGCTCTAACACAAATTAATTGGTCAGCCAGGAATGAGATTTGGAGCAATTTATCATGAGAGGTAGCAATTCTTGCAATCCCATTGCTGCCATTTTCTGATATGCTTGCCTTTTTCAGAAATATGACTTCACTAATTAATTGTCAAGGTGGAGAATCACATGAACTGTCATACGATGGTAATACGCTATAGCACCAAAGTCATTATCGAAAGAGTCAGGTGCTAAGTACCCAAAATGCAAACTATTCCTAAATTGTCACACGTATTCACAATATAAGTGAAAAACATTCAGCTTCAGAGGAGCTTTACCACCTAAAGTGAACACTCTTACTCTGTGGCTGTTCAGAACCTACTCACTTCTTTAGGGTCTTAATGTTTTTAGAAAGCACAAGTTCTTGATTTTCTACATCAAGTATTAGACATCGAAAAAAATATTTTCCTGTATTTCACTCAAATAGGTTTCCTTTAACAGACAGCTGAAATAACTTACGTATAAGGATAAGAAAAGAGAGTGACTCTGAGGAGTAGTCAGATTTTCAACAGAACTTCCTTCAGAACTGCTAAACTAACAGTCCTATAGATAAGATTTCAATAATTCTCTCTGTACTTAATTCCTCTGGGTAGTGTATTTGCACAAGCAAAATCATGACTGTCTGATGACAATTACAGAATAATATGCCAAATTCCCACACCTTGTGTTGCTGAACACTATTTTTAAAGCCTCCGGAACTAAATTACTTTATGTGGACACAAAATAGTAAAATTTAAAGACAAATGACAGGTTAAGTATATAATGAAAACTTTCTCAGAGTACAGAAGCAAGTTTGGAATGTCTTGGGCAATGTTTCTACTGTATGCAGCATTAGTACTGAAATAAAAATACTTCTGCCACTAGAGCATACCTCATTCTCTGAAGTGTTCTGAATTATACCAACAGAAGTAAAGTTACATTTACACCAGGCAAACTCACATGCCTAGCAGTATCAGCAAACTTATTCTAGCAAATATATATCATCTGGGCAAATAAAATCCCTCTTTGAAAGCTTTCTCATTTAGAAAAATGTAAAGAAGCCATGAAAATACCCACAGGAAAAACGAGGTGATATCAGCAAAAGTGGAGGAGGAATGGAGTTTCCTATGTAAGAAAACTAAGTGCTAAGCCTTTCTCTTCCTCTTCTTCCCCATCCTCAGAAAAGAAACAAAGAAAAACATAAAAGAAAATCTATTTCAGATCTGGGAACTCCATGGGCAGGTGTCTGTATACATAACATAGCCTCAAGGCCTCAAATTATCAACATTCAAGAAAAAAACCACAAACAAAACCCCACCACGCTCCTCTCCACTTCCATTAATAAAAGTGAAATGAACTATAAGTTATACGCATCAGTTGACACCTAACATATCACAAGATACCTAACATTTCATGAAGGAAATGAAAGGCTTCCCAGCTGGTTGTTTGGGATGTCTCGCTTCCATCAAGTCTCTCCACTACCAGTCTTTATAGCTCCATGGCCTATTAACAAAACTCACTTTTCCCTTTTTCTATTCTGTTACTCAGTTTCCCCTCTTCACAGTTCTACAATAAAAACAATATGACCTTTGAGATCGCTATACTAGTACATAGAATTACATAAAACAGTAAATCTGTGAACTATATTGCAGTAGAACTACCCATACTTTCCTTGCTCATTGGCTACAGCTTCACTTGTTGATTCTTGGTTTGCAACAAAAAAGCTTCAGAGCAGCAACCACACCAACTGGTTGTTTCTGCAGCACACACTGCAAAGGGTTTAGGCCTTAGAGGCTCTACCACAATTAGAAGAACCCAAACACACACACACAAAACTGAATAAGCTTGTAACAAAAGTTTTGATTTATCGTTTGCCTGCTGTCCTTTTTTAGCAACGAGGGGAAGTTTCTTCCTCCAGCCCACCGCTCGCTTATAAACGCGGCGAGCCACTGAGACGTGCCAGTGGCACCTGCCAGGCCTCCAATCCCTCTTCCCCCGAAGGCCCTGGGCGGAGAGGAAAGCACCGATCTCTCTCCCCCCACGTAACCAGCAGCAGCGGAGGGGCGCAGGCCGGGAAAGGCCGGGCAGCCCGCCGGGCACCAAGGAGGGCCGGCCGGAGCGGGAGCAGCACTTGCCCCCAAGTTTCCAAGCCCCACACACGGCGCGAAGGTGTTTCCGATCCCCTCCCCCAAATACCGGCACCGCCC
>NW_008795039.1:814377-814802 GCF_000699145.1 Aptenodytes forsteri
ACCGTGAGGAAGTCGGGCGCGACCATCTCGCCTCTTCCCCTCCCTCTTCGGACCGCTGCCCAGGGGCGCCGCGTCCCCTTCTGCACCCCCCGCCTTGGCCCTGCTTCTGCCCCGGTCGCGCTCTGTGGAGCTTCCGCTGCCGCCGGTGCCCCGCCGTTCTCTGCCGGCATGGGTGCAGTGGGGAGTGCCATCCCCGCACCCGCGCAGAGTGGTACGGCCCCGTTGCCACGGTGACGGCGTCGGGAGGGCGGGAAGGAGGGAGGGAGCATGGCCGCCCTGGCCCGGCTTCAGGCGAGGCTATCGGGGCTGCGGGAGGAGTATTTCCGTAGGAACAGGTAACCGGGTCGTGCCGGTGGTATGGCGGGACGCACCTCCTCATGCTGGGCTGGGGCTGGCGGGGCGGGCAGCCCCCGGTCTCCCCCGGC
>NW_008795039.1:816181-818154 GCF_000699145.1 Aptenodytes forsteri
ACGTTTAGTTTATCCTGTTGAAAGGCACCACTTTTGTTTGGTTGTGGGTTTTTTTTTTTAGTTAATTGACAGAGAACCCCCCAGCTTCTGAGCGAGTTGATGTTTATTATCCACGCAGTTTAAAATTGAACTTCGTTTCTAAATTAGATTATGCGGCTTGCGTTTCTAGTACCTGGGACGTTTTGTCTTTTTCTACTAAGTTAAGGAGATGTTTATTCTACTAAAGATCCAAATGTCCCACGTAGAGAAGGGCAGGCTGCCCGATCAGATCACCTGTTACCCTTCTCTTCACCGAGCGGGACAGTTTGTGCTGCTGAGTTTTCTGACTGCTAAGATGGTGGTGGCCAGATTATACCAGATCAGATTTTGGGTAATAAAATGTTTTAAGGCATATTTTGGTATTGCATAGATTTGTCCTGTAAACCCTTTTATTCAACTGTATTGTTGCTGCTGCTGTACGTGTAATGCTAATACTCAAACAGAAAAAAAAGCATATTTAGCATAGTTGTAGGGGTTTTTTTCTTTACTAATTAATGAATCATTTGTTTTAGAATCCAATTACAACATCATTAGCATGAATAACAAAGCTCCCGAACATCGCTAAAAGTTACACCGAGTTCAAGTCCTGCCTGCATATAAAGTGTTGTGTTTTCCTGTTCTTTCCCTGACCTTTAGCTTGTACTCTTGTGGCTGCGCACACAGCAGTTCACTAAACGAGCATCAGTTACAGAAGACTATGCTTGTCTTTCACATATTTCAGGTTAGAAAGAGTAGGCTGAGTCAGATGTGGAAATCCATTGGAGGGCAGCATGCTTGATGTTTGGGGATTTGTTTTTTGGCAGAGCTTTCCAAAAATGAATTGTTTCCCTTTTAAGAATAGGCTATAATCCATCAGCTTCTTGAAATTCAGATTTTCAGCTGAGAATTTAAATGAGAGGCTTCAAACAGTCCAGCTCAGCAACTGAAGGGCTGATCAGTAATCTGATCTTTGTTCTTTAGGGCGAAAATCTTGGACTACTTCAACACAGCTGTCAGTAAAATCCTGAAACAAATCAGAATATCTTGTTTAGAGGTTTTGGTAGATCTTTATTTAAATTTTAAACTTAACAAATAAGTTTTGGGCATTAAAGTGTGTCAAATTTGCAGTGGTCTCTGAAGTATTTTTGAAGCATTTGTATTTTGAAGTCAGACAACAGCTATAATTTCCCTTTCAGAACTATACTTTATCTACATAATGTAATAGATCCGTTAAATTTGCCAAATCTGGGATGCTGTGAGCACATGAGTCAGTGTAATCTGTGCAGTCACTCATCATCCACAAATAATTTGAGGACATTCAGATAAAAATACATGATAGTGTAAAAAAAGCGGTTACTTACTCTATAAAGTCAGTATTCTGCATTGAAATACCAGATTCCCCAAAAGATCTGAGTTGATCTGAAGCATCAGAAGGTGCAGAAGAATATAGATTACCAAGTATTTACCTTTTTTTGTATGAGTTGCCCTGTTTGCAAATACTTCCAAGGGTAAGGCCTGAAGGATTTAGTTCCATGTCTGTCAAACACATTTTAAGACAAAAGAAAAATGTTTGTTTCTTCACCTATCTGTCAAGACCTAAAAGCAGAATTCTGTAGAACATCTAGAACACACAGACCCTCCAGAGCAGCTTGACTTAAAGCAACCCTGGTGAAAACTAAGTACCTGTGGTGGGTTGAGCCTGGCTGGACGCCAGGTGCCCACCAAAGCTGCTCTGTCGCTCCCCTCAGCTGGAGAGGGGAGAGAAAATGTAACGAAAGGCTCGTGGGTCGAGATAAGGACAGGGAGAGATCACTCACCAATTACCGTCATGGGCAAAACAGACTCGACTTGGGGAAGTTAGAAGTTAGTTTTACCAATCAAATCAAAGCAGGATAATGAGAAATAAAAACTAAAAACTAAAACACCTTCCCCCCACCCCTCCCTTCTTCCTGGGC
>NW_008795039.1:818488-836316 GCF_000699145.1 Aptenodytes forsteri
CCCCTTCCACTGATTGGCTCGCCGTGGCCAGCAGCGGGTCCATTTTGGAGCCGGCTGGCATGGGCTCTATCAGACATGGGGGAAGCTTCTAGCAGCTTCTCACCCCTGTAGTCCCCCCCCTCCCCCAACGTTGCCACGCAAACCCAATACAGTACTCTTGCTAGCAATTACTGCTGCAGGAGGAACATAGTAGTTGAAGTGCCTTAAAGTAAATCCCCAAATTAGAAAACTTTCTTTATCTTTCAAAATGCATTTGCTATTTTAGGACTCTACACCTGTTCCATTAAAAATTAGTGCAGGTTGATGACTGTAGTACCTTGCCTGCTGGTTGTGGTTAGACAGGTTTACCTGATCTTAGTAATGTTTTCCTGATCTTAATAACATCCCTGTCATGCTTTATGCAGAACTCCGTTTATGTCAGAGGTATGAGGTCTCCTAAACTAACCGTGTCTTTTTAGGGAAAGCACCTTTCTAGTGAAGGACTTGCGCAATGATGGCACAATGCAAAAATGCCATAAGCCTGCATCTTGAGAAATACCCTGTCAGGATAAGCATTAGCATATACAGGATCTGCTAGTGCATTCTCTTATTTTAAGTGTTAAACAATTTTATCACTTACTCATTCCAGAACCTAATTCTATTTACTGTTACATCTATATGTCAGATGCTGACCTTGAGTATGCCTTTTTAACATTCAGAAAAGTCTTTGAGAAGTATCTGTGACTCTCAAAGCTTAATTCAAACAATATGACAACTATGCAACCTGATCAGAAAGGCAGACGCCAGCTTGAGCAACTTATACCCCAAACCACTTCTTCTGCTGGCAAGGCCAGTTGAAAGTGTTTGTGGAACTATACTGTAATAAAAACAAGTCTGTTGTTGGTCTGCTTCAGTTAACTTTACAAAGACTTCTAAACTGACTCAGCCAGGCAAGACAGAATGCCAACTAAAAAACCTAACAGGGAGTAATAGAGGAGGCGGCTTGTGCTCTTCCAAAAGCAGACTGTTGCCATTGCCAAGTGGGTAGGACTGATTTTGGAGCTGTCGCCTCTGACATGGCCAGTCCCACATCCCCTTAATTTCCAGGCTGTAATGGTGGCTGCCTGTCCAGGGCCAAGTCGCTCATACCCTTTTAATCAAAATCATTTACCTCTAGGTAAAAGTATTCTGGAGGTGTCTCCTTCCTATGAAGTCTAAGAAGCTGCACAAGAAAGGAAACAAGGAAGCTCTCTAGCATAAATGCCAGCTTTGATATTGACTTATTTTGTGGTCTTAGGTAAAAAAAGTCTCTTTTCCACAGTTTAGAGGTACTGGATGGGTCTGATGCACATCAGGTGACGATGAAAATTTGTGTCCTTTTAATGTGATTTGAGAGCACATGCTGCACCAGATGATATAAAATGCATCAGGCTAATGCTTCTTGATCTCTGGTAGTAAATCTGTGTTTCATTTTCAAGAAATATAATGAGGATAATCCTAATTTATTAGATAAAAATTAATTTTGTTGGTGTTTACCAAGGCAATTAATGTTGACACAACACTTTGTTAGGAGAGCTAACTAACTTCAAGTAGTTAAGTTAGTTAGTTAAGACAACTAACTAATAGTAACCTGATGGTTCTTTTGTGGCAGGTGTAACAAATTAAACTATTTGGCAAATACGTTCCTAATAAGAATGGGATAGCAAAAAATCCATTAAAATTAAAATATAATTTTAAGTTCGAAGTCTTGACAGTTATCGACATTTTGAAACAAGCAAACAAAAAAGTAAATAAAAGCTAGAGGTGATCTCATAGCTGGGTTCTATCCCTCAGCATTGAAACTCATCATAATAGTGATTTCTTCCTGAACTCTCTGAAAAGTCTCTTCCAGATTCATACATTTCTTTAATCTCTTTTAGATTCATGGTTTTCCTTACATGACTTTTAGCTTTGTTACAAACACTATTGTCCTAATAGACAGAGTCACAGAAAGAAGGCAAGCAAGGACTATCTCTTGGAATTATTTTCTGGCTTTCCGATGAGGTCCTTTTACTTGTGCTTCTTTCCCACTTGTGCACATGCCTTTATGCACATGCTTTTTCCTTGTACTATGTCATTTGACACAAAGCTTTGACAGCTAGTAGTTCTTGAAAGTCTCCTTGATTTTGATGAAAATCTCCATCAATTCTCCACCTACATCTATCTTGCATCTTCAGCTGCCTCACCAGTATCTCTTTCTAGATAACCTTTCTTCTCATGTAACTTAAAAACAAAGTCTTCATCTTCCTCTGTATACTCCCTTTTTCATTAGTTCCTAATTCACTGATATTAATCAATGCTGCAACCCTAGCATATTTTCTAATTCTTTTGTTTCCTTTTGTTCCCTCCTTGCCTGTCTGCAGCACATGCCAATATGCTGCCAGTTTCATTTCTACATTATCTCCAAAATTCGTGTCTTTGAATTCCCATTGTGCAAAGTCCTATCAAGACTCAATAAGTTGTTGCATTGACTACTATAATTCCATGTAAAAGATTCTCATGGTCATCCCTTTGGAATCTATCCAAATTACCAACAACATTTGTTTCCAATTTGCAACTTCCTTTTAAGCCACACTAAGATTTCATATCCTGACATTCCAGGCCTTCTAAAGTTTGGAAATTTCCACATCCAGTTTCTTTCCTATGCTTTCATTGTTCTAACTTACAATAGTTTTAACTTCATTTGTATCTCACTTTCCTTCAGTTACCTCTTCTTCTTTTTCATATTTCTCCTCTTTAAATTCCTTCCTAAGAAACTAGCTAAAAGGTCTAAATCCTCTACTTTCACCCTGTAAGATTAGCTCGTATTCATTGAAAAAATCTACAGACAAGGAGTGTATCTGTCACCATTATTGGTGTTATCACTGTTCAGGTAATAAACAAATAAAATATTTTGTATTGGTCATAAAACAATGTATTTGAACTAGATGTCACCCTTAATATATGCTTTTTATTGATTCAATTGGTATTTATCATGATAATATTGACCACAGTTAATTTATTTAATATTCATGCAGATATACAATTTTATATGTAGCTACAGGATTTTTGTTATAATTCAGGCCTAATTATCATTAAAGCATTATTCATATATTTCACCTACAATGGAAGAAGTCCATGACATGCTGACATGGATATTCAGTATTGTATGGGAATAAGAAGTACCCTCTTCCAAACCTTGCATCACCATCAAGTTGCGATACTCTTTATCTTTGTTATTTTCAGAATATGCAACTAATGTAGATTATATTGTTCTGCACTATTATTGAACTATGTAGAATTGAAAAACGAAAAACCTGGTGAAAAAGATCACAAACTACAATAGTAAGGCATATTTAGAAGAATTTTTCTGCTTTGGTATTAAATTACCATGCTGACAAGTATTACTACTTTTTATATTTTCAGATCTGTAGATGAAGACAGAAAAATAGAGTACAAAGCTGCTGTCAAAATCCAGAGCTGGTTTCGAGGATGCAGAGTCCGAGCCTATCTGAGGTAGTATATTAAGCCTATTTTAATCTGTATTTCAATCTTGTTTTTTTCCCAAAATTTCTCATGGTATTACTTCATTTTAATAAACTATTATTGATGTAGAATTGAAAAACGAAAAACTTGGTGAAAAAGATCACAAACTACAATAGTAAGGCATATTTAGAAGAATTTTTCTGCTTTGGTATTAAATTACCATGCTGACAAGTATTACTACTTTTTATATTTTCAGATCTGTAGATGAAGACAGAAAAATAGAGTACAAAGCTGCTGTCAAAATCCAGAGCTGGTTTCGAGGATGCAGAGTCCGAGCCTATCTGAGGTAGTATATTAAGCCTATTTTAATCTGTATTTCAATCTTGTTTTTTTCCCAAAATTTCTCATGGATTAAATTACCATGCTGACAAGTATTACTACTTTTTATATTTTCAGATCTGTAGATGAAGACAGAAAAATAGAGTACAAAGCTGCTGTCAAAATCCAGAGCTGGTTTCGAGGATGCAGAGTCCGAGCCTATCTGAGGTAGTATATTAAGCCTATTTTAATCTGTATTTCAATCTTGTTTTTTTCCCAAAATTTCTCATGGTATTACTTCATTTTAATAAAATAGGAGCATTTGGGTGAAAAAAAAAGTTATTCTGCTTTTAAATAGAATTAAATATATGCTGTGCCACTGTAAGAAATAATATTTTTTGATTTTCAGAACTGCAGAAAATTAAAATGGCATGATGCTAGTAAGTAGCATGGAAATAATCCATCTTCAGAATAGTTACACAGTATTGTTTAAGAAATATTCGCGTGACTGGAAAAAACCCCCATGTCCCTCAGATATGCTGTTTGCAGAGACTTTACTTATCCCTGTTATTGTGGATGTTACAGAAAAATTGCCTAGTGAGTGTATGGTAACTGGACTCTTATTGAGAAAGTTAAGTTCTACTGGTGGATTTCAGAACTGGTCAGATATGTTGGTTAAAACCATTCTTGAAAATACAATCATCTATCATGCAAATTACATTTGTAAGGCTATTTCATTAAAGTTTTGTAATGATAACTGAAATAGTATATAGGTAATTTTGCAGTAACCCATTTTTTCTAAAAGCAAAGTGTGTGTGTATGTATAAATATATGTATATATTGATTTATAAGTGTGCATGTGTGTGCATATGTATATATGCATACATATATATGTATAAAGTATGTTTGCAGTGGCCATCGGTTTGGAATAAGTGTGGATAATACACTAAAAGTTATTTTTAATATTAGGAAAAAATAAAGTTATATTGTAAAGTCTCAAAATAATCATTAGTTTGTTAATATGTTTTATTTTAGATATCTGAACAAAATGGTGATTTTTATACAGAAGTGGTGGAGAGGTTATCAAACCAGAAGATACTTCAGAAAAATGGTGGAGGTAGAAAACTAGTTTTAAAAATTTTGTTTGGTTATTTATAGAATACATATGAGGTAATTAATTCACTCATCTTGAAATTAAAAAGCTGAAACTTGATCCTTTATACACACAGACACGTACTTAACTTTACTATCATGAAAAGCACCATTAATTTCAGTAAGCCTACTCCTAACGGTCAAGTTAAGTCAGTGTTTAAGTGTTTGCAGCTCTGGAGTATTAGTCCCCAAACCAGCAATGAGATCTGCTCATGCAGAAGCCTGCCCGCATGATGCTAATTGCAGGATTGGAGCTTTTCAAGATGCTTGTTTTCCTGGCAGAACTTTTAATTCTGAAAATAAAATAAGCCAATGTGTGTACACATTGCTGTTCTGTGTTTCAGTGGTTTAAATTTCTTACTTAATGAACCTTGGAGCATTTGAGGTTTTGCCTTAAGGCACACAGCAGATCACAGTCAATCTAATTCCCTTGACGGACTTGAAGATAGCAGAAGTGTACGATAGCACACAAGCTAAAACCGCTGTTAACAGGTTTAGGAGAGTAAGAAGAAACTAATTTGCCTTTAACATAAAATAATCAAGTTTTTAATATGTAGTTTACTTCACTAATTTATAAATTTATGTTAATATTTTACAGTAGTTTTAAACTTGTTAGTCTTTTATTCTTGATTAATTTTGTTAAAGTTAAATTGTTGTGTTTCAGTCAAAACAGACAAGTCAAGAAAAAGCAAAAAAAAAAGGCACCATAGTAACTCATATATTACAGGCTAAAGTCCATACCTCCTACTAAACTATGTTTTCAAGTAGCAGGACTTGTGTGCCTGAAAGCTCATCTATTTTTCCCCCAAGTCTATCAGTAATCTAATTAAAGATTTTCTCTCTTCCAAATTAGCTGGCTTAACTAATAACTTATGGGTCATCCTTTCAGGCTATGGTTTTCAGTCTACCTTCTAAAACACTAATTTCTGAATACAGGACAGATAGCTGCATGGTTGGATTGGGTTCTGCTTTAAAAAAAGTGGGACTTCAGTTGAATATTGTCCCTGAGTTTAGGGAAGGTTTGTTTAATCTAGAAAAGCTTCTGTAGAAGAAGAGAAACATGGTAATGCTAATGTATGTTAAAATTTGTTAATGAAAGGATCTGTGCAGCCACTAGGAAAAGGGAAGGAAGATATCAACTTCATGTGAAACATTGACACATACTGCCAAAAGATGTTGTGGAACTCCCTCTACTGCGGGTTTTTAAGAGCAGGTTAGACAAATGCTTATCATGGATGGCTTAGATATGCTTCAGGCAATGTTTTAGGTGAAGTCATCTCATGACGTCCCCTCAAGTTCTACATTTTTTCACAGTTAAAACATTGTAGAGTGGTGAACTTCACTTCAGAAACAAGGCGATTTATGGGTTTCTGTGTTTTTCAGGATGAGATAAGAACCATGTCAGTTTTTGGCATCTGATCATTAGGTCTTTAAGACTGCTTAAGCAGGACAAAGATTGGATGGTGGCCATTTTACACATTTTTCAATCCCCCCAAATTGTAAGGAGCAATCTTTTGGCCACCCCATGTTCAAATGCTGATTTCTTTATTGATAGTAATCAGTTTCCTATTTTAAAAAGAATTATGTCACTTCAGAGACTTATTTTTATATATAAACATTGTAAAAACAGTGGTGCCCAGATAAGATACAAAATGAACACATCACCACTGTGCCTACTGTCCATTGCACTGTTCCGAGTGGTGCCCTGTGAGATGCCATAGGTGAGATGGCAAGATCATTCTTCCTAGAGAGCCAGCCTGCAACAGCATTTGGAATTGATGCCCAGTGACAGGGCACTCAACGATAAGAACGAACTTTTTTTACTGTGAGGTTGATCAAATACTGGAATGGGTTGCCCAAAGAGTGCGAGCTGTGCTTGTGGAGTCTCCCACCTTGGAGGTACTCAAAACACAACTGAACAAGGCCCTGCACAACTTGCTCTAATTGACCCTGCTTTGAGCAATGGTTTGGAGCTCCAGAGGTCCCTGCCAACCTCAATTGTTCCATGCAGCTATGAAATTGGAGGTCTTTTACCTCATCTCTTTATTACTCCTTTCTTCTTTTGCCCTCTCTTCTTAAAAAATACTCTGACAGTTACATTTTAAGATAGAGAGTCTTTAGGGTTGCCCAAAGAGTGCGAGCTGTGCTTGTGGAGTCTCCCACCTTGGAGGTACTCAAAACACAACTGAACAAGGCCCTGCACAACTTGCTCTAATTGACCCTGCTTTGAGCAATGGTTTGGAGCTCCAGAGGTCCCTGCCAACCTCAATTGTTCCATGCAGCTATGAAATTGGAGGTCTTTTACCTCATCTCTTTATTACTCCTTTCTTCTTTTGCCCTCTCTTCTTAAAAAATACTCTGACAGTTACATTTTAAGATAGAGAGTCTTTAAAATTAGCACAGATTTCCTGTAATAACCAAGCTGAGATAGCTAGCATCATAAAACCCCCTCAGCTTTCCATTCTTGAAATATATTTCTGAAAAGAAAAACAACAACAAAAAAGACTTTAACCAATAAAGCCTGGTTCATATGTTGTTCTTCAAATAGACATAACTGACAAGCCCTTGCCAAGTCTAAAGACTGTGGAATAATGTAGGACAAAAAATTGTGCAAGCCCACATTTAATACACACATTCTAAATCAGACCATGAATTCAGGATACCAGCACTTATACAATATTAGCCAGGGCTCTAGAGAAACAGAATCTCATCAGCAAGCTTATGAATTGTACAGCAATCAGCATGGAAAACCATCTTTTTCCCTCAAATGCTTCATTTTGCGCTTGCCATCTCTTTGATTGGATAGGACTAAATAGGACAGCCTGATTGGAAGCCAACCTGAAAGCCATGCAAGTAGCAGATAAAAAGGCACTTTTTTCTCCCTTTAGACCGCTGTATTCAGTATTGTATGTTTTGGGGTGGACCTAAATATAAAGTTCAAGCTCATTCCCTATATTCATTGTTATACTATCTTTACTCGATCAATGGCTGTTTGGAATATTTCAAAAAGAAACAAAAATCTTCTCAGCAACTTAATGCGACTTCTAAGTTAAAGGGTCAGTTAATGTTTGCATTGAACTCTTGCTAATAACTGTTGTAATGACTCCTGATTATGAAATACAGTGATACATTTGACATGATAGTTTCTTAAATACAAAAAAAATTGGTCACTTTAAAATTTGTCCGCTGATAATGATTGGATTGGTATCTGCTGCCAGCAAACAAGGCAAAGCATATGCACAAAATACCCATGATTACTTGACAATAAATCATTTTAATGATTATATTCAAAATTCTGAAATGTGAGTGGTACTGATGCGGAAAATAACAAAGGCTGAGGCTCATCAGATTGGCTGTCCATATGTGCCTCACTACTAGTATTCCATTTGTTACTCCTCTAGTGCCTCTTCCTTTGATTGATAAAATACATTAAGTTAAAAAAAAACTATTGATGGTGTTTACGTGACTAAAGTTATGTGCCTTTCTATATGCTAAATATAGGTGCTTTGGTATAAAGCTTTGTTTCCTAATATTAATCTCAAGCTAAAATTAAGAACTGCGCTCCTATAGTTTTCTTAATAACTTAGTTACATTGGTTGTACTGGATTCTGAAAATCTTGCATGACCTGCAGGAAAGTATGAATTTTAAAACCAGGCAAACACCAGAACATGAATCAAACTGTACATCAATGTTTCTTTTTACAATATTTCTCAAAGTCAAGAAATCACTTGTTAAAGCAAATGGAATTGTAACATTTCATTGTTATATGAAGTCAGTGTGCATGATGGACATATTTTCAGCTCACTTTGGAAGGAGATGCAGTTGAAAAAAGTAAATATTTTATGTGATGTAGTTTGACACCACCCTAAAAAGTTTAGCTTCAACTCAGTAACCAGTTTTAAATAGTCCCAGTCTAACAGGAATTAGGCAAATGCCTATTTGCTCTATTTAAAAAAAAAAAAGTGTCTGTTCCCAACTTAGACCATGTGTTGGTTCCTTCTCTCAATCTACTCTCAATCAAATTTCTGGTTTTCCTTTGAATTTGTCTCTCTGTATTAACTGTTTAAAGAAAAGGAAAACACCAGTCAGGATCAGATCACATTTGTAGGTTATCCCCAAATATGTTTTTAAACAGAAAAGAAGAAAGTAGTACAATAGTTTATACACAAAAGGCTTCAAATATGTTTTGGAATCATAGACTTAAAGTAAACTAGTGGGGAGACCTGTATATTAACATCAGAGACAGATAGACAGACTTCACAGTTCAGAAGTGGAGCTGGTGCATGTCAGTGAGATGGCAAGATAATTCTTCCCAGAGAGTCAACCTTGCAGTGCCACCTTGGAATTGGCACCCAGAGAAAGGATGAGAGGCAATGCAATGGGCACAAGCTGAAATGCAGGAAATTCCACTTAAGCATAAGAAAGGAGTCTTCTGGACAAGGAGGCCCCAGTTCAGGAAAGAATCCTTTGTTTACTAGGAAAGCACATAAGTATACACTTGGGTTGAAGCACTAAATTATGGCTATGCTTTTGTGGCTAGGGATGAACACATTCTCCATCACTTGTAATAGCAGAACTAGTTCATATTATTCTAAACAGGATTAGAAAAGAGAGGGCAAATCCATTTGCAAAAGAACCTAGATCGTGACACAGGCTTTGGCTTTTGGTGCAAGGCTAAGGTTGTAAGACAGTCATAGGAGCAATTCTGCATTTGGCTGACTTCTGATTTAGAACAATGTTGAGTAAAAGCAGGAATGTGTAATTTCCTTTTTATTGTGAGTGACCTTGTTAAGTAGTGGTAGGGTAAGGTCTGGATTTGTCACACCTAAGCAAGGTAGGCGAGTTAGGACCCTAGTTGTCATTGACTATCTCTGTAAATAGTAGACAGAGATGCAATTGCAGAGCTCTGCAATACTTTGCCAAGCTCAGAGGGAAAGTGGTCCCACTGTCTTTCAGTATTGATGATATAAAGAGCATAACGATGTTAGGTCTCCAATTTAGGTTCTTCCGTGAAATAGGATGGATTCAGACCTAAGTCTTCACGGCATTCAAATATGAGAAGAATAAACAAAAAGGTGTGCGATTGTTTAGTTTAATCATTGATGGACAGAAATCTGATGATAATTTTTAAGCTTAGGAATTTCCATTAAAAACGTGCTTTATCTATTTGGTGGTGGTGCAACTCTTCCACTCCGTTCCAAAGAAAGAGAAGATGAGCTGCAAGACAAAATTGTATCAATTTAATTGAACAGTTTAGGAACATACTTAGACCTGGCAACCATTATTTCATTCCAATATTAGCTATCTACAGTTAGTATCACTCAGAAAACATTTATGGAGACAAAAGGGGAGGTAGAGTCTACTATTTATTCTAATTCATACCTTTGGGACAGATATTCCCTCAAATATATATATGTATACTTGTGTATGTGTATACATCTACACATATACATGAAACTTTTTTGAAATTTAGCAGTCCTGCATTTTTTGTTTCATATAAGAAATATCTTTTCTACTGTTTCCATTATTAGTAGATTGGTATGATATTAAAGTGAGCATTTAAAATGCACCTTAATTAAACTGCAGGAATTATGCCTTGCTTAATGTAATGAAGAAAGAGAATTTAAAATGAAGTAGCATCATTGTGTTCATTTGTAAATAACATATTGCAGCCAACTGTTTCTTAATTGCCCAGACTGTTGATAAATAATCCAGTCCTGCTGCTCTCCACAGACAATTTGCTTTGGATCAGACTAGGCAATTCAAATAACACTAATTACAGTGAAACCCTTTTATAGTGAATTCCTGTTTGCCATGGGGGAGAAAATCACTATATCAGGGGAAAGCACTTTTGCCTTTGATTTGTGTCTAAAACATGAGAAACACATAAAAGCTGCATGTTGTGCTAAATAAAGGACATACTCCTGCATTCAAAGTACTTATATTTTACTTTTTATGATACAATTGTGAATTATGTTCATTTTGCATTTGTAATTAGAGGGCGGAACAGATGTGAAAGCTTAGTTTAAAGTGATGTATCCATTAAAATAACCTATGCTGCCAAGTGATTGCTTAGTATAATAGGGGATTCGTTCACTATGAGAGGAATTCTACTTTATTGGAAGGAAACCAGGACTTCAGGAAATGTTTTCTATATCAGGGGATTCACTGTAACATGGTATCATTGTATTTATGATTTTATGATGTTAAAATGAATATTAAATGAAACAAAATTCCCAAGGATTACTCGGGAGGCAGCTAAGTACATAACATTTAGTACAGATGGTTGGAAGGCACAATTTTGCTCCATCACTGCATCCGTATCCTTGAACGATTTCGACTGAAGACAGCATTTCTTTGAATTTTTCATTAAACCAGACGTCTTGAAATATGAATTCCTTTTATGTTTCTGTGAGTTTTGGCTAAAAGAACCCCAGTGAATAAATCATACAATACTACGTGTCACCAGCACTTGTGAATATTTCTGCTTTGTTATTCTACTCTCAGTAGAGCACCATTGATTATCAAACTCAGCGGAGAGCATTTTATGATCATATATCTCCATTAGCTCCTAGTTTGACTACCATAGATTTTTCTGGTTAAGCCTGCATTATGTATTAGGAAGCCTATCTCTTCAATACAAAGTTTGATTTTATTCTCTCTAAGCCTAGAACTCTTATTATGTATTATGTATAAAGATTCTTACCTTTTATATGTAAAAATAGGAGCACTGTCTTTGTGTAACTGAAATATATGCCATCTTTTTTTTCCTTGATTCACAGACAGCATATTTTATTATGAAGATGAATTTCTACAATGAAATGGCTGGCAGGGGAAATATTTTTTTACTTTTTAAACAAATGAAAAGTCAAATGTGTGGCTGTCAGGGTAAATATTTCTTCACTTGTTAAACAAATGAAAAGTCAATTGTGCTCCGAATTTGCTTTTGATAAAATGAGCAAACCAGAATAATATACACTTGATTGATATGCTGATGGCAACAGCGGGAAATAGTACATAGTTAAAAATTAAAGTTACACTCAGTAGTCAGGGTTTTATTTGAAAACTGTAGCTGAATTTAAGGCATCTGCATATGTCTTGCCCCATTTAAATGTTCATTGTACCTTACCATACACGATACTGATAAAACCCCCAAACATTCTATCTGCGAGTATTCTTACAAATGTACACATATATTTACAATTCTGACAAACTATAGGACTTTTATGTTCATTGATGTGGCTGTGCTTTTTCTTTTGTTAGTGCATGACATTTGATGTATTGAATCTCAAAAGAGTTACTCAGAGAGCACAGGACAATTTCATTGCCTAAACGTAGAGGTGGAACTGCACTGATCTCATTGATGATACTATGAGTGAGTTTTGCTAGATGAGGAAGAGTATAAACAGTCCTTGAACTTTAATAAATATACAGTAAATGAAGTTTGTTATGGGGAAAACTGCAAAATATATTTAACTAGAAATTAGCATTTTTTTCCTGAACTTTGGAACTGCACTTAAAACAAATATGTAAAACTAACATGGGAAGGACATGAGAGAATTCTTGGGATGAAATCTTTTTATCTTACTTAATTCTTTTATTTTGTGGAATAAACCTGCTTTACTTTAGAGGCCTATATCTTTTTAGGCAAGGCGTCTTACCGTTTGAATTCTACCAAATGTAAGAATGTGGTGGGGATGGAGAGTAACCCAAGGAAACTCCTGTAAAGTAGGAAGATTCAAAAATGGATTTTAATTTTGTGGCCTTTCTGGCTCCAAAATAACTCAGACTCAAGAGATGTATTCCCATCAGGTTTTTGACTTGGTGCTGGTTCTCTGAAAGGCACAAATAGAATCTTACATTTGGTGCATGTTAGAGAGCTGGAGGTGTTTAACAGCAATCTAATTCCTCAGAAATGCACTTTTTTTTGGTTTTAGTTTATTCCTTAGTTAGCTAGTTTGAAAGTATTCCACAGTGGATAAATACTTTATACTCATGCAGCTGAAATCAGTGAGAAAACACAAGATGCAAGCCAGCTCTTAAAAGTTGGCTGTGTACTTTTAGAAGGCATTTGAAGACCAAATTTCAGAGGTAATTATGTATTCTAGTCAAATGGAGTTTTGCATTTGGTCTTTCATTTTTAAAAGAAATTGAATGTGTTCCCATTCATTTGTAATGGAAATATAATGTTGAATCATTAGGTGATATAAATCTTCAAAGTATCATTTTTTCAGTCATGTCCTTTTCTTTAATGGAAATTTAAATCAGTAGAAAACAATAGAACAGATCTTTATTTAGTTGCAAATGTCAGAATCCGATTCTCCTCTGTCTAAATCTCATACAGCCATATCTGCAGAGCAGATTTCAAACGCTGCCATTCTTCAGGTTTCCTAAGCCAACAGTGCCTCGCATTCACACATTGTGAGCTTGATTCATGATTAATATACTTCAGTGTTCTGAAAATATAACAATAACTGTGTATGTTTTTCTATTTAACCACTTAGTTTTGCCTCATAGTATTCTTAAATTATTTATTTCAGTTTATAGCCACTGATTAGAAAGGCACTTTCGATTTTGGCAATCGAAGTATCATTGAGGGTGTACACATGCTCATAGTTTCGAAGTCAATCTACATCTCTGTCTCCCTGGATTGCATTTAGTTGTAACCAAAACTATCAGTTTCACCTTTTTAAATTAAATCAGAGAACTTGTTTTAATCAATTTCAGTTTTGAGTACTAGGTCGGAATATGATTCTCTCTCTTACAAGATTTAAGGTTGCTATATATTTTCAGCAACAAAAATAATCCTATGGAAAAAAAAATATTTCCATGAGCAGATGGCTTTTGATATATCAAGGTTTTGCCATTTGTTTTAGTGCTTAAAATAAACATTATTTATAAGACCACTTACATTTTGATGTTACTTAATGAGGAATATGCATCATTGATTTGACTAGCTTAAGAGGTCATTTAGAACTTGCCCGTTAACAAGCTGTAATCTGCTGAGCACACAATGACTTTGTTTAAAATTATCTGTTCAGTGCTGATCAATGACAATAATTGTTTTGTACCAATCACTGTTGAAACTTGCTAATTACTTTGAAGGGCATACACACTTGTCTCCTTTTTTTCAAGAATTTTTTAAACATTCACCTTGGAATTAAAAAGAAATATAGTCATAACACGTTATACTTCCTTATAAAAGCAAACGTTTAGAACTTCCACATTGAAAATATGAACATCATCAGAAGCGTTGTGTAAAATGTTCTTTTCCAAAAAGAATAGTCTTCAGTTTTGTGATCTCTGACATACAGTATTGGAGAAACAGAAGTCTAGCATAAAATAATTTGAGACATAATGCAGTTTTTCTTACTTATGTTTCATTCAGTTGAAATCAGTGAGGTCATTCTGAGCAGAAAGTGGTGTAAATAAAGGTAGAATGCGGCATTTAATTGGTACACTGAGCCCATTGGAGATTATTATAGCTTTATACAATTTGAGTCTTTTGTCTTTCAGTTTGAGTTTTGATCCTTTAACCCACAAATATCCAGTTCTGCATTTATAACTGTGAGGTGAAGACTGTCAGAAAGAGTTTCAAAGGGACCATAATCCTGCATTAATGAGCGCACAGCTATATGGGAGCCAAGTTGCTCTTGTTGAGAAATTTTGAAGCCAAACAGAAAAACAAAGCTAAGATCCTTACTCACATGCAAAGGGTTTTGCTTAATCCCAGATCTCTGAAGGCATACTCATTCTTTGCTCTTTCTCTACCCCTTTTTAACCCAATAAGCTTGTGTATGTGAAAGCAGAGTTGCAAAGAGTATGAAATTTACTATCACCTAGTGCAAAGAAGCATGTCTGGTGCTTAACCTTTCTTGTTCCCATGTTCAGCTGCTCACAGAACTATTATTTATTCATTCATATTATAACAATGTCTAGAGGTCCAAACCTTTTTTATTCAAAAAAACCCAAACAAACAACACATAGGTAAAAGAAAATACCAACTTTTAAATTAGTTCTGAGTCTTACTTGAGAAGAGAGGAAAATACATGGTAAGGCACAAAGGGGAAATAGAAGAGTGTACTAACACTGAAAGTGAATATCCTCTTATTCCTAACAGCTTTAGTGCATAATTTTATTTTCTTGGTGGCACATCACTCAAAGACTTACTGAAAGCTTTCCTGTGATACTTATTCTCTTGTTAAATCTCACTTAAAGAGATAATTACAGCTGTACCACAGGTGCCATCAGTTGAGACTGAATGCTAGTTTTAACTTTAAAGAATAGTGGTTTGGCTTTTGTGATTGCAAATTGATACCAAAGGCAAAGTATGAAAATATGCAACCCTGCTTTAGTTAGTCTGCTTATAGGTGGCTCCAGTGTGTTACTGTTTTCAGCTCAGGAAACAGCAGGAGATGGAAAATTGCAATAAATTTTGTCAGTTATCACAGTGGTACAGAATTGGACTGCAATGGAACTGGAAGGAGTAGAGAGAATTTTTCCTATTACTGAAGAGCACTCCCAAGACTTGATGATACAGACTCTGAAGTCACTGAGTGCAAAGGTTGATTGATGGTGTGGGAAACAGGCAGTTTTTTTCCCTTGCCTTCTTCCTGAATCAAACACAACAAAACATGACACTCTTTTTTTCCTTTTTTTACATGCTTCTTTGGAATGAGAGATAGGGTAAGAAAAAAACCAAAACAACACAAACACATGGATTGCACTCCACTTAACCAAGTCATACCTTGGTTCTGGAAAGAGAAGGGTTGGTGTAAAGGAAAAAAATAAAAACATTCCCTGTAGATACACTGAAGAGTTTAAGTTCCTGAAAAGTCTAGTAGCCAGAGGCCCACAGGAAAAGGAGAGCTCTTGGCAAATTACAGCATTCTTCTCTTCAATGCACTTAGTGAAGGTGAGTACCTCCTCACCTCGGAGTTGCTTCTGGATCGTAAGACCTCAATCTTCTTGCTTTTTTAATGTAGATTCTGCCTTTCAGCTGTTATATCTCTTAAGATTTCAAAGCTGTAAAGGTCAAAGAGATGGAAGTTGGAGCAGGAGTGAAGGTAATGCAGACTAGAAGATAGAAATCGGGAGATTAATTTAGAAATATATTGAGGAAAAAAAGGAGACAAAATGCAAGGAAGCAAAGAATAGTTTGCAGGAAGATAAATAAGTTCAAGGATGGAAGAATGTAAAGAAAGAGGAATGAGACACTGAGAACAGAGGAAAAGATTGTTAATCAATTTTTCAGATGTATTGATCTAGAATATGCTGACCTCTTACGGGAAAGAAAATGAGTGAGAGCAGCCCTCAACGTGACTGAATAGAGCAAGTTACGTCTTCTGCCTGTACATGTCATGGCTTAGGGATAAATATGGTGAACCAAATGGCAGTGCTGATAATTTTTTACCTAATTAATACTTACTTTCCCTTCCCACAAAACAGATAGCCAGTAAACCTGTAATCATTTCAGAAACATCATGATTAGAATTTTTAAGTATCAGAGAAGGTTTAAACTGTTTTGTTGAAATAAATTCTTGGGGAAAGTCAGGCTAGACTAAGCCTTTTTTTTAACTGATGCTTTTTAAAATGCGCCAAAATATGAATCTTTTCTGGTGGAGGATGCTACCTAATTTCTATTCTTAATACAACTTTAGGACTAGCTACAGATTAATAGGTTTCCTTTTCCAGTTTAAGCTTTACCTGTTATGCAGGAGGAATAGCATTTTGTGAGAAAATTATAATTAATGTGCAACAAATAGAAGTGCATCATCTTACATTGGAGATGAAAGAACTGCAATTTGTAAATGATGTTTCCAGAAAGCCTGATTCATTGAGTTACTGGGAAGGCTTCTATTCAGTTTAGATTATATCCAGAGCACAAAGGTGAGAGTGTAGCAGAAGATATTGGTGAGGTGGTGACTCAGTAGGGAATGCATGTTGTACCTGAGAAAAGACACCACTTCTGTTGTCTGTTTTTTACTGTTCTTAAATAGAGCAATGCCACTGGCAGTAGCAGACACTTCTTTTCATTGCCACACCCCAATATAAACAGTGGTTTAAAACTTGACATTATTTTTAATGTTGGCATTTAATAGTGAATTCATATCACCTTTTAACTACAATATGTTACGTCCTACCCTCATTTTCTTCATTGAAACATATCGGTGCTTCTACTTGGTATCACTTTTAAGGAAACGATATTATTTGGGAAATACAACAGATATTTGATATGCATACAAGCTTTTTATTTGAAATACACTAAGCAAATATTTATTTCCTCTAGATTCAGAAAAGATGGCGAGGCTACTATGTTCGGAAATATATCCATAATTATTATGCACTGAAGAAATACCTGGAAGCCATTTCTGTGAATAACGAGATTGTCAGGTAAAGATAAAAATTCCATGGGGTGAAGCATTCATTTCCTCTTCTTTTATTTGTAAAAAGTTTATGGCACTAATTAAACTATTTCTTTGAGTGTAGGATCCCCTCCATTATCAAATGTATATATATCAGTCATCATTCTCTTTATCCTAAGGCTGTGCATGTTGTGCCACATTCTGTTCTCATTTACACTGTTATGAATCCAGAATAATTTCTTTGAATTAATTAGACGTACTCTGGGCTTATGCCAGTTTAATAAAACTGAATTTGGCTCTTCACCTATGCTCAGAACTCATAGATTATTATGCCCTAAATACGGTTTGTTGAACTAGATTATTTTTTTCCCAGTATAGAATCATAGAATCATAGAATCATTAAGGTTGGAAGAGACCTCTAAGATCATCGAGTCCAACCGTCAACCCAACACCACCATGTCCACTAAACCATGTCCCTAAGCGCCTCATCTACACGTCTTTTAAATACC
>NW_008795039.1:837647-847052 GCF_000699145.1 Aptenodytes forsteri
GGGACAGCCTGCTCCTGCGCCTTTAAGACTTCCTTCTTGAAGATCGTCCAGCCTTCCTGGACCCCTTTGCCCTTCAGGACTGTCTCCCAAGGGACTCTCTCAACCAGTGTCCTGAACAGGCCAAAGTCCGCCCTCCGGAAGTCCATGGTTGCGGTTTTGCTGCTCCCCCTCCTTACTTCACCAAGAAGCGAGAATTCTACCATTTCATGGTTGCTAAGCTTGTGTATACACAAGCTGAAAAAAAATTCTTTTCATAATTTGTTTTGAAAATTGATTATTGACAATGAATGAAAATGCAGATTTGGATCTAAGTTACATGCATAAGCCATATTAAAAATATTAATTGTGAAAGATACTGGTGTGGACATAGTGAAGCAGACTCTTTCCATGGTTACAGAAGAGATTCATTCACCTATTAGATTTCTGTCTAGAACTGTTGTTGCTATATGTTCCTACTCTATTTCTCCTATCTGTCCCTTGTCTTTCCCTGTACTTAAGTTCAAAGCTCTCTAAAATAGAGGCAATTATTTCCTTCTAGCACAACTGGTGTCCTGATCCATGACTATTTCTTCAGATAACAGCAGAAACAAACAGGCAAAATACTGGGTGACCATGACAATTACTTTCTCATTGTAAGTGAAGGGGTGTTGGACAAAATCCATCCAGTTTTTGCTGTTCAGAAAGTGTGAGACAAATCTTTGCTTTCTGAAGCGCAGAAACATAAGGGAGTCTAGTGAAAAAATATTTCTGGAAGTTCCATCTAGATCATGTGGCAAAGACAATTCAGCCAGAAGACTGTTACAGAAAACAGCATATGCAAGTTATATATGAAAAAAAGAATTATCCAACTTTTTGGGTGCTGCTTATTAATTTATATTATTTTCCCACAATTATAGCTGATGCTACATCCTCTCTGTCATAGCATTATAACTCGTGCATTACATTGTTACATGTAATGAAGCATACTGATAACCGCCTATCTCTCATCTCTCATTACTATTCATTTAAATGTATTCTATGCAGAAAGTTAGATCATAACTCAGCAAAACCAGACTTAAAAAATCTGTCTTGTCTTCAACTGTACCTTCTTGTTCTGAAATCCTTGAAATATTTTCTCTTCTTGAAAAGGTAGAATCCTAGGAAGACTAGACCAAATCTTGGAAAGTAAATGAAGCCATAAGTTTTCTGGTCTAAAATGAATATAACTGGATGAACTGCAGAGAGACAACCTGCTTCTCTGTTCATAACAGTTCTATCACTCCTCTCCATTCCCTGCCTAAACCTGGAACAAGGCTCATAACGTGTCAGTTAGATTGACCTTTAATGTGTGTGAACAAAATAAGATAGCAAGTCATATTCCTGCTGTAATGAACACTGACTGATGGGAGCTTTGTATTTTATTTCCCCACACCCACAATAGATCTCTGCTGGGTGCATCTAACTTCAGAGGACTACAAAAATATTTGTCTCTCAGCACTTTGACATATTAATCAAATTCCCTACTATTTGTTCTGGGTCATTAAAAACCATAAAGCCTATGCATTGGGTAGGTATTTTAATCAAGAAATACTTTTGTCCTGTTTTTCTTTAACAAGTAAGGTGAACAGTATGACTTCAGGTACACCAAAATGTGTCAAAGTTGGTATGTGTGAGCTCTTCCCTGGCAACTCATATATTGATATTCTGCTAATTCTAGTTCTGTCTTCCAGAGTTCACAGAAATATATGTCTTTCAGGTTAAAAAATACATCTTTCAGATTAAAAAAAAGTTAAAAATAAATTTTTGAGTGAATTTGGTCAAATGGATCGTATCATTTCAGTTTTAAAAATGCATCAGTTGTCAAGTGCAATCAAGAATCACTGCAGTAATCTCTTTACTGGCGTACATTTGAAAACTAATATGTATATTATCTTCAACATTCTTCTTATGAAATCTAACAGATGTTTAGTGAAGATCAGGTGTAGGCCCTCAGCCAGACAGATTTTTCCTGTCATTGGGCTAAGTTGCTGCCAACTACTTTGGCCCCAAGGTGGCCCACTGTGTTTCTTATGAGGAATACTGAACAAGGTGGAGGAGAGATTCTCTGCATATTTTCATTAGCCATCACGTCAAATGTGGAAGAGTATAACCTCATTGTTCATAAACATTTTGTGTATATAAAATTATTGCAATTGTTAATTGTAAAAAACACTAGGAATTGTCTGAAATTGAAGGAGTGCATTTATGAAATTTGGGTTTTATTCCAGCATCAGCATTATGGAAATTTGCATGTTGGCGGACAGAGCCACTAATATAAGTATATTGTGCACTCAGATTAGGCTGGCTTTGAGTGTTTCACACCTCTAGAACACCACAAAACAACACAACATGATACATGAAGTAATGCATTTTTTCCTATTTGTCTTATAGCTGTATTCATCAGAACATATGCATTAGTGCGTGTCAGGGCTAGTGAAGAACCAAGTTTCTCCACAAATAGCAATAGAACTACAGTAAAACAGAGACTGATTTTAAGAACTCCAGGGTGGTAGGACATCCCCCCAAAAAAACCCCACCAAACAACACAAACAACCCAACAAAGCACATACTAGAAGTTTATCATTTCAAAAGTTTGTTTAAACTGTATTCTTTCTGGATTTATGATGTAATTCTAAACTGAGCTACAATATGTTGTTCTCAGTCTTATCTTCTAGAATAATACTGACAGAATTTTTATTTATCAACAATTACCTGAAATCACATTGCAAGTCCTTCTGAGATATGTTTTTACCTCTTGGTCTCCAGAACCAGGGGTTGTGCTTAGTTTTCTCCTCTTTCATTAAAGAGGAGCCTGTATCAAATTACCACTCACTTGTTTCTAAGAGAAACTTACTTCAGAGGAAGTTGCCATGAAACTTTGGACGTTCTGTTAGTTTCTTATAAAAGTATCTTATAAGAGTTATTGAACAAAGTTTGTTTCCTTCTCTCTCCTCCTTCACCCTCTTTTTTTAAAAATACAAGACACTTCCCTTACTAAGGGGTTTTCTCAACCAGTAGCCAGATCTTTACCATTCAGCTTTAATACAAGCAGTCCTTATTTAATAGCTGCCCTCATTTAGTAGCCAGACCTTTATCATTTGTCTTTACTGTGAAAACCCCAGGAGAAAGTAAACTTAATAGAAGCTGCCCCAGTTTAAAGCCATAGAGGGATGTAATTAAGTTTAACAGAAATTGATTTAGCAGAAATTGACCTAAAACATAATTAAATAGTAATAGTCATATTACGTGTGAGTTTGCACTCACTGAACAGACTGCTTATCCTAACTTAAGGCACTGTTTTTGTATGAACTGAAGATAACTGTCAGCTTTAGCTCCCAGACTGGCTGAAGAGTGGGTGGGTTTTCCTCCAGCATTCCCATTACTTCCTGCTGCTGCAGAACCAATAGGTGTGGTGGCTGCTGGTGTCCCCAGTAGAGTCCCTACTAGTTAAGTTGAGAAGTGATTTGAAGAATCCCTTGGCAGATGGCAAAACAATGAATTTGAACCCTGAACTCTGTCTACATAAGGACATACTCAGATTTTTCTTGACATTTGTACAGTTTAGCTTCAGTGTAACAGTGAAATGGGTTCATTAGTCCTGAATTCTGTTTTTCCTACAAGATTTAGGAAGTTCTAAACCAAGGAAGTAGGAAACATGTTCTTATATGTTTATTTTACAAAATTTTGCTATTCAGATTTTTGTAATAAATCTTCATTTATAGCACCCATTTGTATTTATATAAATACCAACGCATACTGTATTCTATCTGAATATGGATTAGTTGGGTAGTTGCATATATAAATGCATGCATTAAAATAAATTCCATTACTTCTCAGTGAAGTTAGTGCATATAATCTTAAGGGAAAATACCTTATTTTGAAGCATTCTTAAAGCTGCATTTAACATCTCTAAGAGCTGGCAAAATGGTTACAAGGGGAAATATGCCAAAAGCAATTAGCATAGGCTATTACTCCATATGATGCATTAGAATTTTGTTCTATGTGAAACAGTTTCCAATCCATGATAAGCAAATGGACATCACTTCACATAAATTAGCATCCTGGTGCCATTATATCAGAAGAATTTATGGATGATGTCAGTTGCCCAACTGTGTGATTAACTTGCAGTTCTTTGACTAAGGTTATCTACACACTGGCCTTTAAACTACAGTAAAGCAACTTTGCTATATGTCAGGTGTGCAACTAGAGATAAGATTTTGGGATGTAGTACTCCATTTACTGATGAATGGCGCCATTTAAATTTTTCCCTAGGCACAGAACTCCGTAAGATAGCAGTATCAGAAAACTAACAAAGCAGTGGCAAAGTACTGGCATTGGGGTTCTTGTGCAATCAAGGCAGGTAGTTTAGCTTTCTTGGCTATTGAATAAACACTGACTTAAAGGTAGCAAACTAAGACCTGAGTTTAGCTTTAGCAAGCATCGTAGTGTACGTAAACACTGTTATGATTATAAATCGTGAATTTCACACACTTAGAGGATTGACACCAAATTCTCCTTTCCATTGTCATTGGCTTTAGTAGTGAAAAAGCCTTGAGAGTGGCCCTGAAGAGTGTGACTTTCATCCAAGTTTGGCTAGCTGTTCTATCAGCGGATTTAGTATCACAGTCATCATTAAAGCTTTTTGGTCTTTGAGAAATGTCAGGGAAATAGATAATGCAAAGTGATAAAAATCACTTCCTTGGCAGTATGTATATTCACAAATCCTTTGTGCAGTCTAATTTTTTATAATCTTAATGAACAGTGAAATACAGTGCTGTTACATGTTGCTGGTGATCTAATCCAATGTTTAGCTTTCCTGCAAATATGCCTGAGCATGTAGTACTGAAAAAAGTAAGAGTATCTAGCTTATTCTTGATTACTACAGCATTACTGAGGTCTATTTACTTTTAACATGGCAAGCACTTTGCTTCTGAAAACTTTTGAGGTATTGCTATTTTTCATGAAGTGGGCTTGAAATAAATCAACTGTTGTCATAGTAATATGAGGAGAACTTGCTCAGCCTCCATCTGTCTGTTCCTTTCTGATAAAGATAAGTCCAGGTGCTGGCCATTTTCTCAAGTGTCAAAGTGTTTTGAAGAATGTCTATATTGTCTTATAATTCAATTAAAATGTTCCTCCTCATTGACTGCAGAAGCAATTGATTCTGTAGTCTATTTTCAATTAGTGCCAAAGCCTTTCAGACAGCTCCTTGGAATTCTTGCAACAATAAAAAACTCATTTTTGTAATGTTGTCTTTCACTTGATGTTTAATTAACTAATTTATCTTCAACTCATCTTCTTTTCCTTGTCTTCAAAGATATCTAGAGGAAATACATTATGCTTTTTAACTTATTTACCTGTAATTAAAATTTTCTGAATGTAAACTTATCTTGTCAGCTTTCTCTGGGAGCCATAGAAATAGAGACAAGTGCCAGATATGCTCTCTGTTATTTAAATATTAATTTTGAGTGGTAGGGCACATAATTTGAGACATCTATGCCTTTCCAGAGGATTTTAGGTATAACTGCTAGATCTTGTAGGAAACTTAGAACTCTAATCCACTGAGGGTCCCAGAGTATTTCCACAGCTACAAACCTGATGTTGTTAGGATGAGTAAGATATAAAAAATGAGTTATTTGATTCTTTTCTGTGATTTAACCCAGTTTCCATTGAATGATATTAAGATGCTCGTATTAACTTAAGTGGGAGTTAGACCAGAGAAAAGCTTTAAAATAATAAATTTTAAAGAGACTCACATCTGGTTAAAATATTCTCTACAGTCATTTATTTTGTGATGGTTGTTCTTTCTTAAACATGTTGTCCATAAATCCAGCTTTCTTTACAGGTTCAGAGCATAAAAAACCTCTTTGGCAAGTCAGTCCATTTTTAGGTCTTCTCTTTGCCTACCTTTATACATATTAACACAGTTTCATTTACATATATGCTTTTATACAGCATATACGCTTATATACCTATAGGCTTTTAATAACGCATTTTGCAAAACGACATTTTAGATGGACTTTTTGTCTTTTCAGTTTGATCATGAAATTGAAATGAACTGGCTAAAGCTATAGAGCAGGCCATAGCCTGTTTTAACTCCATAGGAAAGCACTTTCTGAGTGCAGTGAGGTTAAGGTAAGAACCATTATGATTACACAGTAAGCTGAATTTCCAATGCAGATTCAGCTAGACGTACCTCATGTGCCTTATTCTATTCATGTCTCTCTTGAGCAAGTGGTGAAAGCAGTCTTACCATGTTTTTAGCTAGTCCTGTGTAATATAGATCAAGATTTTCAGCTAAACATGAATAACATAAGTAACATAAGTAACTGGTTAGATTGTAGTCTGTAAAAATATAAAAGTGATATTTTCTCATGTATTTTTGCATAGCACTATGCATACCATTAGGAGTAACAGATTAAACATTAAGCTTTATTTCACTTGTTTTTTTCAAGAAAAATTTTTAATCTGAGAGTGTAGAAAGAAATTTGAGATTTCTGCATTCACTCATTGGACCAAATAGTCTGTTTACTTTTAGCTGATTACTTTTGGTGAAGGTAGAATAAAACAGGTGTGACAACATAGCATCGTAGAATAACAATAGTTTTATACCTGTGAGCTTTGAAGGCACTGTAGTGTCTGGATAGGTTTTTTATTTTGAAATAGGTCTGTTAGAATTACTGACAGCTCATAAAACATTTTCTGCGGACAAAGACTGGCTAATCTTAGCATTTTGTATTGTCTTATATAGACAGACTTCACAGTCTTGTATTTTGTCTGAAGAAGGATCTTCACTGTAAAATAAGTAGAAAAGGGGAAGAGGTACAGTTTCATTAAGCTCTAACATATCATTGACTGTCAGGTAGGTCTTGTTATGCTGTCCATCCTCATTTAACTATCCCACAAGATCTCTTAATGAAGTTAAGCCCCAAGTTCACTCCAGTAATTCTGTGGCAAGAGTTTGTGCAATGTAACAATTCATCACTTGTCAAGAAGGCACTTTTAGTTTATACATTTAATAAGGGCATCCTCTAGCTTGGTTAATTAGAAGTGAACAGTTTGCATATTTACTAAATGCGGAGTGTCATTGCCACCACGGCCTATTGCCTACATGAATTATTTCTCTATCTGCAATAAACAGCTGGGTAATTATTACTGCCATAATCAGATAAATTCCCTCTGTAAGGCTTTTCTTACATGGCAATTCTTTGAACTCATCCAAAGCTGAACAAAATTTATGAACTCCAGCAGCTAGGCCACTTTTTCATAGTGTAGTGTCCCTGTTCCCTATTTCAAGGACATGTAGAGTATCATAAATATTGTGTAAATTAGGAGGATAAATATGATTACCTAAAGATTACATATTAATAAACTTGATTTTCAAAATATAATTTTCAGGTTGTAACTGATTAAATTATAGCAGTTCTGGTTTTATCTAATTGTAGAGACATGACAGGCCATCTATACACAGGCTATACTAGGTTATCAGGGAAGAGCTCTACCACTTGAAGACTAAAGACTCATGAAAAATTATATAAACATTTTTCATGTACCTTTTGGAGAGCTAGTCATTTCAGCTGTTTAGGTCATTAGAAGTGTGACAAATTTTATGTGCCATTTACTCAACTCACTTAAAGCGGTTCTTTTGTCATTAAAACAAGCTGATAGTTCTTTTTGGTGTGCAATTTTCAGCTTAATAAGGAAGCATAAAATTTAAATGCATGAATTTATGTGTTACCTTAGAAAATTAGCTATTTCTTTTATTTATAAAAGCAATTTGTATACAAATGATTATGTAACTAAGCTTGCTTTATGCTATCCAAATATTCCAGCTCATATGTGAGCATATCTACAGATACATCAGTGAGTACTTAATTTACACATACAGCTTTTCTAGAACGTGCTGGAATGTAGCTTATTTTTGAGTTCTCCAAAGAAACAAAAGAAAATCAAAAGACATAATTAACACACAACAGTCCATTTGATTTACCACCACAAGGTTTTTTTATCATAATGTAAGATACTGTGTCTGAGTGCAACGAGAAAATTGCCATGAGCTGCTCACGTACTTCATAACTCCTTATTAAGTAAGTGGTATACCTCACAATTTGACAAAATGCTCAGAGATAGCAAGAATATTAAAGAAGACCAAACTAAGTAAGGTGTTCTTTGGCTTTTGAGGCTAGACTGCCTTTCTCATTTCCCATTTATGTGGGAGAAATAGAGACTACAGTGGTGAAGACCTTTAAAAATGCCACACCACAGTTGTGTTTTGTTATTAAAAGTGTGGTATCTATGCATTGCGTTTTTGCAAGTTCATGAACTGATTTTTGACTGAGGATGTGAAGGTTTATTGATCTTTCTTTGACATTTCAGATTTTTTTCATGGTGGAAAATCATGGTCCTTCCCTTTATATTGGTATATCCTATAATATCCCATGAAGTATCATAGAATTGCATGAGATGCAAAGCAGTATACAGTCTCTCATAATCACTTTTTTCTTTTAAAAGAAAAATGTCTGAAATGAAAAAAAAGGGATTAAAAAAAAAAGAATTAATAGCCTCAGTTAATTATTTCTGGATTTTCTAGATCATTATAAATAGACTCTTCTGTTATCTAAGAAGAGTTAGTTCTCTTAAGTACTCGCTCAGAGAAGAAAATGGAAAAACTAATTCTCATATTTTTACAGTCTAGAGCAGTAATGAGGAATAACAACAAGTGGTTGGTTTTTTTTGTTCTAGTGATGCTCAAAATAATGTTATTCTGAATCAGATGGTCTAGTCTGATTTCTGATCTATCACCAGTATCATATCTATCAATAACAAATTTATAACAGTATCTATGAAAAGCCTATTAAACTTTGGCTGAACAATCTAGTCTTGATTTAAGAACATAAAAAGATAGAAAAATACCCTTTTTATTTTACTCCAGGAGTTAATTGCCTTTGGTGTTCAAAGTATGTCTCGTACTTCTCCATTGAAATAGTTTCATTTTATCTTTGAACCATTGCTTCTTGTTATATGCTCCTCTACTAGACTGAAAACTCCTTTAATATCCAGAATCCATACATTAATCTAGCCACCTTTTAGTATTCTTTGTGCTAAGCATAAACAGTGGAGGTTGTTGCAAAATCGATGGGCCGAGGCCAACTGTATGAGGTTCAACAAGGCCAAGTGCCGGGTCCTGCACTTCAGCCACAATAACCCCATGCAGCGCTACAGGCTTGGGGAAGAGTGGTTGGAAAGCTGCCTGGCGGAAAAGGACCTGGCGGTGTTGGTCGACAGCCGGCTGAACGTGAGCCGGCAGCGTGCCCAGGGGGCCAAGGCGGCCAACGGCATCCTGGCTTGTATCAGAAATCGTGTGGCCAGCAGGACTAGGGAAGCGAG
>NW_008795039.1:847384-849894 GCF_000699145.1 Aptenodytes forsteri
GGTTGAGTCCCCATCCCTGGAGGTATTTAGAAGACGTGTAGATGAGGCGCTTAGGGACATGGTTTAGTGGGCATGGTGGTGTTGGGTTGACGGTTGGACTCGATGATCTTAGAGGTCTTTTGCAACCTTAATGATTCTATGATTCTATGTTGTCTCTCTGCTTAAAATAATTTTTGTGACTATTTTGGACATGCTTTCAAATATCCTTTAAAATACTATCAGCATCAGAACTCAGCACAGTTATGGTGCATAAGAAACTAAAAAAATAATATTTTTTTTCCTTCTGATGTATTGTCAGCTTATGCATTGATTTATATACCTTTACATCACAGTATCATAAAAGAGTTTCTTCATCTCTATGAATGCTACTCAGAATACCCCTTTAAAAGCCATAGTTCCTCATACTGTGAGCATGATTTTTTTTAAGCTGTGCAAAACTTTTACTTATTATTATCCCCCTTTCAGGTTCTTTAGACTTTTCACCTTATAGGGATAATTACATGAATCCATTAAGTTGTTTATCCTTGACAGTGAAGCTAAACCCGTGTTTTACCTTGAACTTCATAGTTCCTACTGCCTTCAAACCAAATCAACACGACAAAGTATTTCAAAAAAGCAACGTTTTCCACCTCTTTTCTCCAAGTAGGCTATTCTTTTCTTGTCCAATTAACTAGATGATTGCAAAATGTTTACAGCCTCATCCAACAAACTAATTTGATCTTTCAGCTGCAGGGCACCCAAAACGATGTAGCACTCGTTAGCCTACTTGTACTTGGTGGTGGGAGGTCTCACCACCATCTAGCATTGTACTTAGCTACTCAAGAAGGGATCTAGTACTCAGATCAGAAAATTATGTGCTTAGGTATAGACAACAGAACCTAATGTTGTATGTACTCTTTAGGCATGAATAATTGGATGCCTAAATATATAATTCAATGTAGTCTGGTTTATATGGTAGAACCCAAATTTCAGAGAACAGACTTTAATGCTGAGTGTAATTTCTTGCATGGCATATTAAAAAATGCCTGATTTTTTTGGGTGTTGATTACTTCGAAGTTTTCAAGACAATAAGAGTTAAGGTCTCCTAGCACTTCTAAAAATTGGGATCCAGTTGACAATTTCAGTTCAGTAATTAGTTGCTGCTGTGTAATTACATACTTACAAATAGCACTGCAGTGTTTAAAAATGCGTCAGATCTCTCCCAAAATCATTACATCTGCTATATAAAAAATATGTTCATTAGCTGTGTCTTTCATAATGTTTTACGCTTCATTAAAAATGACATCATAGATGCTCAAGTGGTAACACCGTTCTATGAATATGGAATTTGAGAAAACCATCAGGTACAGTGAAAATAACTATGAAGTGAGATTTCGCATTACTGCTCTGCTATACGTAATGGGTCAATACATAAAAGCTCTCTCTGCCTTGCCATTGTAAAACCTGTTTAATGTGAACAAAGTGTACCATTTTATTTGCAAACATATACAGACTTTTATATAGAAGTAAGTGAAAAATGTGAGTCAGGCAGTAGACCTCAGTCAAATTGTTTCAGAATACCCTGAGAAGGAAAATCAACTTAGCTGATGACCTTTAGAAGTTATAACATCAAGTTTGCATTGTAAATCACATAATGTTGAATATTGTAAATGTTGCCAAGTACCATATATTAAAGTAAAAGGAATACAGATATGTCTACATTGTCCTGCACTGCAGCAGAGAGATAACAGTTCGCTTAAATGAGTTCGCTCTAGTACTGGGAACAGCTTAACTGTAGCAAAACATAAGCAGTGTGCTTTCCTCTAGTTATTACTGTGCAGATGGTAGCATATATAGTCTTCTGGGAATAGCAGTGCCAAAAGATAACAGATACTTTCACATGACATTCACTAGAAAACTTTCAATGGTATTTGGCTGTGGTTAGACATCCTCTTTTATAAGTTGCTGGAAAAATTAAGAACATGACTGCTCTCTTAGCAGCTTAGCTCTGACACTGTACTAGAAATGACCACTGCTGCTAAACTGCTATCAGAATAATTTGTTATCCAGTCTGGGCCAGATCAGCTTTGCTACCCTGAAATACTAATTTCACTGTTTAAGCTAATCAATCAGGCTGATTTTCCATGAAGGGGTCTGTCGTGGTTTAACCCCAGCCAGCAGCTAAGCACCACACAGCTGCTTGCTCACTCCCTGCTGGTGGGATGGGGGAGAGAATTGGAAGGGTAAACATGAGAAAACTTGTGGGTTGAGATAAAGACAGTTTAATAGGTAAAGCAAAAGCCACGTGTGCAAGCAAAGCAAAACAAGGAATTCATTCCCTACTTCCCCTTGGCAGGCAGGTGTTCAGCCATCTCCAGGAAAGCAGGGCTCCATTATGCGTAATGGTTACTTGGGAAGACAAACACCATCACTCCAAACATTCCCCCTTTCCTCCTTCTCCCCCCAGCTTTATATGCTGAGCATGACGTCATATGGTATGGAATATCCCTGTGGTCAGTTGGGGTCAGCTG
>NW_008795039.1:849943-908131 GCF_000699145.1 Aptenodytes forsteri
AACTAAAACATTGGTGTGTTATCAACATTATTCTCACCCTAAATCCAAAACACAGCGCTGCACCAGCTACTAGGAAGGAAATTAACTCTATCCCAGCCAAAAGCAGCACAGGGTCCAATAGCAAACAGACGTGGAGTGAAAACATCTTTCCTGTTATGGCTAGCTTTATTAGTATATATATACTGATATGGTCTATATATAGATCTATATATATAGACCTGAGTGTAAATAAAGTTGAACCAGTATACTTGGATCCAGTTCCTCAGCCAACAGAAGCTTCAGTGTTGTAGTTACTTTATGCCACATCCATAATGGGTGGGTTTTACAGTTTAATTAAATCAAAATGGTTAAGCTAACAAAACATCATTGTTTAAATCAGACCTTTTACAAAAATTGTTTTTAACTTCACAGCATTTTGTGCTGCCAGTAAGTACGAAGTAAATTCAGATTAAGGATTTATACACACAAGGGAAAAACATTTGGACATTTGCATGTTTCCAGAAAATGGAATAATTTGAAAAGATTATATATTACCAAAAAAGTAGGTTTTAAATAGATGTGAGGAAATATTCTGGATGAGTTGTTATTGAACCCTTAATTAAAAGATTCTGTATAATGGATTAGGGAAAATACTCCCTTTTTAGTTATAAACTGTGTCTGCAATCAGTATTTTGAAAAGCTGTTGCACTCTCTTGAGTAACTGTGCAGCAGTGGAAATTAGAAGGATAAGAAGGATACATCAGTCTGTTCTTTCCTATCGTCTGGTACATGCTGTGTCCTGATCTCCTGATCTGCACAAGGTATTCATTCACTGTATGCCCTTCACCGCTATGTTCATCACATTTCCTACATAGTATATTGATCACATTGTGGACCTTGACAGTTGAACTGGTATGTCACTTAATTCCATTGACAGTGTACACTATGTGATTAAGGAAAGATGGGCAGAGTACGTTCTACTATGCACAAATTATAATGGGATTTTGAGGTGTTATGAATTTCTTTCTGTAAAATTCATAATAATAGAAACTATAGGGTGTTTTTGCATGCCTACACAGTAGCTTTATTTATTTTAATTTTTTTCATCCTAAGGAGTCATATTAGTTTCCTGTTCACTGCACTGCAATGACAGAGCAGTACCATTCCTCCAGATTTTGAAGAGAGTGTCATGATTAAGTTGTCAAATAGATTGATGTAAACATTCACATTTAAAATTAGTAAGAATTTTGGACACCCATTTGTGGTAGGTCTCCTAGGCAGTAAGATACCTCGTACCACTAATTGACTGCCCCTTTGAGCATCTGTTTCACTGCAACTTAAGATCAAATATTTTTGTCAAGGGATTCTGTCAGGATATACACAGGAGGATGCATCATGTTAGAGAGGAGTGAGTGGGTTACAGAGCTGATCTATTCTGCTCAGTAAATCTGAACAGGTTCATTCAGAAAATCAGAAAAAGGTTGAGGATGATCAAGCTGTCTGATGGTACATAGCTAACGTAAGTATGTAGTATGTATGTTCTGTTAAAACTTTGCCTTTAAGGTACAGAGCTCTCTCAACTATTTTTACATCCTAGGCCAGTCTGTATGTATATTTCATTTTTTCCCAAATATAATAGATTAAGTCAAATTATATTATCATGGCAGGTCATATTCCATTCTCACCTACACCGATGTAATGTAAAATCAAGTGGCATGCAGTGGTGTACCAAAAGTATTGTCCCACTGATTTCATTTTCAATTCCATATTCTCTGTTTGAGTAGGGAACATGATATATAGTCAGGAAGGTAAAATCAATTTAGGTTATCTCCTTTTATGCTAAGGTTGCCTACTGCCTATGATGTAGGAATTCTATGATTTGGGGTCTGAACTGTTTAAAATCGCCATAACTTCATACTCTTTCTGGGTACTCTAGGCAACTATACTTATAGCTGATTTTCTCAGATGCCCTTTACTTTAGTTAATATTATAATTTTATGGTTATCTGGTCAAAGGACCACAGAATGCCAGTGAAAATGCAAACAGAATGCAAACAGTTTGATCTAGTTCAATAAATGTAGGTCAGTGTGAATTTGTAAAATGATGCAGTTCTATGCAGAATTATGAAAATCTGTATATTGCTGAAATCATCAATTGAAGACCTTTCCAAAAGTGCCGGGAACAGTATTTTGTGTGTATTTTTAACCTTTATACAGACAGCAGGAGCACTGTCAACCGAATTTACATCTCATAGCTGGAACCAACACCACTGCCTATTGCATAATGAAGTATCAGAATAACAATAGGTTACTTTGTCACATGAAAATGTTTTATTTTCAAACTATACAAAACAAATAATTTTATCATTAACAAATCAATAGCTACTTCACAGATTTGTTACACAAGATCACTTTTAATTGTGGGCTTTGAGCACATACGTTCATAATGCTATGCCTGTTTTCAATTAATAAACATTTATATTCTTTTGATTTGTTGAACAATTTTCAGATCATGATAAGGCACTACACTTGTCAAAACTTACACACATTTCCTCTACAAAAAAATTCCATAAAAATCTGTGTGTGGGAAACTCTGATTGGACTAAGGTTATATGGGAAGCCAGGTTTGTAGGAAGAGGCAGTAGATGCTGTTAATATACTGAGATAAGTTCTAAGATAATTAAAAGATTATGTGCTAAAAAATTACCCGCTTGTTCAGTTATAACAGTTTAATAAGCAGTACTATTCCAACTATGAGGCATGCAACAGACAGATCATTTATAAAAATAGAACAAGATTATGAATTAATCTAAACCATGTTTTGCATTTATAGAACTTTTTTTCTCCCCAAAAATTTGGTGAAGCATTAAAAACGCAGGCCAAACAATCTGCCCATATTCAATTCTCACACTTCACACTGAATCATGAAAGGGTCATCCTGAAGCAAATTTGGTCCGGAGTCCACAGAGTACCATGCATCATAGCTAGTATTCATAATATCATATAGTCCCAAGAAAAGATTGCTTACTATTGCTCAATGAACCTAAGATATGTATGAACAAAGAGAAGGCTGGCAGTAAGTGTAAGCGTTTAATCCAAAGATCATCTAATTTCAACAAATTTTCAATTGACTTTAATGGAATTTGGATTTGTTTTCTCTGGGAAGATATATATGTAGAAGGTCACGAACATGAAACTTCTCAATAAACATATTTACATGTAAGCTATCTGGAAGTCTAACTCTATTTGGAAGTCTAAGTTTATGACTTTAGTATCACTTATGCTTATACACATTTTTCTGTATGGTAAGAGTGAAACCCCCTGCACAGTGCATAACGTATTAGTATTAGTCTGCTAATGTGTGAAATAATACATTCATGTCCAACTACTTTTAGATTCTCTGCTTTTGTTGCTCCTATTCAAATTCTTGAAAGTATGGTGAAAGAGATGAAAGTTTCAGGTTCAAATAGCTTTAGAATAAATCTATATTTATGCTAAAATATCTATGCTTCCCAGTCAAGCAATGTTTGGACTACTACATACCCCTTATTTTGTACTGCCTCTCAGGAGAGAATAATCTTGGGAGGTGTTACGCCCGAGACAGAATTGTCTGCATGTTCTGTACAACTGTACAGAGCAGTATAATGCACGATAGAAATATTTTAGCACAACTGACAAAATGTGTAGGCTGCAAAAGTATGTTGAAAATTATTTGTAACTGCTTAAGAAACCTCAAACTTTTAAATGGATTATGGTACAGCATTAATGAGGCCATGTGATAATCAGGACAGATCATGATGATTTGGATGATAGTACTGTCTAAAAAGAGCATGAATTGCATTGAACTTCAACAAGTATTTTAGACTTAATTTAATTTCAGCAAATAATGATTATTAATCATTCATTCAAAGTAATCTGGTAAATTCAGATTAATGACAATGGGAAACATTTTGCATCCCATTATCATTGCATCTGTAATACAAATTTATATTTTTATCATTATTTGGGGGTTTTCATCACCAGTTGTGTTCTAAATAACAAAGCTTCCATACCCACTGTTGGGAAGAAGTACATGAGTATATAAGAACATGAATAAACTGTAGTAATATGTTGATAGACATTTCATCAGTAATAGATAGCAGTACTAAAGCTGAATAGAGGACTCTCTAATCAAAAAGGAACAAGAAATAGTATTAAATATGTAAAACATGGATCATACACTGATATTGAAGGTAAAGTGGCATAAAATAAAATAACAAAGTTGATACTATATACATTGTCTATTTATTCATTTGTTTATGATTGATTGATATAGAACAAAGAGTTTCCAAGTAAAAATGCTTGTGTACCTACATGCAGTGACTCTGAAATCTTTACCTTAAGGACAAAGAAAGGTCGCCAATCTCTCCAACTCCTAGTTCTTTGTCAAAAATGGACACAGTTAATGAGGTTTGTTTGGTACAGCACAAATTCTCAGACACAGATAGAGATCCTTTCAATGGAAACAAATTTGTTTGGCTTTACCAGGTTACTTAGCGATTAATAATAGCCTTGAGATGCAGGTCAGAAAGGTCATCGTCCCCGCTTGCCAACACAATCTAAAATGTGCAGCTAGTCTGGCTCTGCAGGCTTTGAGGCCCCAAAACGCTATACATAAAGTAAAACAGGCTATTTTCCAACTTCTTTTTTCATATTAATAAGCAATTTTCAAGAGAAGGGTGGCAAAATGGGGGCCATGCCACTCTAAGTAATTCATTTATTTTGCAATTTAATCTTATGTTGGAAAAAAATTACACTGCTGCAAAAGCATAGCATGGTGATTTTTAAACGTCAATGTGCTTCATAAGTAACCTTGTATGAAATATTGTATTAGCAGCCTTTAACAGTAAACTGCAACAAAAAATATTTCCAGAGATTGAAACAGACCTATACATCTTTTCCAATCTTTAATTTATTTCCTTTTCATTCTATTTTTTATTTTACATTTGAAATAAAACATGTTTAATTACTTAATATTTTAGTTGATAAAAACTTGAAAGATAATATGAAACAAATAAAAATTCTACATTGCAACTTTTATTTAAGAATTTGATTTCCTAGTGTTCATATTTATAAAGCAATTATTGCTCTTTCACATATTTTGATGAACTAATTTAACATTCTGATAATTAAAATATTAAGAATAAGTCTGAGTCACAACACTTTCAGGAGCAATATGACTTTCCCATGGGATTATTCATATCAGGAAACTTATTCATGTGCATATTTTGACAGGATTTGAGCCTTGTCCTGGAGTGTCTTATGTAGTACTCATTGAAACAACTGAGTCTATTAATGTGGACCTTTCTAAATAATCTGTTTTGCTGGAATATTTGAACTATCCAGATATGTGAATAGTATATTTTTCTTTGCTTTTTATTTTATCATATACACACATGCTTAAAAAAAATGAAGACTAGAATTCACTCAATTAACTTTTAAACAATGTAAATGCTTGACTGAATATGCTTGGTGTCTTTGGCACACAGGTTAATTTGAACTAGCCATTTCTTAATAACAAAAATAACAAATGTTAATCAAACTAACCTTTTTTAACTGGGTCAAAAAAATTCCATACACGTGCACTGTGCACAACAGCACGGAATTTTGTTTCATATAGAACATTAATTCACTCCACTGTTTGCATAATTTATGGCAAGCCTGGCTCTATGAAAAAAAGCCATTGAGGAGGAAATCTACATCCGTTTTCTGTTAAAGTTTTCCTCTAAATGTTCACTTAAAATAATGAGTTTTCTCCATTCTTCAAGAGCTGGTATTAGGTACAGTTCCTTATTTCTTTTACAATGAAAGAATTTTCTACGACCTATTAGAATACACAGACCCACCCATTTAGATGACACTATGTGTTTGCAAACCTCTGTCATGCAGTGGCTCACGAGGCAGTTACATTCTTGTTTCTTGTGGTGGCCTGTACCGTTGCTATCAGACCAGAGTAGAAAGTGACCTATGCAAGAAGCCTAATGCTATGGCCACTCCTCTTAAGGACGTTGCACGCATGAAAAGTTTACATCCAGTTCTTCTCTATGCCTACATTCTCAACCTTACAAAAGGCTCAGGGATCTAGGAGTGAATGTCAACTCTTATCCTGTGTCTACTATCCTCTCTCATTCCATAAGGTCTCCTGTTTGCAGATCAGAAGGAGGTGTTGCAAGGCAGTAGCTGAAACATAAGTGAACATGAATATGAAAGCATTTGAAGGAAAATCACTAAATTATAATAACTTCTGCTTAGAGAAATTCAAACTAAAATGACTCTTAAAGACAAAAAAAGGACATCTATGAATGCTATGTTTTAAAGCTATAAAAATACATAGGTTGACATATTCTTCAAAAGAGTAAGCAATATGAACTAATATGCTGTTCATCATAGATTTATAATTTTAATCCTATTTCTTCACAGTTATATTTGTGTAGAATCCTGCTGCTGTGGGACTGATGAAGTGTAATTTTGCATTCCAGTGGTGTCAGTATAGTGCTACTACATAATAGCAGAACACTGTGAAGCTATAAAAGGGTTAAAGTAAAATAAAACATTAGCACTTCTTTTATTGTTGTAATATAATTAGCAGACATTTTATTACAGGAATGAACTCCAAGAGTACGCAGAAATGAAGGAAAAGGAAGACAAAAGGAAAGACCTAGAAAAGAAAGAAAAGGAAAAGAAATACCAAGCCCGAAAGATGCATTACCTCCTTAGCACTGAGCAGGTTGGTATACCTGTCCCTGACAGCTCATGCAAACCACTTGGGCCCCCAGCCTGACAGAGATAAACTAGCAGGCTGAATGGGACATGACTTGTTGAAAAGATATCACAAAGACACTACTTCGAGTTCAATTTAGTGCTTTTCTATAGGCAAGAGCAGGTACCATGACTACTCCGTGACAGCAGCTTCATAGAGGCAGCATCAGCACTGCTGGCAGAAAGAGTCCAAGTCAGCAGTTTGATCTGCCACTGTGATAACACAACACGAAGGGCATAACCTCACTTTAAAAACTCATTTTGACTGGCTTATTGTTGTGTTGTTGCACTTGTCAAGAACTAACAAGTTATTAAGCTGAGAAGGGATTTCATTTTTTTTCCTTTTTTTAATTGAGCTAATGCTTGGATTGGTGCTGTGTTCTGCTTGTTTTTAGGATAGATTGTAAATGCAGGTTTTCAGCTAAAGCTTTTCCTAGAATTGCCTGAATCAGCTTATTTAGCATGATTGTTTTCACATAGAAATGCCTCATAAATTTTTAATATTTACTGATTAATTTGTTTTGTATTGATAAAAGGGGTATATTTTTTCAAGCTTTCTTATGTAAGCTGCTTTACAGACAGGTGAATATGGCAGTAGGTATATCTTACACAAAATTGATATGATTGGTAAAGCTTGTGGGTTTGCCATTTTTTAGTCCCCTTTTGCGAACTTTTGTAAAAAAAAAATATTTTGTGTCCATGAGTGTTTGGTGACTGGTTGTTCTTCATATGAGTAAGGAATTAATGTGCAATCAGGGTACACTAGTATGAACTAAGTGCTTACTTTTCATAGGTTGTTAAATGTAATCTGTGTGTAAGAACTCTTAATCCTAAAGAACACAGGAAAAATACCATGATGCTTAGTGACAGAATATTTAATCTTTCCCTCTGTTTGGGAATCATTTGTGATCTGTCCAATAAATAGAAGTATAGTTTAATTAACTGGATATCAGTTATGAAAACTCAATTTATAAATCAAATTTAAGTAATTTAATTTGCAAAAAAAATAGCATAGTAAAATATTAGTAAAAATAGCATTAAAAGTTTTCTGAGTGGCTTTTAGACAGGGGAGCTAGTTAATAACTGAAATTAGCTCACAATAATTAATTTTTCCAGACATAGATCTAGAATATTAAGAATAATCTGCACGGTGTTTTTATATTGTTTTAAACTGTAGAAAATTGGGAATTCTTGTTTTGAAAACAACAATTTATGTGAACAAATGCATAAACATTAGTATGTTTACCTGGAGTACAAAAGTTGTCTGGTTAGAGACATTGAGTGACCTGTGGTCTAAAAAGATTTTAGTAAACTTAATTCACTTCCCATGATACTGGCTTAGCAAACTGTAACACATTTTTAAGGAATGGCAAGTAGTGCCTTATTTCAGCCATCCACCTGGAGGACTGCTGGTAGAGGGCAGCAGTAACTATTACGTTCTGATTAATTTGGGTTTCTAATTTTACAGAATTAGAATTTAACTAGCAGTGTTTTGCAGAACAAAAATATGCTTCGTTTTGCTTGCTGACATGGTTTGTGAATACTGGGACTCACAGCTCACAGAAATTTTCCTTTATCACAGAACTATGCTCCAAGAACCATCTTCTTTTGCAGGTAGTATTTTGAAACATGAATGAGTGTAAATCAATGCAACACCTACAGACAACCTGAAAAGCAGCAAATACATATATGAAGTAAACTACTTATTGCAATTAAAGTCTGTATTCCACAATTGCACATAGTTACAGAATTTGATATCTTGCTAAGATACAGGGCAAATTATTTCAGTGAAGAATTTACTGGTTTGATGCTCTGTGTCTGACATTTTACTCTCTCTATGCCTGGTCTTCTGACCTGACTACAGCTGCGTCTTGCTGTCTTCAAAAGATAGTTAATTGGATTACTGAGCAAGGTCCATTCAAGTCTCACTAGAATCAGGCAGCAAAAGTCAACACTTTTGAGTGAGTTAAGGAAAAAATGTAATTTGTAAGCAGGGGGCATAGCAAATGAAAAGAGGAGGTTGATGAGCTAGACTTATTGTAGAGTCATGTATTAACTAAGGCCCAATGATTTGTAGAGATGATCTGCTAAAGTTTGCTACAGTCTCCTCCCCTTCCTGCCATGCATGACGAGGTGCAATGATGGAGCTGAGCCACCTCATGCATCAAGGCTGCAGATGTTCAGGCAGTTTATATGGACGGCATTGCAAAATCTGTATTTGCAATAATTGTTTCAAATATATCCTATAGTTTTGAACCTTTTTGTTTTACTACAGGCAAAAAGGGTGAGAAAAGGGTATTTACTTATTGACCAAAAGGAATTAAAGAGTTGTTGCTCCTCAATGTTAGTAAAGAAAGGCATGTCAGGTTCCATTTTCTGCTCCCTACAAGCTGAAGCCCAGAAACCCATCTCAAAAGCGTGTTACAGGTTAAACAGGGAGATGATCAAACATCTTGGTGTTGCACAATGTAGCAGATGATACAGTGATCCTTTCTGGCCTTAAAGTCTATGAATCCTTTATTGACTGCAGAATTTGCTCTTCTTATTCCACAGATTTTATACACACACACATATAAGGTTGTGCCCATTCCTAATTGCTAGCATTATTTTACATTTCAAAAAGTAAAACTTAAGAATGCTAGTGTCATGAATGTACAGGGGTGTCTAGTATGTATATAATAGCACGGCCTATGATGAAGTCAACATGTTTTGTCTTTTTCATGAATTAACTTGCTATGCAAGCATTTATTTCTTCCATAAACTGTTACCTTTATAAAGAAAAAAAAAAAAAGAGGAAGACATGGATATAAAACTGAATTAGTATGCATTATTTGTTGTTGCTGGTACCAGGTATATACACATAGTCTTATATAGACAGATGTGAGCTTGCTTTGATTACTTTCCAAGCCAATCTGGAGCTATAACATGGGGCTGAACCCAAACTAATTAGCCCTGTTGAGAGCCACGGTATATTAGCTCAAGAATTAATGCAGTTACACAGCTTCTGGTCAGCTCAAAATATGGGCAGAATAAGTGTGTGCATGCTTTAAACTCAGGAACAAGGAGTTTGATCTGCCTACAAAATATTATATAGGCATACCTACATTTGAGTTGTTTTGTCTGCAGTTCCCCACCTTTTTGGGGGGGAGGTGTGTGTATTAAGTACCATTGCTATGAAACTGACGTTCAGGGAAATCATGGGATGATAAAAAATGTATGGTATTATACTATACAATTTTCCTATATTTTTTACAAACAGTTGACTGAGTGTATTTTGCCATAGAAACTTACCCAAATACAACTATTTCCCATTGCTGCTTGTAGAAATACATTGCATTTACACAAGCATTTTAATCCACATAAGAACTAAGCAGTTCATTTGAATAAAAGGATTTTAGTATTTTAGCAAAGAAGTTAAAAGAAAGTTAAACAAGTTAGGATATTTGCATAATCAATAATTACTGACAGTAGTAATGTAAATGTTAATTTACTGTTATTAATAATATATTAATAATTTATATTAATAATATAATTATTGACTGTCTTTCTGTGAAAGTACAATGTTATGCATCCTGCCAACTTCAAAACAGTTTTTTGCTTTACTGAAAAACAGATACATATTTTTTTTCTATAGTTCCAGTAATATTCATGCAACACAAATATAACCCATTTGTAGGCATAAGAGTGGGCTTGAAAAAAGAAAGCAAATTTTTATTTGATTTAAATTAAGTTAGTTTCCAAATAAAGTCTGGAGAAATAAAGCATGAGCTCTAAAACTTTGTGGTTATAAAATATTGAGCTTTTAATCAACTTGCTATATATGCCAGTAATATCAATTACTAGTCAAGTAACATCTTACACACATGAGCTTCTTTTGTTTGAAGGAATTTTCTCCTACATGATTCCTGTAATTATGAAAAAAAACCAACAGTCAAGGCCATGCCCTTATCACGTGATAAGTTATGTTGTCTGCTCCACCTACTGGTTGCTTGTTGCAGTGTAAAATACAGCAAGAAATAAATCTGTGAGGTTCCAACTGTGGGGCTTCCAAACTAAATTCCATTTTAAAAATAATATTCTTTATATTTCAGATTTTAAAAATTATATATATATAAAAAACAATGTTTTCCCTGTCTGTTTTTACCTTAACAGTCTGATAAATTCTGACTTCATGATGAACATGATAAAAATTGTGGTACATATTTAACAAGCCTTTGCCTTTTTTAAGAATATTTCTTATTATTTCTTGTTGGTAACACAATAGAAGTAACAGTGCAGATGTATTTTTTCCTTGTTTTTATCTGTTTTTTAATGAACTGCATTGTAATTTCTTATTGAGACATGAAACTTATAATAATTAAGTTTTTCTTATTAGCCCATAATCACAGTATGCTATTTCCACTGCAGTGGTAATGATCCTTTTTTTTTAGTTGTCATTAACAAATGAACTACTTATTAAATATGGGTTTCTATTATAAACATGTTTACCTATGTAGATTATCCTTCTATATCCCCGTAGTTTCCCTTTCTGTATTAACAAAATTCACTATAGTTGAATAGGTTCTTATTTCTGCTTTTTGTCATATTCGTAAGGCTGACAGAAAGGGCCCTCCTTTGCAAAGTGCTGGCAAACCGCCTTTAAAGTCAAGGAAAGATAGAATCGCTGAATACATTGATGGCACTTTGTAGAAGTGGATATGAAGAGCCCACATGCGTTGGAACATGTGGTTGCATGATTCCTGTCATTGGTATTTCCAACCTTCCAAGAAATTTTACAGTTGGTCTTTGTCTTACAACGATGATTAGAATTAGGTATATAATAGGCTAAATCCAAAGATCCGGTATCAAGCTAGAATGCAGACATGTATTGTTTAAGTATCTGCTGACAGAGCAAGCAGCAATGCTGAGGTGAGTCTGTGAGTGGGAGCAAGTTTGTCAGCTGCCGCCAGCACTATTGTTGCTACCCAGGACCTGCAAGTCCACAGTGTGGTATGGAGCAGAAGGCAGTGGTAACTGAAAGGAGCCAGAGCAGAAAAAGTGGTGGAAGGAGCGGACTGGTGTGTGTCTTGTAAAGTCACTGAGATCAGGAAAAGATTCCTATGGAAACAGTCTTCAGAGTGCCACAGCTGAAAAAACCTTTTGCTTTCAGTGACAGTTTCTCCTGTCTCTGAGGAAAGGATTGGAGAGTCAGCAGAGCAACAGATCTTTTCCCTTTACTCTACAGTTTTTTCCCATATATCCAACAGTACTGGGTGAGGTAAAAGAGAATTTTAATTCTCTTTTCTCCAACTTCCCTCTGTTTCTAAACAGATAAACCACATTTACCTTTTGTCAGAGAAAATGAATGTAAAACTATCCAGAAAGCCAAAGTTCTTTGTAATATAATGTCTACGAAAGCTTTGTCAAACAATTACAAAACATATTTTGACATTATTGAGAATGTGATATTGTACATACATCACTTAAGCTTATCATTGCTCTGGCTGGTGGACTGAGTCCCAGCCTTGTTTCCAAACCTGGACTTCCTGCTCTGTGATAAATCATGCTGAGATTAGGTGAGCTAATACTGGTCCTCTGTTCTGTGGGATCTTCTATTCTATCTATCTGAATGCTTTAACTATTGAGACCTTGAGAAAAATTAATCATGCAGTTGTGTGTGTATGCCTACTCTTGATTTATGTACAGAATCTTCTTTCTGTTGGGCCCTGATCAATTAGAAGATATACCTGAGTCAGACTGAAGGCTCCTCTGGCCCAGCATCCTACGTTTGACAGTGGCCAACAGCATGTGCCTAGGGAAGAGCAATAGAATGGGGCAATGGGGCAATATAATGACATGCCAAGAATACTCTCCCAGTTTCTAGCAATTGTTAGTTGAAGGACTTGTAGTGTTTTGTTGTAGAGCTTTCCATTTTTGGATTATTAAGGTATTCACTTTTTGCCTCTGTATTCCTCCAATTCCTGACTCTCTTCATACTCAGAGAAGGAGTAACCTAAACAGAGAGAGTGTGATAAAAGATCTAGGCCCACAACACTAACTAGCTCTCAGATTGTGCTTCCTTGGAAGACCAAGTTCACTCATTCTCCTTGCAGTATTGTTTTGCAGCATGCTCATTTCACAGCATATATTGTCTCTGGTATTCCATCACAGGAGAATATGCAACTGCAAAGTGCCTTATTCTTTCTCCACAATTTGGTGAGGTTCTGCGGATTGCCTCTTCCACTCCAAGCAACAATACAGTCTGTCACTTTCCAGCTCTCTTCAGTAGGGTGGCAATTTTTCCTGATATCCTTTGGCAGCTTGTGAACAGATACTGCTCATAAGCTCCTAGGTAATTTAGAGCTGCAAGAGAATCACAAAGCCCATGTGTAATAATAGGCCCTTTTTGTTGTAAAAGTTACAAAATCTATGACATTTCTTTTAGTAACTGCCAGTAACAAGACATGAGTTATCTTTTTGGACTGCAGTAGTTCCTTCAGTTTTCAGTGCCTGCTCCAGTTTGTCACCTTCTCTCTGTTGAATCAAGGCTACTGTGTTTGGACATGTGGCTGGTATTTGCCCATATTTATTCCCATTGAACTAATGCATTGGAAAGGATTATGTGTAGGGATATAATAGCTGGTGCTCTAAAATGAGGAAGTTTTTATAATGGAACTAGTCTTGACTGAGATAATCCTTTCCAGGGAGACATAAACATGTGAGACGATAACTCTTTAATAGTTTAACACTATAGAAAACAATTAAAAAAAAACCCTGCAAGAATAATGTTCTGTGAGGAGGAAGGAAATGTTAGCATCAAGTGAGTAACAGTGAAAAGTTCTAATTTCAGCAATGAGAACCAAGTTTTTCCATTTTTACTCTCTCTGTGTAACACCCATGCTCCATAAGCAATTCCACTTTGTGGTAATGGGAGTCATTTAGCAAACTTCTGTAGATTCTGGATTAGGGCTTTTGTGTACAAAGGTAGCAAAAACACGCCCCAAGGTTACTTTTCAGTTTTTGTTTTTCAGACCAGTTTCATTTTGATTTTCTGTAGTTATTGTAGAACTCAAGATTATATTACTTTTATCAATTGTATCAGTCATTATTTCATGCTTGTCAGTTCATAGAGTAAAATATTTTAAATTCAAATTCTAGTCAATGCTAAGGTATTTTTTTATTACATTTTTCCTGTCAACAGAGATGGCAATTCATAAACATTACACTGACTGTGTGTGTCCCCTTTTTACACTACTGGAAATCAGGAGTTAATTCTATTGAAGTTACTGCACTTACATCAGGTGTGAATGTTCTAAGTGGGGAAAAAAGAAACCACAAAATCCTTCCTGGAGCAGGCTAATGAATATTCAGAAGACACAACTGATTAATACGCTTCTAACCTAATGTGCTGTCCTGTAAGAACTTGAAAAACAATTGGTCTAAAATGACACTGTTTGACACCCACTCTGTCTCTGGACACCTGGCAGTTTTATTCTTATAAAGGTGAGGACTCAGTGGATAAAGCTCTGGCCTTTGGTCTTCAGATCCACAGTTTAAGAGACAAGGCTGCAAGTTTGGTCATTTGAGCTTAGTCCCGAGTGAACAGTCCAAATCACAAAATGATTATACATAATTTGTTACTATTGGCAGTGTCTGTTCAGGAAAGGCCAAAGACTGAGCTAGCATGAAGAATGAATTAGCTCTTACCTTTTACATTTTATTTCCTCCCTCTTTACTGTTGTAATTTTATTACCCTGTCTCTAAAACATTCAGGGGATGAAATTATCATTCATTATAAGTACTAATACTTCCTAAAGATGAACTAAAGCGGTTAAATTTTTTTTTAATGTAGGTGCCCCAATTACTGAACATTCCCACCTATCCATGGATGTTTAATATCCACTCATCACTTCTCTGCCAAGAAGTCAGGTATTTCTGAGTGCTTTCCAAAGCTTGTACCATAAAAAATGCCATTTAAATTAAAGAGGAGAGAGTGAGCTTTCCTAGCTCTCAGGCAGGCTTGCAGCTACATGTAAATAGCATTAGTATATAAGGCACTTCATGCTACAGTGTTCTGTTTTTATAAAATATTATTTCCAAAGGATTCTCAATTTACATCCTTCTTACAGTACTTGTGACAGGTATGTTTGATCAGCAAGCCTTCTTCGTGTATTCACTTCCATGTTGGAAGCCAGATGTATCAGTCTATTCACAGGTATTCACTACAGGAAAATCATTCAACTCTTGTGCCTCATGGGGCACTATACACACAATCTCAGTTCACTTGAAAGGCATCTCAGTTAATGTTGCTTAATGTTTTTGTCAAAAAGAAGGACAAAGTAAGGTAAACTGAAAGCAGCCAGTAACTGAGCTGTTTGTGATTCTGGAAGACATTGTACATGAACAAAGGAAAATGTTTATGTCTAGAAGGCTAGTTCCACTAGGTCTGAATTCCAAAAATGACCTTTAAGTGATTTGCACACACTATCAAAAATCTTTAGTTCTCTTAGAATTTGAGTCCAGCTCTTGCCCTTTGGGATTACTTAGCCTGGGAACACTCAGGACTGTAATTCTGCTACTCAACACAGTATCATGGTGAAGTAAAAAGAAGGCAAGTGCTGGAAGCCAACATACACCTCCAGAATCTGGTGCTCACTCTGCCAAAATCATTTAGTGACAAAGTTTACAACCTCCATAGATTTTCCAGCTTTGCTCATATCCTTTTCAATCAGCCTTTCTTTTTCTCTAAGAAGGGGTGGTTGTCTCCCTAGAGAGGGTAAGTACAATCAAAGCCAAAACTAAGATGGCAAGCGTGGTGATCTTCATGACCAGGAAAAGGTAACTCCGTAGGTTAGGGAGCAATGGGAAGAGGATGGGGAAGTGCTATCTGCTGACACCAGAACCTACCTCCTATAAGAAATAGATGGCTATGCACCATTTCAGATGTATTTCTCCCCAGTGTCAGTGAAAAATACTTCCTTCCCATTCACTCTTCTCATAAGTCTCATTCTAGCGCAAGTGATAAGTGAAAGTGCTTCCAGCAGAAATCAGTAATTTCTCCCTTTGCCACACTTCCCAGAAAACAAGATATTTGCATCCTATTTTTTAAAGATAGTGAGTGAATGAACTTAAAAATAGAACAAAATTAATAATTTTAAGCATGTTCTGCAACAGTATTGCAAGCTCTATTTTTCCTAAAGGCTGCTTATTACAAAATCATTTCATTTTGTTTGATAACTGGATAACTGTGCAAAGAAACAAGAAAGAGTTTACACTGAAAAATCAGCTGTCATTAGAAAGAGCTTAACACACAATAGGATATAAGGTTTGAGTGCTGTTTTGTGATTGATCCTATGCAAGCTCAGTTGTTTAAAGGCATATCAATGTAGACATGGCACTATTTCTCAGAGCTTCTTCTAAATAGCTTGTTACTAGCCATGTCACTCATACTAAGCATATGTTATTATTGCATAGTGGCATCTCTGTATCTACCATGTATTACAGCATTTAGCATCTCTGCATCTAGCCTTAGTCATTTAAAAATCCACTAGCTAGAAGGTCCCTGTACTTAAACTGTCTTTTTCAGCATCTGAATTGCATAATCTCTATTTGTGTGGATTTTTTCTAGACAACAAACTTCTTGCTCAACTCCTGTGGGTAGGATTAATAGCAGAATTTAAAGGACAAGCTGTGTGATCTATCAAAAGTGTACATGCTGAGATCTTAGAAAAACAGGACCACATTTTGTGTATTACTGTCAATTGGGGTCCAAAAGGGTTGGATTGCTGCAGGGTCAGAAAACTGGTAAGAGTGAGTTATATATTGAATGTTGGCTTTGTGTATGATGTGGTACACCTATTTAAGAAAGAATCTATATTGCAAGGAAATTACAATGTAGTGCAAATATCAACTAAATAGCTCACACACAGAGCCACATTCACACACACTTGCACAGAGTGGAACTCCACTGACATTCCTGAAATTGTTACTGGGATAAATTTGGTTGATGTGTAGTAGTCCATCTGGTGTTTGATGTGGTGTACGGTCTTGCTCAGGTAGTTTTTGAAACTATTATATCAGAAGAAGTACATGCTAAAAAAGAGGTAAGTGCATAAGAAGAGGGAGGCTAGGAATGGCATGGGAGAAGTCATGAAGCTAAAATGCCATACATTCCTCAACAGCAAACCTTCCTGTTGATTAAGAAGTGGCACTGATGGTATCCTTGCTTTAATGAGACTTCAAGATGAGTGATGTACACACCAATTCTTTTGTTTTTCAGCTCTTAGGCAAGTGAATAGTATAATGGTAAAGTTCTTTCATTAGCTTGCACAGTTTATGCAATATTCTATGCTTTTGTTTAGTATCTAATATATACTGTTAATTTGGGAATCGTGTCTGTCCTGCAACGGACGTGATGAAAACTGTATATCTTCCCCCATCTATTGTTTTCTTTACCTTTATGTTGCATGTTTTCTTTGCTTCTAGTTTTTCTATTTCAACAATCTTTTAATAAAATCTTCATCTTTTCATTTTTTCTTATTGCATCACTCTTTTCTACTCCTTTCTGACTACCTTTGCTAATCTGACTAACATGGCTGGGGGGTCCCTTTTTTTTTTTTCCTTTGTTTACACACACTTAAACCTTCACCTCATTGTTTATTGGTCTCATTGAAGACTGCTTTGTTAAACATAGTGCCACTTTTTGAGTTTTTAGTCATTGTCTAATCCTATAGGTTTACTACAGCAAATTGTTTAATAAATCTGTCAGAATATATGTCTGTGAGGGAAGATTCACATGTAAGCACAATGCAACAGGCATAAGGAACAATGAAAAGGAATGAAATGTTGCATTGTTTAGCTGCATATATGTATTTTTGGAGAATTGAATTAATTTTGTATTTAGTAATTATTTCATTAACAAAGGAAATTTCTGTATGATTTCCATCTCTATCTGTTAAGAAAAGCTTCTCCTGTCTTCTGATACATTGTTGTAGATAACTCCTGGTGTTACAAATTCAAAGATACTAAATGGTATAACTACAAGGATTTTTCTCAATCTAGTGAGAAAAGGAGTGAAATTCAAGTTGATTTTTTCTTACAAAGCTAATCTTCTCCATATTGACAATGACAGTAAATGAAATTTTAATTTTAAAGATGTAAATAATATCACACATTTAAATAAGTGCTTTAAGGCTCTGAAAACTTCTCACAAGCATAAATAATTTTAGCCTCAAAATAACCCTGTGAAGTAAGGAAATTGTGTTTTCACATGCAGTTATTGAGACATGGAAGAATAAAATCACCTTCAGAGACTATTCTTCAGACTAAGCTCTTTAATTCCCACTTATACAGGGTGGTTGTAGAAACAGGTTGGTTTTCAGACATTCCTAGATTTTGTACATGATCGTATACTCACCCCAGTACTTCTTAAAGGAAAAATGATGACAGTAATGGAATTTCCTATTCTTATTTTTAAAATACAGTCATTAAGCAAGTTAAAATGTATTTTTCTGCTGGTTTTGAAATCAGCTAGAAGTCAAATGAGAAGTCAGTAAGAGAACTTTGAATGCTCTGTCTCTGTTTTGTGTCTTCATCATAAGACTATTGTTTCCCATGCCATCACTCACTCATTCAAGTTATTATCCCTGATCTAGTCAAGTCATCAAGAGCCTGCCTAAGAATTAGATTTGACAAGAGTAAGCCTCAGTGAGAGAGAGAATCAATGAAAGGTGGATACATTTTTGGGATGCCTCTGCATTTGCTGGGCTGCTGTGTTTTGGATATTGTGCCACAATGATCCATACATTAAACTAAGATTTTGTTTCTCTTTTGTCTTGTTGCCTAAATACCCAAGCAGTTGGTACTTATTTGGAGACTCAATTACAGTTTTGTTTCTTGCAATTGAACTTAGTGCCTGTGCAGGTTTAGAGGTTGATTTTATAGTCTGTGGCCAGGATGCTGGACTTGAATGTTTCCTTAACACCTCATTGTATAGTCTATAAAATTACAGCCTGGTTTACTTATGAATGTGCATTTAAAACATGATTGCACTATTATTTTGATATCAAGCAAACATTTCACAGATGAAAAGGACTGAACCAAGCTTTAAAATATGAAGGCAGAATAGCAATAATTAATGCTTCTATTACTCTGTTTAAACAGAATATATATTAAGCAGAAGACAGGTAATTAATCCCACTTGAAAGAATATATGCTACTCATCACTCATTTATGAATTCTTCAGTCTCTGCATAAAAGCAGTATCTCAAACAAAGCTAAAATACCTTAGGTACAAGAACAGGCTAGGTCCTCCAATTCTTATTTGGATGAAATTCCTGAGACTATGTTTTTATAAGGATTACAGTATCAGGCCTAAGGAGTAACATTAGCTCAGTGAGAACTGAACCTACGTTTATAAAGCTGGGTGACGTTTTTCCTATTGTCAGCCATGGTAAGGAAATTTTATCTCAGATTGGAATGTTGAACCACACCATGGTATTTTTCCAATATCTGAATAAAGTTTACACTATATTTCTTAATTGTTAATATAAAAATGTGTTCATATTAGTTAAAAAACCACACATTATTCCTAGTAGAATGCATTCTAATGTGGCTTAAATATTTTGATGTTTCATATTTGAGTTCATGGACATAGTTTTATTATACTTGTTGCTAGAACAGTATTTACAGAATTTTTATAGATGTCTCTTTCCCCAGTAAATTTCATATTAAAGATATTATCCTTTTATTTTCACTACATATGGAATATTCTGACAGCCTGTAATAAACTAGTTATTTAGAAGTTTTAAATTCCTTTTATTTTACAGACATGGTTGCAGCATCATACAAACATGTTTTTTCCTTGTGAATCATTAATGTTTTAAGGTATTTCTTTTACCTCCTAGAGAAACTATATCTGGGGATTAACAAGATTATTCGCTGGAATTCATGTGGAAGCATAACTGCAGTAGCTGAGAAATGATCATGTTTCCTTTTAGTTCTCAGCAAGAGTAATTGAATGTTGAATATCTTACTAAACGCTGGACTGTGACAGTGTGTTAACACTCCGACTATCTCCTAACAGCAGGGCAATTATTTGCTGAGTGGGATTTTTATAAATCCCCTGGCAGTAGTATGTCCTGATAATTATGATGAAGTGCACTGGTCAGTGTTGATTCAGCAATCCCATCTCTAGCAAATATTTCATTCACAGCTCTCCTTCATGCTTTTACTTTTATGGCTTTTAAAGATCTCTTACCTCTCCTCTCAGCTTGCTTAGTTTTTTTACAAATTACAATGGAGCGAAAAAGGATTTTCAAGTTAAGTCCCTATTTTGTTGAAGTCTTTTCCTTCTCGTTTAACTCCTTATTAAAAGACCAGAGTGAGAAAGTAGGACTTTTTATTTAGGTTCTTACTGTGACAATCACTTGCAAAGGCTTTCTCCCTCAAAGCTGTTTTTTTCAAGATTAAATGATTGTTAAAAGAAACGTTTATAGTCACAATATATGTTGATTATTTCAGACTTTCAGAGTTGATATGGAAAAGTAATTAAAACAGATCATACCTTTATTGTATTTTACTTAAATTACAGTAAAAAATACTTTAAAGATATGAGGATACATTTTCTATTGACTTCATGCTTATGTTTTATCTTCAGCTCAACTTCATCGATTTTTTATTTTGCATGTGTGTAATTATTCGCAGTGCAGTAGTTACACTGTATCTATTAGGGCATATTTTGTTTGGAATTTTATATGTAGGTTTTAAAAGCTTAGGCAAGAAATAAGAAAGAAGAGTAAGAAATCATTCATTCATAAACAAAAATTGCAGCATCTAAAACTGTTCACGTTTTATTACACCACTTGGGATCACTGATCTTTTCTGAGGAACTATCCAGCATAATCAACACAACCTTGTCTTTCCCTTTCTACCTGCACCTTTTTCTTTCCTTTCTTGCTTCCTTCTTTCTATTTCTTTTGCTGCTTCCTTCCTTCATAGTTTAGCTTTCAAGGCAAGCTCTGTAATAATTTCTTTGTTGTATTCTGGGAAAAACCAGTTAAGCCTTTCTCTCCGTATAGAAATGATAAACAGGAAAAGACAAAAATGGATATTCTACAGCATAGACTAAATGTAGGATTAGAGGTGAAAGCAGTACAGAATATAAAAAAACCCTCAACAAATCTTTTCTTTGCTAATGTTTATTACACTAATGTTTGTTTTCTTATGATTTTTTTTCTTTCTTTATATGCCACCATTAATTATAAAGATAAGAAAATGATTGGGAGGAAACTAAATGATAGAGTGTTAGAAATGCAAAATGATTCAAAATATTAATGTAATGCTAAGGATGACTGGGTAACAAATGGTACATTTGCCAGTATGCTTGACCTGACACAATTAATATTCCAGGTCATGCTTGGGTTTCCATGATGGAAGGTCTGAGGCAGAGAATTCTAGGGGAAAAATATATCTATTGTATATCTAATGTCTCTCTCTTTTTTTTTTTTATTTTCCCTGACGAGTCAGAACCATAGTCTTAAAAAAAAAATATCTGTGCTTTCACACCTCATTTGCCATATTCACCACTGGGCCACCATTCACCAGAAGGGCCTGATGCAAGGAGGTCAGTAAGAAGCTATTAGCAGAGTCCCCTCCTGAGATTTCTTTGGTCTTATTGAGGTGGAAGTTAGCATGACAGTACTGCAAATAACTCAGTTGTAGGTTTTTTAACAGTTAGCACAGATTTCCCCATAGTGTTTGTCACTTTAGAAAATTGTTCCTGGAAATGAAGTCCCAGAAAGCTGGCTTTGACAGAGGCCCTTCTTAGTTGTGAAGAACACGGGTACAGAAAAATGTGTCATTCTCCCTGCAACAAGAGGTACTTTTTGTAACCTATCATAATATTTTGGAGGGTAGCATATTTTCTTACGGACTAAAGGTGGGGAAAATATTGGAATCAAAGTATGAAGTAATATCTCAAGACAGATACTTTTCTACCATTGAAAAAGCAGTATTAACTGCAATGGTTTTGTAGTTGAGAGTATATTGTATTAAAGTAGGGAAAAGATGGACGCTTTTAACACATTGTACTGGTCTCAAGAATATATGTAATTGTATTAACTACCAAAGGCTTTAATCCTCCAGATTCTTAGATTTCTGCAGACTGCCAGCTCCCTGCAGAGGATAGAGTGAATAGGGCATCCATCACCGCACAGCACATGTGCAAGAAATTATGAAAATAAGACTCTGATTTGCAGAGATATTTAAAAATGAAGGGAAGTAATTTTGCCAGAGATTGGTCTGAACTGGAAAGCAGAATCAAACTCATCCCCTTGTCTCTCCTACCAAACTTTGCCAATTTTAAATTTAGGCCTAAAACCTTATCACAAACCTTGGGGAATTTAAAGTAAATTAGTATTAATTTTATCTAGCTAGATACTAACTCTGCTGATTGCTCTGCTATCTGTCTGTTTGAATACTTGAACATATATAATTAAAATGTAAAGTAATTAACAAGGATTGCTTGAAAAATTATTATTTAAAAATGCACTTCATAATCAATTTTGACCCAGATCTTACAAAGAGTTTTAACTGTAGAAGAAGCAACAACTTTTAAAGTGTCCAACTGGCCTCACTAAAACTCCAAATCTTTTTTCATAGTTGGTAGACTATCTGTATGTGTTTAGCCTGAAAGTAGGTAAAAAAAGAACTACAAAAGATAGCTCTTTGTTGAGACAGCTTTTCAGCAATAATAATTCAAAAGTCACTGAATCAATGGATTCCCACACCTATTATGGCTAATTTTGGTGTCATTAAAAGTGCTAAAAGCCAATCCTATTTGTGCACCCTGAGATATTCAGCAGCATTTCACAGTGTTTGAACCCTTTATGAACTATATTTTTTTCTACTGCCAAACATTTAAACAAAGAAATGTCAAATAGAATATACATAGTATCTCAATATAGATTGCAAAATGCAGTTTCAGAAAGCCATTATACTCACGGAGCCATTTATACTTGCTCTAAGTATGACTAAAAGAAGCAACGCCATTTCTTAGAGCCCAGACAGCACATCAATTGTTATTCTTGCCTGTAATTCTTCAGAGGAAAAATGTTTAAATTATTTAAGATGTTGTATTTTTCCACTTTGAGGAAACAAAAAACAAAACCCAAACCTGTGCTATGTAGGTTGAAATAATCTAATTTTTTTTAGGTTAAAATTTCCTACCCAATTTGCTTTTCAACTTTTTAAAATTTATTTTATTTTTTAAAGAAAGGGCTTAAAAAGGGGTGTAAATTTTGGGCAGATGCAGCCCTGATCAGGATTTGCTACTGATCAACAAACCCGTGCCCGCCAACTGCAGAGAGTTGTTATTATGCCATGGTGGTTTATTCCATATCATCGTGATTCTCAATGGTGCACGTGGAGATGTTTTCCTTCTGGAAAACATTTACATTTTCAGTGACGTTATAGTTTTCTATAAAATATGTGTTTCACAGATGTACCGTGAGAGAGCAATATCTCTCCCACTAGCTACAGACCTCTGCAGATATATGGCATGGCTAGAACGCACAATCTCCACATTAGGTAGGATACAACAGCTGAACATAGATGGCGTAGGAATGGGTGGAAAGATAAAGTAACAATACAATGAGCAGTTCAGTGAGATGTGAAAAAAAAAAGGTAGTCACAAGCAATCACTTTTCTATTTTACTGTTATCAACAGAATGAAGGCAAAAATTAATTGATCAGAATGTAGGCACGTCCGATGGCTATGGTAGGACTAACGGGTGAAGAGCCATAATGACCATGGCATAGAGTTGCTTTGTATATCTCCAGCATGGAATCTAATTTATATGGAAGACCTTGACTGTGGCATTTTATATTTGAGAGAACTTGTGCAACAAGTATACAGTGTAAATGCATTCAGTAATTGTGGAACAGAACAATAAAGCCCGAGACAATATAAGGAACTTACGTTTAGGTAGCACTTACAGGTCACCAAGTGTTTGCAAGCAAAAATGTACTGGGCTGATAAGAAAATTGCAATAGGATAATGTATGAAATACTACAAAAATAATAGCAGCATTAGGAGAATCTGTACCTTTATGAGGTGTTAATGTGAGTAAGAGCCAGACTTGTAGAGCCAAACTTTTAAGGTGCAGCTGGATTTTACAGATCATACAGGTGGACCTGCAATTTTGCATTCACTCCAGTGATTCTGCTTGCCTGCTATTTGAAGCATGGATCCCTGCCATTTCAGTTGGGCATCCCGAAGAGCTGAAGGAACAACCAGTGGTTGTTTGGCATACATATGTTTCTACCACTTATCTCTATTCATGTCCTCTTTCCCGTTACACATTTAGACTGACAGTATAGTGGAATAGTTTATAGGGTTTGCACTAAGAGGGGAACATATAACAGAGGGCCAAAATAAATTGTCATTAGGGCCAGATCACTTACAGAACTGAAGAATATAGCCCATAAAATTCTGAATAGCCCAACAATATTTTGAATAAGCTACCATCTCTGAGTATTTTTGTCCATTAAACAATAAGTTTTATATGGGCCTTATTTAACTGTTCTGAAGCAAAAAATTGGAACTTCCCAGTAGGATATGTTAATGAAAAATGCATTAGAGCTAATTGGGGAGTGTTCAATCCTCTCAGCCCCAAGAGATTAATACTTTATGAGGAGGCTGATGCTCTACTTAGTTTTCTCATGGGTCCTCGGTAGTGTTCCAAAGGAGAAATGCAAGATTTTAAACATTTACTCTTTTCCTTACCTTTCCCCACATCATGAAAATGATTTCTTTTCCTACTATTTTTATTCAATACTTCTTAGCAATTAAAATTATGATAAAAGCAAAGGACAATATATTTTAACTGTGCAAATCTACTTTAAAAGTCTTAAGAATACTGCGAGTGTACTGTTGTAGAAAATATAATTATCCTTAAAGCAACTCAGTATCTTTAATTTTTGCCAGGTATATTTTAATCACATATCATTTTTTATAGGAGATTTAGTGGCTTTGTGCAATATGGTATAGGAATTCTCATGTTTGACAGTTCATAATTAATTCAATAAAATCACATATGTCTATTTGAGAATTGTTTATAAACAACTGATAAAATCCCTACATTTATAGGAACGATTTGGGAACAGTCTGTCACATAATTTTGACTTGCCAGATATTCACAGATTGTTTATGATGTAGATTGCTAATTCAGAATTTGAAATGTATGCTTTATATCAGTAATTGTTATATTAGATCACACTAGTGATGCAATTGATGTATCCTGAAAAAATGAAATACCAAATTCAGTGAAGAATAAATCTTTCATTTTAATTCACAATTCAGAAATTTTTATTCTAAATTTTTGTTTTTCATAAGTTTTATACTATTAGAACTAAATACTTTTGAATAGTTAAAGGAATTTAATGTGAACATTTTGTTGGAAAAAAGCAATTACTGTTTTTTGGTATTCCATAAATTTTCTAGTATTTCCCCTTAACTGATCACTCAGTTTTACTTTTAAAAATGCTGCAGTTGCCACTGTCTGTCCACATTGTGAGTCAGCTAGTACAGAGTTTAAAGGGCCAAGAGTTATGTCCCCTTGCATAAGCATTTGTTTTACTCTTGAAGTATGTGTTTGGAAATAATAGGTAATATATTTTTGTTGCTATTGTATGTAGGAATTTAAATTGGAATTTAAATTAAACTTTAAATTTCAGAACAACTATAATAGTTTGCCTTTAAAACTAGAGGCAAATTTGTACACTTTTAATTATTTTTTGAGGGAAAACTGGCGTGTTTCTTTGACTACTGCTGTGGAAAGTGGAAGATTGGATGTGACTGAAAGAAAACATGGGTTTGAGACACAGGAAGCTCTTCCTTCCATAAAATGAAAGTTATCCCCATTTGAAGGGCTGAAACCCAGATTATACATTACTTTTGTAACTGTAATGCGATGCCCAGAGATGCATTTAAACTATAGATCTATCCCATGTCAGCAGTCATCAGAAACTTTGTGTAGAACTGTTTATTATATAGTTTTTTTAAATTGGTTTGATTTGTAGAATAAATGCAAGAATGAGTTCTAAGCTAGCTGAAGTCAAAGATAACCCTATCTTCTGCTCAGATTGCAGGCATCTACAATTCGCCATTCAGAAAATCCCCAGATCCAATGGAACTGCTGCTACGGAAGTCAAAGCCGTTGAGCCACAGAGGGCAGCAGATTAAGAGTCCCTTTGCCTGCGAGCTCCATGACTGGCCAACTTGTAGAAGGCCTCCAACTTTCTCCACAGCACAGCCTCTGCCACCTATTGGCAGACAGAAACCTCAGGTAACATTTTTCAGTGTCTCTGAGGCAGTTTTTGTTCATATCTTTTATCATAGCTTATCATAGAATATCTCGAGTTGGATCATTGAGTCCAAAAATCCCTTTTGTGGATTTGTTTTTTATATATAGATCTAGTGCTTGCATTCAGGATATAAAGTCTTTGAAACAGATTTGTCTTAAAGAAAAAGAAACCTAGGTGGTATGTAAAAACAGGGAAATATGATTCTTTGGACTTTACTTTTGTTCTTTGGGGAAAAAAAAGTCACTTCTGATATTTCAAAGGGAAGGCCTGACATAATTGAATATCAATTTTATGATTCATTAGAGGTAGAATTCTTAATTTCCAATTTTAAATCAACAAAAAAGTAGGAGAAATGAAAGGTAATAGGACAAATTAACCAGTTAGTGATAATTAAAGTGATAACATTTTCCTCTTTTTGTAATTGTTTTCCATATGAAGGCCAAGAGACATCCTCTCAGTATAGAATAGTTCCTCCTCTTTTGTGCAGTTTTTCTCATCTTTATGTCATGACTGACTTGTCCGTAGCAGGACGAGTCTGTATCGGTGGTGGGACATGAAGGCAAAGGCAATTGGGTTAGAGCACGAGGAGAAGATGCAGGCCTGCCAGAATACCTCTGGAGAAGTAGAGGTGAGCCACACAGAGGTCCACACTGCTTATAACAGTAAGGATCAACTTCAGGGCAATTCTCCACCTTTGTCCTTCCCTCCTTATGTTCTCCCTACCTTGACTGCTTGAGCTTCCTCATTGAATGAACTCATTGACTCACATTAGAATCGAGACAAAGTGTGAGCCAACAAACAGTTTGGGTGATCAGGGAGTTTGGAGTTGAGATAAATATGACATTATAGCTTTACCTTCTGGGACCAAAGGGGCTATGATGGTTCTTCAGTGGGATGTGACTGAATGCACTGTTTCTCAGGATAGAGGGGAAGATTTTGCCTAGTGGACATGGTATAGGAGTCATGCTTTTAAATAAAGAGGGAACTTGGAGGTTTTCCGTTGTTAAGTTGCTCTTGCAAAACCGCTTTACTTTATATACGAAGTATCTTACAAGCTCCTGTTTGGATTTCTAATGTTTTATAGACCTTTCTAAGTTCAGACGCATGCACAGCAGTCGTGCACAGATAGCCTTTTAGAACAAACCAGAAGAGTTTTGTTTATTTGCTGCACCTCAAAGAGGGAATTTACTATATAATACTTTAATCCTTTCAGCACCCTGGGATGTACACTGTGGGGTAAATTTTCAAAGCACAGTGCGTGGATTTATCTGCGCGACTCTTACTGATGTTAATGGGAGTCACACGGCTAAATCCCTGAACAACACTTTGACAATTTAGGGTTGTATGTCTAAGAAAAGGACACTGGTTTGAGCTGATGAAACAGCTGGAAATGAAAACCCATCAGAACGCATCATCCTGAAAGTTGTCTGGTGTGACAATAAGGAATTTAATTACTAGATATACTTGTGTCCTAGTTCTCTGTGGTAACACTTTTTGGCACCAAGCTTCTTTTTCTAATATCTATCAGGCCCACTGTGAGTCACTTGTTACTTCACTGTTCTTTCGGGTATCTAAAATTTGTATTGCCTATAGGGTTGGATATTTTATATGAGAATGTCAATTATATATGTTTAAAAGAACAAAAATTAGCTATCTAGCAGCTTTCTCTTAGGGAAATGGGTATTTAGCATTTTATAAGTAAGCTCTGTGTGTGTAAGATAGTGTATTTAAAAGCAAAGTTTTAATGATGCTTATACATCAGTTAGATCTATCATTTTTATTACTGAGTTAACTAGAATTACAGTTTCGTGGAAACACAGATAATGCTAAAATTAGTCATCTGTTCATTAAAAGGCATTAATAACAGAAATCACATTGCCATTTTTAGGGGATTTTTTGCATGCTGTTAGCTCTCCTGGAATGGGGGCAGTGAAGAACGTATGACTTCATGTAGATCATAATTTTTATTATGAGTTTCTGATTTTATGGTAAAGTAGTACGAATGCCGATCTGCTAACCTTTATTTGGCAGACCAATTGGTAGCGAGAAGATTTATGCTACTCAGTACAAATTCCAAACATAGAACATAGAGTTGTGTGAGTTGCTTTCAGGGTGAAAACTGTTGGTTGACTCCCTCCCTTCCTTTCCTAGCCTGACCTCCCCAGGAAGATTTCCATTTTGAAGGGGGATGCCTGAAATGCTTGCAGGCACTGCCAATTTGAAAACATTTGTAAGCACCATTCTACCACAGATTCCACAAGCCTTAAAGTTACTCTTATAAAATGGACATTAGGTAAATGGATTTTTTAGAGGTCTTGTCATCTTAGATATATTCCTTAGGTGCCTATTGCTAGGTAGGTTTCTTTAAATACATGATTCAGAGGAATGGAAAAATATCTTAATATTCTAACATATATACCCCACTTTCATTAGTGATGACACAGTCTTGTTTGAGAGACCTTTGCTTAGTTACACTCTTTCCCCCCTCCTTCCATTAGTAGTTGGACTCTGTTAATTTCATTTGAACTATGGATTGAGAAAGAGTTAGAAGGTCTTAGAAATTAAAGACGGAAAAAAAATCCTTGCTTGGCTACCTGATTTGGCCCTTACCCTGATGGAATATGAGTCAATATTTTACAATGAAGAAGAAATACAATATTCTGAAAGACTAATTTCTAAAAGCAACCATATTTATCTCGATATTTTTTGACAATAGTACATTTCTTTCTTCTTTGCTCCATATATCCACTTCATGCAAACATCTTACAATACAGAGTATTCATTTGATATTATAAATTTTAAACTTTTTTTATAATTTGATCATCAGATTATATATTACTAGAACATTGCTTACTAGTTTTAGTGACCTGTTCTAGTATTAATTATTCTCTCACAGGCAATAACACTTTTCATCCTGGTTTTAGAGACTTATTGTGGTCAGATTAAATGAATGTATTTTTTTACACTGACTTAGAAAGTAGAAGCAAGAAAATATCTGCAAGAAGTGTAAATACTATGCTCACTTGCTTACTAGGACCTTTAAAAAGATCGCCAAATCATGATGCTGTGCCTTTAAAAAGAAAAGTTCCAATAAAAATCCATTAACTACTTTCAAATATAGCAATCCTCCTGTCCAGCTGTGAAAAGTACTAGATGATACTTATTTGCCATTTGTGTTATTTACGGTCCATGACTTTTATGGTAACTGGTTCCTATTATTGGTTTCTATTAATGTAAAACATAAGTGAACATAAATGAGGCGTGAATCATTTCTTTTTATTAGCCCCACAGTCTTCACTCAGTGCTTGCAGTAACTCCAGCTGTGACTTGTTAGTGATAACCTATTTAAAGAAGGATATCTTTAAGAATAAAGGCTGTGATTAGGATTCTTTGTCTGTTCATAGTTTGAGAAGGTTTCACTAGTTCATTGCAGAATCAACAATGATGAAAAAAAATAAAAATTAATTAGCAACACTTCTAAATCCAGAGTTGCCACTAAACTGTCCTGAGCGTAATATGGCACTAATTATACTCCAGGTAAGTTCTTACTGGTTAGTACTAAAAGCAAGATATAGGATATGTCACTTTGACAGTGCAGGAAAGGACTTCCTGCTGCTGTTTATCTGTGTTGTTAAATGGTAGATGCTGATATGATCAGTTATTAAACAATATACTCTGGAAAAAAGATATATATGTGTATATATAGAGAGAGACTTGTGTAAGAATTATGAACTTTTTTTTTAGGAATAATGAAATTAACGTAGAATTAGACTTTCAAAAAATGGTCTATACACCTATATTATTGAAGTCATTGAATTGCGTTAGAAGAATTATGTCTTAAGTCATGTATTAAGTTCCCTTCCAGGTAGCTTTATAGTTAAATTGAAAAGAGCATCTTTAAGGTAAAACATTATTTATCCTATGAAAGGAAAAGACTTAAAGCTTCCTGCTTAAGCAGAATCTAGATGCAGTTAATTCCTGAGCATCAGATTTTATTTCACCAATATTTTTCTCTAAGGAAAAACTAAGTTTTCCTAATCAGTTCTAACAATGTATTGTTTTAAAATAATAAATATTTATTAGTTGTTAAATAAATCTGGAGCGCGCATTTCTCATTCTCTCTTTGGAGCTTTAAAGCATGTTATCAACCTTTGTGTTATCTGTAACTCTCTATCAAAATGTACTGCTTTAATTATTTTGGAAGAAAAGTCTTGCTACAGTTCCCAGACATTCTGTGTCCTCTTTCATCAGTGATGTGTCATGAATAAAAGAAGGGAAGAAAAGAACTGTAACCCCACAATAAAACACTTACATTATCCTATACCTTTCAGGGGCCTTTCCGCGATACTGCTGAAGTATTGCGGCAGCGCTACAAGCCTTTGGAACCAACCTTGCGAGTGGCAGCATCAATCAATTCACCACTAGAGAAGGCCAGAGAGGAAATGAGAAGGGAGGAATGGAGAAACCGTATACATGACAATGAGTAAGTTCTTTGTTTTTTTCTTATATTGTTATGAGAATGCTTTCTTTATTCCGCTGCTTTCAGAAACCTTTCATGCCTGACAAAATGAAATGTCAAACATGACAGCTTACTAGCAAACATTCTATGTACATACTTCTAAATTCTGTGTCCTTAGATTATAAACTGTTCAGGGCAGAAACCCTATCTTGTAATTGTGTGACATGTGCCATCCACATCTATGAATCTATAGAAGAACTTATAATATGTGATGCAACAGATGGGTTTAATGGGAAGTAAGAAAACAAATGCAAATTCTGTTTTGCCACATGCACATTGCCAAGGAAAAAATACTGTTTCAGTCTTCGTATTCAGGGAGCTTACAGACTATGGGAGGAAAAAATGGTGTTGCATGCCAATGAGACTTGCTTTCTCTCCCAGTAGACTACCAAAGCTCACTTGGAAGAGAAGGGAGCATATGTTGCACATGTTAGAACATGATGCAAAAACTGTAATCATCTTTGAAGCAGTTTGGTTTCCTAAGCCATAGCATCTGTAATAGTGTCAGACAGGCCAGTTCTTTTCCATACAATCCCAAATACAGACATAATCCATCCCAAAAGATTTAAGGCTTCTGTCCCAAAAGACTTAAGGCTATTGCCAAAATATTTCCAATTCTTTTCTTACCATGATGGAACTCTTTTGTCCAATCGTATTAAAAGCCTGTTAAGTCACCTGCTCTAGCTTTGTAGTTAACTAGAAAAAATTGATGTTTTGTCAAATTTTCCCTTGAATTCACTGCTCTTGGCAATCCTTTGACACTTTAATACCAGAATTCAGGAGAGAAAGGAATCACTTTTCCTCATGAGCAGCCTGTGATCCATTGATTCACTGGGACACAATGCTTTGCTATCTTTGATCTGTTTCAAGCTTTTCTATCAGCTCCATGTTGCCATGTGTCAGCTTCAGGACTGGGACTTAAGAATGCCAGAATCAATTGCATTTGCATGGTTTGGCTTTTATGTTTTTATTGTTGGATCTTTTTCTTCACATTTTACCCGATTTAATATTAACAGTGACTTTAAATGGAAATTCTACTCAAAAACAGTTTTGAAAGACAAAAAATCTCTTAGTTTGGCAACTTCACTTTTAGGCGATGTTATTTTTTATATTTGGTTCCAAGAATGAAATATAGTACTTTTTATTTCTTTCATACTGAAAACATAACTGAGTTAAGTCACAAGTAAAAATGTACTTCAGTTTTCTATTCCTCTCTGTATTCTTTCATTTATCTGGGTGAGGGGAAAACAGCTTAACTTTCACATCTCATCTTAAATCTGGGCCTTTTTAAAAAAATTTTATTTCTAGCTTCTGCTAGTGAAATTAAAAAAACCCCAACAAACCACTAGGTAATAATAAATATAATTTATTATTATATTAATAATAATTAATAATAAAAATAATACCTCTCATATAAAGTGTTCTTTTCACTGAATAAGTTTTGACTGATGCATTCCAAGTGAGGATGGATGATATCCTTCATTTATAGGGATGACTATATTGCCCAGTCTTTATTTGATGAGGTTTACCCCAGACATCACTATGTCAACAGTTTCAGAAGGTCAGATCTTGTAATAAATATTTCACTGACTCTCTTCAGTGAGTGAATTGTGAAGCTTTGGTCTTGTACAGTTTAAGTTTGAAGTCTCCAACTTTGACAGATATTAATTGATCAGGGGTCTGTCTTTACCTTATGGGTAAGGAAGCATTTAGTGCCATCCTTAACGCACAGAAGCGATGTCCTAACACCAATGATTCTCAGCTTCATGCACGCTAAATGCAGAGTGTATTATACATTTTCAGGCTGTGATCATTCCGTTTGCGCTTCATATTCAACCAACCATGCAAGGGTCACATCTGTAACCTTGAAAAGGTGATGACAGAGTTGCAGGTCATCATCAGCACTAGTAATGCTGCAGCTGCTGTGTGGGATGCCAGTCTCCAGGGAGGAGTCAGCAAAGGGTTACTCAGATTCTACAGTAGTTTTTTCTCAGCAGTGTCTATTATGAATTGACAAATTTCCGTCTCTTTCTATGTAATTGTGTACTTTGGGACTGTATTTCTTACTGGTAGTGCTTCCTATACTGATTATTCTTCTATTTTAGAAAATAAGGAGAGGATGAACAGTGGAAGTGTGTGGCATTTGTTGAGAAAGCTCGTGTTTGCATAAAATGACAAACTGAATCCTTGATCTGTATATTTCCAGAGTGAGTATTGTGTGATATCTCTTAAGATTGAAAAATTGTCGCTGTATACCTGCAATTTCCAACAACATTCAGAATTCCCACTCACCTCCGATTATCAGGGTTCTTTAAAGTGCTAATATGTTTTCTCTAAGTGTTTCAAGCTCCGAGAAAGTTTTTGCTTCTGATACAATGCAGAAATAATTGAAAAAGCTGTGGGAGAGTTTGAGGCAGGGAGAAGCAGTACAAATGGAAGCAAGAGAGAATGTTGTGCTTACTTAAAGCAACCACTGGAATTTCCTATTTTGTAATGAAAGAGCAACTGGGTAATCTTGCCTAATAAGAATGATTCCTTTTTCTCATGTAATTGAAGCTGTTACTGCTTTATTGTGCTAATTTTCATATAAATGAAGTGATTTCCCCCTCCGCTTTGGTAGGAATGACAATTGGACTCCTTCGGGATGGCCACTTAATAAACTAGTGTCTAGTTTGAGACACCAACTGCTGGATCCAGCAGATTTAGATCGCTAAGCATGAGAAGTTCTTTACTCAGTTGCATGCAGCTGCATGCTGGCCTAATTTTCCAGAGAACAAAAATGTAAATTATTTTCATTAACTTTACTGAAATCTGTCTCACATAATATGCCTCATGCTTCAAAGCGTACTATTAAATATCTTTATAAAGTCAACATAAATCAGAATGAGTTGCAACGTGATCATAGAATAGGGATAAACCAGCAATAGTGTAAGGCTGAGGTTTCCTGATTTATTGTAGTCTTCTGGTGTGACATCAGGCTAGTCATCTCAGCTTCTAGCTATGTCCGTGCTCAGTGCTGTACCAGAGTTAGCCAAGCTAGTCCCGAACACACTGGTTCACTTGTGTGCAGCAGAGTGTAATGTTTGCACACCCTGCCTCTCACATGCTGTGTGAACACTGCAGCACCAAGCTCCTCATGGGCTTATTCTCAGCAAGATAATGCTTTCCTTTAGAACCACTTAGGTGCTTCTGTGCTACACAGTGCTGTGCATGAAAGGTACACTTACAGAGAAGTTAACGATCTAAATAAGCTCTATACTTGGAGAGCATCAGTGTTATGAGCTGCCTGGTATTAATGGTAATAAAATTTAAAAAGCAAGTCGCTTTGATAAGATTTAAGATTTAAAAAAATCTTTTAATTTCTACATTTATAAGATCTTTTACTGCATTTCTGACTTAGCTGCAGTGAAAAGGGCTACTACATTTTATGTCATACAAATATAGCACATCTGAAAACTTTTTTCAAATTATACTTAGTTTTTCATATGCCTTGCAACTTCAGCAATTTGCATATTTTCCGGACTGTTATTGTATTATGATAAACAGGGATTATCATATATTTTCAGATAATGTTTTCTTAACAATTCAACTTCTATTTGTAACTCTTCCATTTATTTTAATTACTAGCACAGTGTGCAACATTTATTAATCAGCAGAGTCTTTTTAAGTTAAAATACTAAATTAGCTAACCCCATTAACACAGAATACTCCAAACAAGCAGTAATAGGAGAGGTAGTTACTGTGCAAATCGTATTATACATGCGGGTGCTCTAGGGCACAGTTAAGCATGATTACGCTCTTTTGATCCAGTATTCCTCTGCTTCTTCCAGCTAATTTCCACTGGAAATTTACAAAGTAGCGCCTTCATTTTTCCATCTTAATTTTTCTAATGAAGTGATGGTACTTTATAACACTGGGGATGCAGATAATAAGTCTGTGTATAATTAAGAAGTTCCAGAATTTGCTGCAGAAGAGATCTCTTTTACTTCCTACAAGAACTAGACTGTGCTTTTCTTTGCCACTTTACATTATCACAGACGGGGGTTAAACAAAAACGGCCAGAGGAGTCTTAGATTTACTGACGTTAGGATAAAAGTGATTGATAATTGATTGAAAAAGTATGTATTTAGTATATTACCGTAGACAATATGTGTAATAAGGCACCCGAAATAAGTTTCTTATGGAAAAAATACTGCACTAAAGGTAATCTGACTAGATATGTTAAGTAAAGCAGACTGTCTTTACTTTTGTAAATAACACTTTGATTTTAATATGCACTCATTATGAACTAAATAAGGGCTGCCCTACTGCAGTTTTTTGCTATGGAAAAGCACTGTCCTTCTTCCTTCGTTCCCCGAGTTAAAAGATAGACAGTTTTGGATTTGATGAAGAAATTACTTCAGGTTTAAACAAAATTTGAAAGCTTAAAATTGATTTCATGTTTTATTTAAAGAAAAAAAAAAGATTAAAGATTCACAGGTTCCCGATAGAGAAGCATAGTTTGTTTGGAGCTAATAATTCATGGTGGTCTTCAAAGTGAGATAAAATTGTTTTATTTGAATTAGATCAAGACAACAAGGAATTGAATTGCTATTGCATAGAACCACTTTAGATAAAAATTTAACAACATTATCACACATCTAGAGTTAAGATTTTGGTAGTATTTTTACTACTAAATTACAAAAATGTACAGTACATAGAAATATTATGAAGGTTTGAAAAAACACGTAAGCATAATATTCCTTTTAGTTCTTTCGTTTTAGTATTTCTTATTGTGCCCTGATAGTGCAGCACGTATGGCATTCTGGCAGTAGATCTAATGCCAGTTCTTTCTCAGAAGCCTGGGTAAAGTTTGAAGCATTTCTGGTATCAGGATTACATGCCTGCATTGCTAGACTGCTGGGATTTTGCCTCTTGGGCAGATCCAGAGAACGTGCTGAAGGACCACTCTGTTTTTTTGCTGCCATTTAAATTCAAGAAAAAGTGAATGCCTCTGAACTGTGTCCTGTTGGTAGGTACCATATAGCATTGGGACGCTGCCGCCCAGCAGTAAATGATGGACCCGACAAATCCTCTTTCCTGTTTGCGCTGCTGCTCCCTCCTCTCACATTGCCATAGACCCCAGAGCTCAGTACCTACTGCTGCTTCTATCATCTCAGTCGATCCAACTGGAAATCCTTCAGCGTCTAAAAGGCCTCTTCCATCTCCTGTCACAATAGTGAGAAATATTACAATAAAAGAGAGAATGGAGGGAAGAAGTGGTATATGAGGAGATGCAGGAAGAAAGATCATGAGGGGGTAAAAATTAGGATTAGAAAGATGAAATTAACAGTAGCAGGGAGGTGCAGGATGGGATGAGTGAAGGGTGAGAGAAAGCAATTTTTATTTTTGCTAACAACAAATATCTAGGGTACCTCTTGAAATTTAAATACAAGCCACTAGCAGCTGTCAGGTCCAGGATTGGCTATTAAGTCAAGGCTTCTAGGTCTTTTTTCATTAATTAGGTTCAACATAGCGTGGTCCTGGCAACAGCGCAGCTGGCCGTCACTACCAGTGACGCTGCCAGCTTTGATCCTGGTCCTCCCTCAGGTTGTGTACGTGTCATACTGCTATATGTAGAACCTGAGATAGATAGTTTCCCGTTTTGGGTTCCAAATCTTTCCCCCTGTCTTGAATGTATTCTTTGGCATATCTCTCATTCAAGCTTTTGTGGTAGTTGAAATGAAAAGAATTTTCACTTTTAAATTTATTTCTTTAGGGAAAGTTCACCTCATATTAAATCATCAACTTTTGGAAAGGCTTAGCTTATACTAACTGTTTTATGGCATGGTATAACATCAATACAGAATTTAATTCTTCTTTGATCCTACTGCTTCTGTCTCTGTCATATTTACTGAAAACCTTCAAGAATTTCTGAATTTACACTTAAATCACAAGGAAAAGCTGAAACCCAGATGTGAGAATCCTGTGAGTGAGCTTTTTGTGGAAAAAAACTATTGAGGTCTAAACTTGTGCAGTTGATAATGGCATCATACCATTGTCTGTATTTAATTTTCCTCTCCTTCCATCACTCTCTTCTGTCACATTTAGAACACATACTGTCATTAATTTTGGGAAAAGCTGTGTCAGGTGTATATATAGAGCTACAGAACACAATACCATTACTGAAGTGTTTTGCAGCGCTATTGCTTTTTACTATGATTATTGGTTGTGGGGGTATAATGTCTTTTGTATGACTCACATTAATTTGGTTACCCTACTTAACACAAAAAAATTGTTTTAATGTTCTTTTTAATTACTTATTCACAGAGTAACGAAAATTCTTACTTGCTTTAAATAGACGTTGAATTTGCAAGCATATGATCCTTTCTTGTAGTTAGATCATTATCACTATAAGGATCTGCCCACCTCGCTCTGACAGCAGCACTATAAACAGAAGGAAAAAAAGAAAGTTTCTGCTTCAGACTACTTCATACCATTATACCCAATTACATTATTAATATTCTTTCATTTCAGTTTTAATTTTTTTTATTGTTCAATGTTCTTCTCCAAAAATTCATAGTTGCTTTAATTTTTTTTACTCAGCCATAGACATACATTCCAGGCTGTACAGCACATACTCCAGATAATGTTCTTAGAGGAGATACGCAGCAGAATGCAGATCACATTTGTACTAAACTACATATAGAACATACTGTTAGTTGTGTCTTAAAGTGTTACAGTATATGTATTTTTTTTGTTTGGAAGCATGGTAGAACATAGATTACTCTGAGTATTCACTTGTCAAAAAGACAAAGATTAACTGATCCACAGTAAAATCAAAACCTCTATATAGGAAATTTTATAGGGAAAACTATAATAATTTACTTTATCTTCTACTTTCCTCAAGATTTTTTTTGCCATTTTTTGTATAAATGTTACAGACACAGTATTCATATTAAATTATGAATGCTATGGCTCAACTAAATTCTATGCATATATGGGCAAATCCCTAAACTGCTAGCCTTGTCTTCTCAGCTATCCAATCCCCTGAGAAAGCCAATTTTCTTTCATGTCTGAACAAAAGAAAAATGTACTATTAAAATGCAATTCAGAAGTGATAAAAACTGCAAGTGGAGCAGCCGGCTCACAGCACCTTCGATGTATTCTCTGGGACACTGGGGCCACATTAATTTTTGTGTGTGTGTGATGTCCATCCCATGTGCAAATTAGCATTACAAGTACCATAATCTGTCTTATGTGAGAGTGTCCTTTCCCACGAGTATACACATGCTACTATAGCTTTGTATAATTTAAAAGTCTGCTAACTCAGTGTTTTTCTTTTGCTAACTTTACATGACATTTGTTTGTGGTACTTGATAGGATAAATTGATATAGCTGGCAAGATTCTAAAATAGTTTCTTTTTATGGAGTGGAAAGAAAGAAATGTAACTTAAGAAAACAAACACTCAAACAGTTGCTGATGGATCAGTTAGTTCAAATAAATAATTTTCTGAGTCTGAGAGCTGAGAGACAAAGAAAAGTATTTTAACCCCCATCTTTACCAAAAACTTGTTTGACTGTCTAACTCATAGGGACTCTGGATTCTGAAAAGCTTTCAGCTAGGAAAAGGTTTTAATTAACTACACCTGTTGTCGTGCCAGTTAAAGTGATGTTTTAAACTTCTGAAGCATATATTTCTAATTTTACTGTATAATAATTTTTCCTGCACTTGTAGAATAAAGAATGCATGTTGCTTTTTCAGAATACCAGCTTAATTCACAACGTTTTACTTGATATAAAAATGTACTTGTTTGCTCTCATAACTCTCTTGCAAACTGAAATAGATGGAACTAAGACATCTTTGTAGGGTCTCTTGCAGATCCTTTATATATAAGATGTTTTTTCACCTTCCTCCATACAGTTTGCTGTGGAATCTACCCAGAAAACCTGTAGTTGTCCATGAGAGTTAGGGACATCCATCTGAAAACCTCTTCCATGCCCAAAGCAGGTAGCTGGAGCTTCACTGTTCAGTGGTACTATGTAAGCAGGGAGCCCACCATCAGTATGACCAAAGGCGAAAGAATCAGGCTCCAAAAGATTGCTAATTAGGACATAATTATAACTTGAGAGTTATTTGTGAATAACTCTCACAAAAACACAATTTGTGAATTCAGAAGAAGTAATTTCTTTGCTTTGTGGTCTGTCAATACGTGAAAGTCAACATTACTATTTGTATAAGTTTCTATTCTGCTAAATGAGAGTAAGGTTTATTTAGCTTTGATTAACAGATATCAAAGGATGCATACCTAGTTTAAGGTACAAGGAGGATTCTTTGTGGTGCACATTTGCCTTGGTTTATGCTTATACTGCTGGCATGCGTGAAATGTTTCCATCCTGATGGAACGATCAGGTTTAGGTTATGTGTTGGGGGCCTACATGACTTGTAAAGCGGATGCAAAGTTCTCCAGAAATGAGCTCTATACTTGCGCATGGTGCATGCCTGCCCCTGGCAGCTGGCACAGACTGCGCTGCCTGCTAAGACTTGAGGTGCCAACATGCAGATCCCAGCAAATTGAACCCCGCTCATTCTTCACATCACACCAGTTGGTAGTGCGGATACAGCCAAAGTAATAATCTAGTAATGCAAGTGAACCAAGTTATATCTTCGTACAGAAAGTCTTCATTTTATCCTGTTGAAACTCTATATCCCTTTGCTCCAAATTTAATTTAAAAGCAGCTATAGGAGAAATTGCAGTAATCGTCTCACAATACTGAGGGGGAACATTAAGAAGGCAGTGGAAAATAGCAGGAACATGTGTCCTACTGTAGCATTGGTATCTATGACTTACATCAATCCTGTGGTATCTAGAATAGAGTATAACTGATTTTTAAATATTTTTGAATTTCAGATTTCTGCCATTTTCTTTGTATCACAAAAATGAGAAGTATGACCCATCAATTCATAGGTCAGGCAAATATGGCCAAGAAACTTATGGAATTAAACACTTCCGAGAAGTACAGCCTGAGAAGTGGGTAGCAGACAAGGTAAGTCACTGCAAAAATAAAAGAATGGTTTACTTTTTTAGATTGTTATTGTAGTAGAACTAAGTGAATTTGGAGCTGATCCAGAGATCATGGAATCCAATGGGAATCTTTCTAGCTTGTTATAAAATCACATAGTTAGAGCTGAAATGGTATGGCAGGGGTCCTCGACTCTCTTTCTGTTAAGTTCAATTTGAGGAAATTCAGCGCCTCTCCCGCCTACAAGATAAGGATTTAAAAGCCTGATTAAGCACAGCTTTGGTTATATAAGTTTTGCAAAGTTTTATTCTATCTGTATTGCCTTTTCTGATTTAAGAGAGATTGCATATTTACTCTTGCACATTAAGATAAACCTTCAGAAAATTATGGCAAAACCTGATTAAAAACAACAAAATATTTTACTGCTTACATTCTTTGGAAAATTCTAAAAATTAGTGAATAGCCATTTTTATTTTAAGATAGTCTCATTAAACTGCCTGCTTTGTCAGGAGCATCTCATATAGTTCTGGTTTTGTAGTGCTACAAGAGGTAACTTTCCTCAGAACACGTTCTAACACGAGTTTGTGTAATGGTTGCGTTACTTCTATTTGTATTAGGTATCATAATCACATTAAAATTTTCCAGTATGAGAAAGATAATGGACTTGATAGAGAGTGCAGCACAGAGCCACAAAGATAGTTAAGGGACTGGAACGTCTTTTGTAGGAGGAGAGGCTGAGAGAGCTGGAACTCCTCAGTCTGGAAAAGAGAAGGCTCTTATCAATGTGTATAAACACCTGATAGGAGGCAATGAAGAAGAGGGAGCCAGGCTCCTCTCAGACTAAGTAGCGCCCAGTGACTGGACAAGAGGCAATGGACACAAACTGAAATGCATGAATTTTCATCTGAATGTGAGAAAACACTTTTTTTTTTACTGTGAGAGTGACAGAGCGAATTTTCGTCTGAATGTGAGAAAACACTTTTTTTTTTTTTTTTTTACTGTGAGAGTGACAGAGCACTGGCACAGATTGCCCAAAGAGGTTGTGGAGTCTCCCATCCTCGGAGGTATTCAAAGCCCAACTGGACATGGTCCTGGGCAACCTGCTGTAGCTGAGTAGGGGGGTTGGACTAGATGGTCTCAAAAGGTCTCTTCCAACCTAAACAATTCTGGGATTTTGTAAGATATGATTACTTATCTCCCTGAAAGTAACTTAATCTTTTTAAATATATAACAAGTTCCAAGGAATCTTAGTTTGAGAAGTAATATTTTTAAAAAGAATTCTTTCTCAAAACTTTAAAAATGAGCTCAGAGTAAATTTTGGTATTTTAACATACATTAATTAAATCTCATTGCAAATAAAGGCACAAAGATCAACATTCAAACAAAAAGATCTGAATTTGTCTTTCAAAAGCAATGAGTGGAGGATATGACTGAATGAAGTCCCACAGCATAAGTATGACATATTAAAAAGATGTAAAAGTCTTATTGGTGGTACTCATCTTGTCCTGTAAAGACTCTTCCTTTTCCAGTCCTTAGCAGTTCTTGATCAGGCTCAGATGATGATATCAAACAATGTAAAGATCTTTATATTGTATATCATATCACGCATATATAACATTATATAAATTATGGGCTTAGCTGAAACAACTAAACTCACTTTACTTGTGATCTTGGACAGATTTCAACCTAAATCTCTAGAGGTGAATAGCTGTATACATTAACCCAACATGACATACAATCTTCCAACCCCAATTCTAATTTAATATGAAGTTTCAATTAGGAGCTGCTTCCCCAAACGGAGAGATAAGAGGAGAAAAGAGCTATGACCTACCTGCTGCTTTAATGGGTCATTATTATCAGGAAAAAAACCCCAAAACAAACTCCACCTCCGCACTACATTTTAATGGTAAAGGTCCTATAGGCAGGTGTGAGGTCATACTTTCATAACTGTTAAATTTGAAAAAAGTGTCACTTTCTTATTCCTAAACTGTATTAAAACTTTGTATATATCAGTGCTATGAACAAAGTTATCCTGTTCTAATGAATCACAAGGCTAAATGGCTTGTATCAAAATATTACCCAAAAAAATCAGATTTTTGCTTAACACTTTGTCTGCTAAGCACAGCCCTCCTTTGAGTTTGCCAGGAGGTGACAGTTTTGTGGATGCAACTTCTATTAAAACCCGAACATAACCCTGCCATGGTATATATTCAGCTTCTGACAGTATTATACTAAAGAAGTTTCTCTTATCATTGCTGGCAAGACAAACTACTGTGTAAGTTCTTCCAAGGAGTCAGTTCAGTGGTCAGTGGATCAGTGACACCTCTGAGCTGCTGAGGTATTATTTGATATTAGCTGCCTTTTTTTTTAAACGACATATAAAAAGTTTCCCTGTGTATGTACATGAGCATGTCCTAGTTGTATTTTCCTGAGGTTTTCATGTGTTTATAAATATGCATTTTAATTCAAGTCACAAAAAATTAGTATGTAAATTATATAATTACTTTAGAAGTAAAATGAACAACAATGAAAAATATTGCCTTGTTATATTTCTTCTGGAAAATGAAAGGGTATTAGCATAGACTTTCTCTAAACATAATAATTACCATATCTATGTGAGGAAAAGCTAATAGTTCTTTTCATCTAGTTATAATCTGAAAATTTTTATCTCATTCTGTTTACATTTCAAAGAATTTTCTGAGTTAAGGAAAAAACTGTTGTATTCTAATTCTTCATTAAAAATAAACAAGAAATGGAAATACTATACCTCTAGTGAAACTGGATCTAGTTAGTTTACCCAGTTGTAAATCACTATAAAAATAAAAATGCTTACATATTTTAAGTTTAATATCATATGTCTAAAAACCTTGGAATGCCTTTGATAGAATTTATATGAGAAGTATCAATATAAAAAATTTACCAGTCACTATGAATTTAATCTACAACGATAGGTTCCAATGTAGCTGGACAGTCAAGGGATCAAATACACTAACTATAATCTTTCAGTTGTCAAAACACTCACGTATGTTCATATTTACTGAGGCAGAAATGATACCTTACAGCCTTTAATCGGTATTGGAATTAGTTTGCATATGCATTTTTGAAAACTGACTTTAATGACAGCATTTAATGTTTTCTTATTTGCAAAATTCAGGAAGTGACATTTTAAGATGTTCCTTACTGATAGATTCTTTCCTCTGATGCCTTATTATAGGTGAATTACAGTACAACTGCATCATTGTTTCATTATTTGCACAGGCATTTTGGCCCTAAACACAATTTTATTATCTACAAAGCATAAAAATACCCAGTACTGCAAAGAATTAATTTAGAGAACCTAAGCATATTGCACAGAACATAAAGTTGACCTTTACCGTCTACAGCTTTTGGAATGGAGTGGGATGTGGAACACATCATAGATTTAATGTGGCACAACGCTGTCTGCAGAAACTTGGGTGGGACTGTGACTGCCTGCCCATTGCACCCGATGATTGAATCTGCTGTCACCAGCATCCTGATAATAATGAACATTCAGCTTAACGACCGTGATTATGATTATCATAATTGATGTGCAAGTGCAGTGTGTGGGGATCATTACAGCTGAACTGTACAGCAGAGAAACATGCCTTAGTTATGGATAATCTTACTTTTATGCATTGATTGGGATAAAATATGCCTTTCAAGTTCAACAGGCCAGCTTGATATAATTTTAGGAAGATTTCTACATATATGAATTGATGATTATTAGCTTCCTGCAAAACAGTCATTCTAGCTGTTTGTTTTGAATTGTTTCATTCCATTAATAATGGGAAATAATTAATAATTAGACATTGTTGAGTGGAAATCACTTATAGAGTACTGCCAGCATTAATCAATTATCAAGTTCAAATATTTCTGATTGTCATGGCCTTGTCTAGGCTAGGAAAAATAGCCCTTGTAATTCACCACCAACACAATTCTATTTTTGGTGGAGCAGTAGAAATTGGGCTGTAGTCAACACTATTGGCATTTTCACACTGTATTGTGTAGCCATTAGAGCAGGCAATAGTTGTTCCTTATATAAATTATATCGCTTCCATCTTTGTCACCAGAGGCAGAGAATTACAGGCTCAAATTCAGCCGGTGTAGATAAAGACACAGTCAACAGCTTCAGTAGATTTTGTTGGGCAGTGACTGCCTTCAACTGAGATTATATGAAGTTGCGGAAGTATTTAAGTTATGACATATATAACAGATAAACACCAGTGTGTGTACGTATTTTAAGCCGGTGTTTATATAAAGAATGTTATGACATAGGTATAATGCAAAGTATAGAGTTTCATTGATTTACACTGGGCGTAAATGTGGCTCTGTCCAGGAACTGGCAGAATTTCCTATGTGGGATAACAGAGATAACAGACTATGGAAACAATTCTTGATCTTTGACTTGCTTTCTACCATAAAGAAGATTGTACGGATCAAATCTCTATGAATGTCGCAACTGCACAATTCCTCTCATTTGACTTCACTAAGTTTGGACTTTCTATGATGAAAAAGAGAACTCCCTGTGTGTCCAAGGAATTCATCCTACTTTGTATAGTCTGCTGCCTCTGAAAGTTCAATAGGTTCTGTGGTTTTCATTGTTGCTGACACTATGGCCCAACTGGAATCACATTATTAGGTAGGGCCCTAATTTCCAGACATGTGGGAAGAGGTCCACAAGGAGAACTTAATATAGCCTGAAAATCTCAGTGCCTTAGAAAATGAGTGTGACTTTTCCACATGGCCATGGCCAACCCACTTTCTTCCACATTCTTCTGAGACCACTGTGTCCTGTGGTTCCACAGCAAATTTATCTTTGTATAGTATTACTGCGAGGGAAAGATAGGGCGGGGGGGAGAGGAAGTGATTTGTTCTGTTTGAAAATTAGTTTCATCCCTTATAGGACTAACAACATATTCACAACAATCACGTGTCTAGTGGATGATGTCATTGTGGCAGAATTGTTTGATACACTATTCATGCTTTTCCATCCCTGACTATACTGAAAATTATTTAAATTTCACCTTGACTGCATTTTTCCTAACCTTGCAGCGATAGGACTTGTGATAGGTATAATGCATGTGTGAAGCTTTAAACTTTTTCTCTCTCAGATTTTGACTCCATGACAATTTTTTAAAGGAATTTGCTTGTTTTCTTTTCATTTTATTTAGGAAAAAAAGATTATGCAGGAATATTTTCTAATACAGTGTGATATTGGCTAATGAATGTGCATCCATACTATCAAACTATTACATGTTTTAAAACTTTTAAGGCCGTATTTACTAGTACACTTTGACAGAAGTTACTAATATATAATGAGAAGAGCTAGCACGTGTTTTGAATATCAGATTCTTACTTCCCCAGTCCAACTGCAATGTGTTTTCCTAGGCAATGCAGAGCTGACATAATGTGGCAGCCAGAAGTGACTCTATTGTAGGGGAATTATTAGATGATCTGTAAGAGTTTGCTTGTTTCTGGAACTACCAGTCTCCTCATGAGCCATGTCAGGGATAATAAGGGTTGTTGCCAAAGCGTGTTGCACTCCAGCAATCCCTGGCCAATGACATGGCTCCTGTATGATTATTACTGCTGGCATGACTTGATGTATCTATTCAGATGTTCCAAATGGACCCTTAGTTTGAGTTATCAACTATCTGTTTCCAAGATAAGGCTGCTTTCTGTCACTTTTCTTCCTATCCTGAGTCCTGCACCAAATCAAATCATTTAAACCCAGGGATCTGGTCCTACAACAATATTCATGCAAAGTCTATCTTTTGTACCCTGTAGCATATATTTTCTGCTCTCAGAACAACCATTGTGAGTCAGAACGCTGCTGTATCTTCATGTGAAAATCAACTTGAGTAATTCCCTGCCTCCACATAGGGTGATTCCCACAGCAGCGTTACTCTCAGAGCTGTGAGCTCCTTGGAGCTCAGGCGTTTGGCTACCTGGTTAGGTAGTACAAAAAAGAGCAGCATTGCCCAATTTAATATCACAGACCAGCTTAATAAGCAAGTGGTGCTTGCTTCAGATGCAATAAGCATCTGAAATTGGGTAACAAAAAATGGCTTAAAGTCACTTTTGCAACTTGTACTTCTGAATTTTTTGCTTTTTTTAGTAAGTGTCATAATGTACTGTTGAGAAGGAAATGTATTAAAAAAGGCAGGAGTAGGTCATATCCAACGGTGGGAACACCAGACATTACCTCTCATTCACAGGACTAGAATGAAATATCTTTCATTATAAGATGCACCCATTCAGTCTTCCGGGAAAGCAAATGACAATTTCAACTTTTGACAGTTGACATGATGATTTTTCTAGATTCCTTACTGAACGACTGTGTCATATTTACAGAAATACATTTTGTTTCAGAGCTCCCGTTGGAAAAGTTCTTCAGCTGTCGATTGTTCCCTTTGAGAAAATCCTTAAGGTCACCACTGCTGGTCTGCCTTTGAAAAATGCTACTCTTGATATATGTAATGCAAATGATTATTAACTATCAGCAATCTTTCAAATTATTTTCTTAGGTGGAGAAGGAAGGTAAACACTGTGAAGTAAGTTAAAATATACAAAATGTATTCCTGGCTATTGTTTAACTAAATGCAGAAAAGAATCTATGGATAACTGGAAGGCTGAAAAGAAAGGCTGGAAAAACTTTCTGGTGAAGGTTACTGATGAGTTACAGGGTCTGATTTTGAGGGAATACTACAAAGTAGTGACTGAGAAGAGTCAAACCATTCATTATTTGCATAAGAAAAGATACTGTCACCACTCTTCTAATCAAATCCATTCTAGTGTTTTTTTGTAAGGGTTTGTCATCAACTAGTTGAATATTTTATAAAACCTGATTTTTCAGTGCTGTAATTTCTCAACGGGAAAATGCAGTCCCTTGATGATGATCCAAGGCTTTGAAGAATAAATTGATTCGAAAGAGAAAATTAGATGGTACTTATTATACTGTCTAACTAGCAATCCTGTGTCATTTGTCTGTTGGATGATAAATGTCTTGCTTTGCCTACCTTCCTCATTTAATAATGTAACTTGTATGTTAGTGGCATAAAAGAAAATCTTGCTTTTTAGTAAGAGCTAACTTTAACCAATATTTCTTTGAGGGAGATATATGTTTTAACTTTCTAAATAATTCCCATTGTACACATTGCTTAAACATTTTAAAGCCTCTTGTTTAATCAGAAACACTTTAGAAATAGAGTATCTTGACCAATTCCTTCAGTGCCTGGCTAGAGTACATTACAGTAACTTCTGGCAGAGATTTTAATGCAAAAAAATAATCAGTTGAGCTGGAAACGGTAGAGTTTGAAGTTACACCTAACTTGTTTTTTATATTGTTTTTAGGTCTTCACTATTTGGATATTATTTTGTTTGTTGGAATTGAAAATCCTCACACTAAATCGGGCAGTGCTGGGCCTCGCCTTTTGATGACAGTTTTGGATGGGCTGTTCAGCATTCTTGGAATTAAGTGGATTTGTTTATATTTCTACCACACATAATATATTTCAACTCAATTCAATTTGCCGCAACATTGAATTAAAAAGGCTATATTTTGAAGTCACTTAAAATTCTTTATGGAACATATCTGCAAAAGCAAGCTACTTATTATTTGAAAATACTCACCTAGACCTTGTTTGTGCTGGTTAACTAGAGTTGAAATGAAAGTAACAGAAAGCTTTTCACAATCCTTTAAGAATTACATGGTCCATATAAATGTTGAAAAAATGCGGGTATGAGAACTGATCCTCAGCGCCTAGCGTAATTGAGATATATCCATGGAGCTAGGTTAATTTGCATCAGATAACTATCTGGCCCGTAATGAATATAATCAATATGTAGATAAATGCTATTTAGAAAGAATGTTCTAGGAAAAATGGTGTTACCCATTTTCACAGAAAAATAGATGCTGTTTGCTTAGCTCATCTTTAAATGCACGTTGCTGGTGAGTTTGCAATTAAAGTCTAAGATCAGAAGCACATATTCTGGTGACTTTTTGCAACAGATACACTTAGGACTACAGAATGTTGCATCTTAAAATGATGCCTGAATGACATATTTTGTCACGCTGACCCATTATGATCAAATAGTTGTATAATTTGTAGCGTTATTAATACCTATAGCTGTTCTGGATGGATTGTAAGAGGTTATGCCAGGTATATGCCCAAGTGAAAGAAAGACTGCAAGTTTTTGTTGTTTTGATGATCTCTCCAGAGAGCAAGAGTAGGTTATTCTTAGAGCAGTAGGACTTCAATGCACTAAAATGGATTTGAGAGTAATCTACGTTCCCTGAATAGGAAAACTCACAGTAAAAGATAGCTTCATGCACTTACATTGGAGTGAATGAGGGACTGTAAGTAATAGAGACTGCTTGTTGTCTTAATGGTTTGATGTAAGTACCTACTGCTTCCTTTAAAATTTATATCATGAATCAACTCTGAACTCGTTTGCTCCATTTTAAATAGTAATATGATACTCACTTTGGAATACAGTTCAGTGTTTATTCAGTTAATGCAATGAAGAGCTGGTTTTAACACGCCCTTTATAAACTCAGGTTAAAAGGATGTTCCACCATGATAGAGATAAGAAACTATATTCTTTCTTCTCTTATAGTTTTTGTTGATCTCAGCATAAAATATGTAGGGAAACTGAAAGGCATATCCACATAAGGAGTTATTTATGAGTAGGTGTATTACCATCTCTTAATATTCTAGAATGAGAATTACAGAATTATTCAGGAATAACCTTTGCACTTCAAATTCAGGCTTCACTTCCGTTTAAATAACCTTACAAGCTTTGATGAGTTAATGTACGGAGGTAATAGCACCTAAAGTAAAGGGGATAGGATGTAAAGGCTGTGATGCCCACAGTACCTGTTTCACAACTGTATTGTTTTTGTTTTCCATAATGAGACTATTTGAGTAGGAATTTACATTTTGACTGTGATTGATTATAGGAACTAATAATATTCCCAGACAGTAGCTCTGAGATGTGTTAGCATCTCTTACCTGTAGTTGTATGAAGGAATGACAGCGTAAGTGGTAAGTGCTTATCATTAGCAACTGAATACCCTGCTCTTTTAAAATATAACTTGTTAGGTATGAGAGTCTCAAACTTAGGGGGGGAAAAAAAGAAAAAGAGAAACAATAAGAACATTGCATATTGACAGACTTTGTACGCTAATGCAAAGCTGCTTGATTGAGCAGTGTAGTGTCAACCATGTCTTTCTTCTGATGCTAAAAGTAATGCACATAGACAGAGTGACAATCAGAGTACAGCCTCCCATCAGCTGTAATTAATCTTTTAGTTAACAGAGACTAGAAAAGCTTCTCATCAGCCTCTTCTGAAGTCTGAGGCACCCTGTTTTTTGATGTTTGCATTCTGAGTAAAATTGTCCCCACCAGTTCTAACAAATTGAAACACCAGGCTAATTATGGCAGCTAATGAAGTGTGTGGAATGGTCACAGCTTGTCGTGAAACTGTTCCTTCAGCTCAGATTAGAGTTTCATCAATCACTTTTTTAAACTGATCCAGAATTGCTTCTGCCCAGTGCTTGGCATTTTTAATGCTGTTTCTGTAATTGGTTTTTTCCCCAAAGCTTAGGCTATTTTTTGAAATATTACATTCTCAGGATAGGACTTACAAACTCCAGTTTATAAAAAAACATTTCATTATCGCCTCTATCAGCTGATCAAGTGCTAGAAAGCTAATAAAAGAAGCAGAAATATAAAATTTGATATATTGCTTTTAATCCAGCTAAAGGTAGCAATAAAGCATATACACATATATGTATATGAATCATTATTACTGTGGGCTGGATGTATACTGCAATCTCATGAGACACGGTTTGTGGGCTGGATGGTTCAAATCCCACTGAAGGACCTAAATGAAATGAATGAGTTGGTCTTAGCTTATTTCCTAGTGGATTGTGGTCCTCCATATATCACTCGAAGGGTTTGGCATGATTTGTAGTTTTTGCAGATGCCCAAGCCTTTGGCAGGAGGAAGACCAAAATGTGTTGCTATTTAAAGAATTTCAACACTTCAGGTCAAATCCAAAGTCCTCAGAGAAGTATGGGAAACTTTACGGTATAACTTCTATTGCTACTACACTGTCAATGAATAAATTAGCATATAAAACATTGTAAAAATTCCTAGTTCCTGTTCATTTATAAGATATCATAGTACTCAGCTATACATTGAAAGTTCTGCATAGACATTAAAGACATAGATGTTAAAGTTTAAGGCTAAATTCTTTCCTCAACATGGACAACAGAGTGTAGAATTTAGTTTGGAAGTTATCCAGCTGAAAAATGCAATAAACTTTTGCTACCATAGAATATATTTGCACAAGTTGTTACATTTAGTATATATAACATGTATTCATATCAGAACCAAGACAGCATGATTTTAGTTTTTGAAGTGTTCAACAATCTATTTTTTCAATTTGTGCTAATATATGTAATCCATTTCATTTTTCCAAACACTGTTGAATCTGGAATAATGTTTGGCTATAAATATCAACTGTTCCTCTCCCTGAAGTTTCTTAATCAGCAGCGGTTTGACAGAACTAGCTTCATGTCAATGCCAAAACCAATCTGTGGCACCTGAGTGAATTATCAGTGTTGCTGATGCTATTCCTGAATTGTATCAGACTGGTGGATTCACACAAGAGAAAAAGTGCCATTGAAAAATGAAGAAAAACATGACACACAAAGAAGATATGTTATCGTATATGAATAAATACAGACAGAAAAAATAACAATAAGTGTTAGCCTCAGAGCTATTGTTCCAGTTTTATCGATTAGTGAGAACATTTGTGAACACTGGATAGGAGATGAGTAGTTTTTCTAGTGTTAGCTGATCTCCAAAGTAAGCTGCCTGCAAAATGAGAAAGGCCTTTTCCTGTTTGATCATTTCAATCTCTTCTGAAGGTAGCTTATAATTACAAAACAGGAAAGCTGTTTTATCATTTCAACTCTTCTGAAGGTAGCTTATAATTACAAAACAGGAAAGCTGTTTTTCTCTTTAGCTTTCATCATTGCTAGGGCACATTGCTGACTCATGTTTAGCTTGTTGCGCACCAAGAGCCCCAGGTCCTCTTTTGCAGAGCTGCTACCCAGCCTGTCAGCCTCCAGCCTGCTTCGTTCCTGGGGTTAGTCTGTGCCAGGTGCATTTGTCCGTACTGTGTTTTGTGAGGTTCTGTCAGGCCATTCCTGTAGCCTGTCTACATCACTTTGAATGATAGCCCTCAAGTGTATCGATGGCACCCATTAGTTTGGTGGTGTCCATGAACTTGATGAGGGTGCATTCCATCTCCACCTCCAGGTCACCGATGAAGATATTAAACAAGATAGGTCCCAAGATAGCACCTGAGGAAATACATTTGTACCCAGGTTCCAGTTAGAGTACAAACCATTCATTGCTACCCTTTGAATCTGATACTCCACACAGTTATTACATCTATTAGTCTGCACATCTAGACTATAATTTACCAACTTGGTTTAAAGGATTCTCTGGGAGATTGTGTTGAAAGCCTTGCTAAAGCTCAGCTAGACAGCATCCACTGTTCTCCTTTGATCTGCATATCTAGTCATTTCATCACAGAATGCAATCAGGTTTGAAAGCATCATCCAGAACAATGTCAAACCAGATGAAATCTAACTGGAGTACTGGTTTTGCTGCATATGCCAAATACAGCACAATCAACGGGCTTTTTTTTATTGATTCTAAATGTTTACAACTTTTTTCAAACAGATACAACTTAACCTGATAAGATAAAAAATATTTTCACTTGAGGATTTCAACTCAGAATTTTTCCTCCTTAACTCTTCGTGGCATGATTTTGGCAAGTTAGAGATAGCTGCAACTTGATCTTGGCAGGTTAAACATTTTCTGGCTTTAGTCCAGCAGGTTAAAAGTGGTTCTGAGTTTGTCTTGGCAGTCAACACTTGGCACTGGCTTATTTTCAGCTGGAAAGAGAATGTTGTGGTTGAACAGATTAGACAATGAAAGGGGCAGCTTATAAATGGCATAAGTCAGGATACTTATCCCTAAGTGCATTATTTTATAATACAAGTCCTGTTGCTAGAAAAGTGTGTGTGATGGACAGGACAAGGAGTTGGTTTAAAAATACAAGCACTATGATAAAAATATGTCCTTTACTTTTTCATCAGATGCTTTTAAGACTCTATTTTTCTGTACACAGGAATGTAGGGTTAGGTATAGTTCCACCTCAGATTTAATAACTTCATAAAAGGGTTCTGTATTACTCATCAGTGTGTTTTCATACTTGACAATGTTATTTATACAACTTAAATAAATTAAGATGAACATCTACTCCCCTCTTCAACAATATTTTGTTAAAATACCCTGCAAGAAATAGACATTTGCATGACAATAGCAAATAAACACCTCTTGGGATTCTGAATACCTACTGAACTATTTCAACTGCACATTTGTTTTTTAGCCCAGATTCAGTAAAGTTCAAGGGTATCCAAGTATGAAATAGCTTGCGGAGAAATTCACATTGGTTTCTTAATTTAATTTACTTGTAAAAAAAGGCTGCTGCAGTTGAAAAAATAGAATATTATCTTTGGCAATTTTGGTCCAAATACAGACATTCCGAACAGAATCTGGGTGATGTTGTTTCATAACATTGACTAAAGTATGGTACCGCATGCAGTGTAACTTTCTGTGTGGCAAACTATACTTTTAATATTGATACTGGCTCTGAATATGTTTAAAAGTACTAGAAAAGTGTCTACATAAAAGTGATTTATTCTTCTTCAGTAGATTAGCTTTATACACATAAATAAATTCATTATCTGAACAGTTATTTATGAAGGATAATATATTTCTTTTTAAAGCACTGCAAAGCTAGTACATGTTTGGGAGGAAGGACCAGACAGCGTCTGGCTTGCAGATCATCAATAAATGGAATAAATGAACTTAGAGGGTACAGCTGGGAATTCCACCCTTCCTTCCCCTTGGGCAACCACAATGACTGCAGGGTACTAAGTAAATGTAACAAATGCAAATTTGGACCACAAATCTTCATTGCTGGTTATATTACACATGACAACAAGGACCGGCTAGTTTCAGATCCCAGGTTAATTTTAGAGAGGCAATACTTACGAGAAAAAGTAATTCACTGGACCAAATCCTTCCCCTATTTTCCTTTGTCCTTCCTTGCACAAAACTTCCATCAAAGCCAAGAGATAATTTGCCTTTACTTGTGAGAAAGCACTGTAAGGGTTGACACATTTGTAATCCTTAATGAACACAGCTATTGCAAAATATCTTCCTCATTTAGAAATATTTGTGCTTTCCTTGTACAATGGCTCAAACTATTGCATTCTCAAAAGCATCATTATTGTCTGTCATGTCATAGCTTAATTTGTGCAGCTGTGGAAGGGTACAGTGGGATATGCTTTTGTTCCTTTGTCCAAACTGCTTCTAACCACGCAGGAGCAGAAATAGGCTCTTTTCCGGGCTAGAACACATCCTCTCCTACCTTGCACAGATGAGGACAAGAGCTTGACTTGTGTTAGCCAGTTATCTCCAGTTATCTCCAAAGAACAAATTAGCACAGCTTAGCTGCTGAGCTAAGAAAGCAAACTTCAGTGAGCACAGATTAGCAGCAGAACACTTCCTTCTCAGAGTATTAGAGAAAGGGAGGAATAGAGTTATAATTTCCACGTTAGGCTGTCACAGAGGAGCACACACTGCTGTGCTGCTCGTACTGGACACATCATGCAGGAAGTATCTAAACCTATGCGATTAACACATAACTCAGGAACTGTAATTAGAAATCTTTCATAATTTCTAGCAAGCACTGTTTGAGTTTGGTTTCCTCACTTATAATTCCAAAAGATGAAATGTGTAAGAGTCAGTGATAGTTATAAATCTCCATGAAAATTTAAGTGTAATAATAATGAAATGTGTGTTACATAAATTAAATAGCAACTAATGTTTTCTCTTTCTGTTTGGAAGATAGGATATTAAAATAGTGTTGTTAGATTTCCTACTGTGAACATAATTTCCTGGTTTTTTTTTTACAACACATTATCATAATGTCAATAAAAGACTAAAACTAACAAGTAGAAAAAACTTGCCTGATGTAAGCGTAACACAGAAGGTTATAAAGTTGCCTTTTATGGTGGCTATACAATATCATTTTATTTTAAGATCTAATAGCAAGTTGATTCAAAGGGTAAGGCTTGTACTTACGAAGTCATTAAAGCAAGTAGAAAATTGCCTTCTACCATAGTCACCCAGTCTTTTTAAATCAAAGAGTTTTATTGTTGTTGATGATGTTTGCATTTGCAGAAGGTAATTAGGGAATGAGTTAGACATCACACTCGGTGCCCTCAAGCTTGTCAAGAAGAATCATAAACTTCACTTGCAAAAAAAAAAAAAAAAAAAAAAAAGGCTCTTTCATAATTTCTAGCAAGCACTGTTTGAGTTTGGTTTCCTCACTTATAATTCCAAAAGATGAAATGTGTAAGAGTCAGTGATAGTTATAAATCTCCATGAAAATTTAAGTGTAATAATAATGAAATGTGTGTTACATAAATTAAATAGCAACTAATGTTTTCTCTTTCTGTTTGGAAGATAGGATATTAAAATAGTGTTGTTAGATTTCCTACTGTGAACATAATTTCCTGGTTTTTTTTTTTTACCACATTATCATAATGTCAATAAAAGACTAAAACTAACAAGTAGAAAAAACTTGCCTGATGTAAGCGTAACACAGAAGGTTATAAAGTTGCCTTTTATGGTGGCTATACAATATCATTTTATTTTAAGATCTAATAGCAAGTTGATTCAAAGGGTAAGGCTTGTACTTACGAAGTCATTAAAGCAAGTAGAAAATTGCCTTCTACCATAGTCACCCAGTCTTTTTAAATCAAAGAGTTTTATTGTTGTTGATGATGTTTGCATTTGCAGAAGGTAATTAGGGAATGAGTTAGACATCACACTCGGTGCCCTCAAGCTTGTCAAGAAGAATCATAAACTTCACTTGCAAAAAAAAAAAAAAAAAAAAAAAGGCAGGGAGTTTAGGGGGGAAGGGAATAGAGGGAAACAGGATCATAACATTTTAGGTCAGTTTGACCACCGCTGTGTTGATCCACAATACGGAGAAGCTCATGAAGTCTTCGTGGAAGCACAGGTTTTTTTCATTGCACTTACCCAAAAGAACAAAATTTAGAGGGTTTAGAATTGGTAGCAGTAGTAGACAGCCGAAGGAGGAGATAGATGATGGCTCCTAGTTCTCCTCCTCTGCATTGCGCTGGCAAGCTGAATAGGGAAAGGTGTAATTCTCCCCCCTTCATCTCAGCAGCGGTCACTTGTCCACTGTAGCGCAGGGAACTCCGATTAGGCACGCTTTTCCCTGGAAGTCAATACCTCTGCACTGACACAATGAGATCCAGTCCCTAAGGCATGATCCAGGCTTTTGTTATTATCTCTTATTTGAAGGGGCTAGTTGACCCAATTGGTTAACACATTAGCTTTTCAATTTTATAGCCTTAGGTCACAGAAGACCTATTCCTTGTTTTTGGATATTTCTCCACAGCGGAAAGCAAAATTGGCAGTCTGTGCCCACCAGCCACAAAAACAGAGTCACGCCAAACAACTGTGTCCTGAACTTTATGGCTAATTAGCTGTTGAAGCTATGCCCAAGAAATAGGTTCTGTTGCCCATGGGAAGAAGTGTGTAGCCATTATTAATGTCCCAGCTCATATCTCTCAATAGGTCTTATGAGCGGTGCTGCTTAAAGAGACTAAATGTACAACAGGGAATTAAAAATTATAGTACCCCTTTCACCGACTGAAATACTGTAAACTTGTTTCACTGGGGCCAGGATTGGTGTCAATGTACTTTGTGCGAAAAGTGCAATAGAAGCATTAGTATTTGACAGCCCTGGTTGAAATAAGTGAAATTAATGGAGCTCTTTTCATATACGACAAGGCCATGGCACCCCTTTCATGCTGCTTACAGACAGAGAAAAGTCAATACTTTTTTATTACTTGATGCTGACCTACATTCTGCACTACAAGTGCCAGGCCCACTAATTGGTTTCAGTTGTGAGAAAAGTTTGCCCCAAAGAAACACTGGAGCAGATAAATCAATCTTTTTTAGGGTAGCTTAGTGGGTTTTGAGCACTTGAAATGACATTTGTGTTGTATTGACAGAATGGGTTGTTACACTCATTTTGTCATGTCAGAAGGCCCTGTACTAGTTGGAAGTATTGTTAACCAGTATTGATAAATTTGCTAAGAATAAAAGTTAGCTGGATCAACATTTTACTTGTATAACAGCTTGCCATTTCTGGTTTGCTTCCTTGTTAGGGACCTCCGTGACTATTAATAGGTCAGGAGGCTTATTATGACAGCTCAATTTAAAACTCTAATTTTACTATTACAAGCATTAGGATCATAGGGAATACTTAAATATGACCACTTAGTATTAAACAGAGGGGGTTGTGGACTGTGGCTGTAGAGTGGCACTTGGCAGTACTGCCTGGTTTTCAAATGATGTGTGCACATAAGCTCTGTCCCAGCCTTGTGGGGAAAGCAAGATTGCTCAGCGGGCTTACCCTACGCTAAGGGCATAACTGCTGCATGGACGTTTATGCAGAATTTCCCATCGCATCTTCTAAAGTCTTGGCGTGTACCTGTGGATGTTGATTTCAAGCTAAAGAAAAGTGAGTTTTATTCCGTGTTTTTACTATTCAATAGCATGAAGATAGAATTAGGATTCTAGCAGCTGTGCCCACTTTTCAGTTATTCCTTCTGCCATTGATTATTCTCAACAGATATAATTCCAGCACTACAAAAAAGTTTTTCTGACATCCAAACCTTTCATGGATTGGTTTACCTTTTGCATAGCACATGGTGTCATGGTTGACAACATGCAATTATGCAGTGTCTTCAGTATTGTTAGACTGGCTCAGACGAGGACTCGGTGCTCTGAATCCCTGCTATAGGTAGAATACTTTTCATTAGAGACATTATACAATCTATCTTTGAAACATCTTCACATGCTACTTCTCCTCACCTATAAAGGAAATCTGCATTCATACAACCTAATGCAACTTTAATCTCCATTTATGCAACCAAATCTCTATTTATGCAACAAAATGAATTTTTGTCATTACAGAGAAAGACTATGCAAAGCTGTATATCAGGTATCATAAGTTTATTGTAAACTTATTGTTCCAACTTTATCACGTGCTTAACAGCTTCATAATTATTACGGACTTGATAGATTTGCTGTAGGAAATTACGCAAAGTGTGTATGCACGAGCTGAGCATCAATGGTCGTAGTGGTACTTTCTGGCCTTAAAATCTGTGAGTAGATATGCTACTGCTTTTTGCCTATTCTTGCTTTGGTCTGAAGCAGCTGACTTTCTACTTCATTAAATTTCCAAGAAGATACTTAATTGTAATTCCTATCTCATTCCAAAGTGCATTTTTATATTACAGGAAATTGTACAGTACTCTCAAAGTTGTTTGGAAAGAAACACTCAGTGCAAATTTTTCACTAGTATATGAGGGAACGCATTTTCAAAGGCCTTCAAGCTGATATGTAGGTCTACGAGGTCTCGTTGGTTTGCCACTGTTATTTGTACATGGTCAGTATTTATGTATGTCTGCATACTCAGATGTAAAATCTCTTTAGAATTCACTTTAATAACACTCCAGAGATAAACTATGTGAGCATTTGGCAAGTCTAATCTATTATATCAGAGTGTGCTGATTGAGACAAATCTTTGGTAGCTTTAAGTCACCTTTTTTGACTCCATTGTTTAGAACTGATGAGCACACATGACAGTCAAGTAGTCAAATATATTGACTACTCGTAGGCTTCCGAGAAGAGGACCGGCTATGGTTTCCACTCGGCCGAAAGCCGTCGCCAGAAGGAATGCGGCGACCCAGACGGAGCTCACACGCAAGCATACAGCTGTCCAGGTCTCTGGCTGCAGGGAGTGCCTGAGCCTGTCAGCTCTACCGGAGGGCAGCAGAGACACCACCTGTGTGCGGTGTGACCAGGTGGATGATCTGCTCTGCCTGGTGGCAGAGCTGAAGGAGGAGGTGGAAAGGTTGAGGAGTATCCGGGAGTGTGAGAGGGAGATAGATTGGTGGAGCCGCACCCTACCGTCCCTGAGGCAGAGGCAGCAGAAGGAGGCTCCGCGAGAAGCAGAGGATCCCCTGCCTTCTTGCCACCAGGTAGAAAGAGGGGACCTAAGCAACGGGGGAGGATGGAAACAGGTCCCTGCTCGGGGTGCCAGGCAAACCCCCGCCCGGCCTCCCTCACCTTCCCGGTTGCCTTTACACAACAGATATGGGGCCCTGGAACTTGAGGGCGAGGCAAGCGAGGATGTAGACGAAGGTCCATCCAGGGGGTTGCCTAGGGTGAGGCAGTCAGCCCCACGCATTATGACTGCCGCTGCTAAGAAAAAAAGGAGGGTAATTGTCATAGGCGATTCCCTTCTGAGGGGAACAGAGGGCCC
>NW_008795039.1:908324-927887 GCF_000699145.1 Aptenodytes forsteri
TTAGTGGGCATGGTGGTGTTGGGTTGACGGTTGGACTCGATGATCTTAGAGGTCTTTTCCAACCTCAATGATTCTATGATTCTATGATTCTATGAAAGGGTCCATAGGTCTTGTTAAGCTCTGTCAGTTGAACCTGAGTCACTTACAATTTACTAGAGTGAAAGGAGTCAAAGCTTGACAAGTTTAAAAAGGAAGTGTTATATTAACTTTGTTTGGGAATTTAAAAATAGGTCTCGGGCCTGAGAATTACAGGTCTCTGATGCTGAGAATTATATGACATGATTTAAGAATGCATTGTGGAAAAATTCCATAAAACTCAGCTCCACGCTCCTATGATCCTGAGACTGCAAAACTGTAGGGTCAATCTCACCAATATGTGGGAATTCATATTTGTAAGCTAATTCATTCCAACAACCAACAATTAGGGACTGGCAGTGAAAATAATTTTGAAGACGCCTGTTTTTCTCCACTCACAACTTTTGTTCTTGCAGCTTCAAAAGGATTATCTACATAACTTCGTAACTTCTATGCTTAAATTCAAGATGATCCTGGCAGTCTACCAGAATCAACCAGCAGTGCATTGCAGTGCTTCACTGCACGATTTGAACCTATGTTACACCATCAAATTAGACAGATGTGAGAACATGGCTTCCAATTCCTTTCCCTTTATGCTGCTACAGTGATACAGTGGGATAGACTCTCTTCAGCACTGTGAGGTAGACCTTGCAAGGCCAAGCGGTATTTTCAGGCCTCACTTTCTCACACTGTTGAAACCTGATTAAAATCTATATCTTCAAATACAGAAATGGCTGGGGTTCTTTTCCTAAACAGATATTTATATTTTATATGCATACTGTGCAACATTTATCTAGTATACATTCTAAACTTCTTTAATTAGTCTAACTGTAAAGCCAGCAACACTTTTATTTCTCCGTTAGATTGTGTGATGTTTCCTAAATGTGGTCAAACATAACTGCTGTCGTCATAATCGGAGCCAGTTGTTTAAATGCTCAGTTGTGAGTATCTAGTGAAATAGCTTTAAATAACAAGATAAACAGTACAGCTGCCAACCCAAAGTAATCTTACACTGAGGGGGCGTGTGGCACAGAAAATTTCCTCTTTGTCATTTTGATTTGAGTTTGAAGCTGGACCTGGGCTTAGTTCCAGCTCAAAAAACTGTTCACTTCAAAGGCTCCTAAATCGTCCCAAGGAGCTAATTTTGGCAGCCAATTGTTTTTGTTTGGCCAGGCATCCTAATAGCAAAAGCCGTCTGCTCCAGCAAATGAAGACTTCTTCAATGCTCAGACTTACCGTTCCTGATTTTATCCTGATGTGGGGGGTGTACACCTATTACTGGTTTCCCCGTCTCACCCCAAGTTCACTGCTTTTTTTTTTGTTAAACTGTACCTAGCTGTCCTGCATGTAAATTAAAAATATACTTCCTATTTTCAAATAAAGGATACTGCATTCTGCTCTGAATTACTGCTTAATCCTAAATTATAGCTGCATTATCCGTTTGCTTTCTTGGCAACTAGAGCTGTTTTTTTTCCATTCCCATGACCAATATTAGCCTGGTGAATTTACTGAATTAAATATAACTAGCTTCGCTTTAGAAGGAAACTATTTGCAGTTATGCTGGAGTTATAATAATATTTATTATAATAATTATATGGACAACTTTTCCTGCAGTAAGAAGGTGTTGATGATGCCAAACACACAATGAAAATTAAAATACTTTTCCATTCTTAAAGTATAATATGAAAATATGCAAATAGGCTGTTTCTGTTGGGTAAGAAATTGGGCGGTACAAGGCATAGAGAAACATTAAAAAATAAATCTTGTGAACAGTTAAGAATGGGGCAGTACTCACTTTCACACAACACAGGGAGTATTTCATTTTCAATGTATATGTCTACCTTGCTACTTTAAGGTTTATGCACCAGAATGTTGGAGGTATCATACCAAATAACTTTAAGTATGAGATGTAAGAAATGATATGGTCACAGTTGGGCAATACGCAGTGCAGATGAAACTCAGGGTGAGCCACGTCGGTGTTTGCATGAAGCTTACCAGAAGTCGTAGTTGCTCTGTCTGTTTATGGAGATTCAGCTAAACTGTGGTCTGTGAAGTAGCTAAATCTAAATTATCCAGGGAGTGATAATTCTGCTTCATGTCATTTTTCAGGAAAATAAGTTTTCATTCTGTTTTTGAGAGAAAACCAAACGTTTCAAATTGTGAAATGTGTTGAAAAGGTAAAAATTTCAGCTTTCATTCACTCATGGCCTCAGACATTTCATGAAGACATTGCATTTCCATGCACTTTCACAGAGTGTCATGTTGACAACAGAAAACAGTAGAAAGTGTTCAGACCAACTCCTTCCTTAAAAATTAATAATCAGATCCTGGAAAGCTGATAATTCATCTCTGGCATGTTACTTTCAGAAAGGGAAAACAATTTTAATGCAAAGCAAATATTTTGTATTGCTGATACTATTCCCAGTATTTCAGGGTCAAAGAAAATAATTTTATTAAGAATGCTTTAAAACCTTGATCTTAAACACCACGGACTTGCTAATCATTTACCACGAGCCTTTGTTAGTAAGTAGCTAAATCAAAATACTGTTTACAGTACTTAGCTTATTTTACTGTCTTGTCTGTTGGCTGTATTAACATTGTACTCTTAAGGCACAGGTTCACTTGCATTTCTCTTATTCAATTTAGATTTGTAAGCATTTGTATTTTAAAAAATTGAGTGTAATAACCAAGAACTCTTCCTGGAAAAAACGTGTTCGGGAATCACCCTGCTTGTATTTTTTCTACCAGAACTCCCAATCAATTTGTTGCCATTATTACTTATTTAATATATATTCCTTTTTTTTACCATTTCTCATGCAGCTGGTTTAAAATCCATGTTTTAATGTTAAACAAGGTAGAAAATTTAAAATATTGCAAGGATATCTTGCCGTCTTTAACTTACCTGGGCGAGGGAGGAGAATATAATTTTGTATACCATAGTTTGCACAAGACTATAAAATCTAGTTTTTGGAGCAGGAAATTTTTGCAGTGCTTATAGTTACTTAGAGATTGAAATATATATTTTCTTGCAATTAAATCATTCAGTTCTTGTGCTCTTCTTCAAAGAATTGTACATATAATAATGTATGTTTCATATACATTATTTTGCATAGTTTACATTCTAACTCGTATAATGAAGTTTACCTAGAAGACAATATTTAGATCTCTAAAATACCTTAAAAAATCAAAAAGGTAAAACCATGAAAGCCAAACTGAACACTTTTTTTGTCTCTCTTATTTCTTTAGGACTTTCAAACAGTGTCACCATCGATTGTTCTCTTCGAAAAGTTTGGAAAAACTTACTCCAGAACTGGACAAATAGTATAATCGTCCCGTAAACTACACAATATAAGACACCTGATAAGTAATCAATAAATGTATTTCAGCAAATGCGCAGCAGTCTGTTGACTGAATGTCCCATAAAGTACTCTTTCTGTAAAGTGACGTATACTATGTCCAAAGTAGTGCTAATTGATTTTGTTCGATCTTTAAGAAATACAGCTTCCAACATTAATCAAAATAATTTCTTTTTTTTTTTTGGTTTTGCCAAAATAAAAAAGTATTATCTTAGGAAAATGATTTCTAAAAATGCTATATTTTATTCAGTGTAAATCCTTTAGGATACAAAACCAGAGTAATCGAGTAAAGGACTTGGAAGCATATTGTATTTATTACAGATTTGTAACTGAGTTTAAGACTAAAAAAAGAGAAAAAGTTTAAAAGTTACATCTGTTTTTTTCTCACAACTATAAATGTATCTGGTTCATCATTGTTGTTCATCATTTTCAGTGTTAGTGTACATCCTTTTTGGATACTGATCCATCTCTTCAGAAGGACAGGATAGGCTATTTACATGGAAGATACTATTTTAAATCCTTTTAGCTCTTCTGTGGGTGATATAACATCAGTGTTGAAAAAATGGACCATATACATATACACCTTATTATTAGATCATTTTTTCTATATCCTCTTAACTTTCTTTATCAATAGCTGTGTATTTACTCCTTGTCCCGTGTTAAGCAGGCGGATACGTGGGAACATAATCAGGTAACGCTTGGCAAAGAAGAACACATTTGATCACACAAAACGGATATTCGTTTGCTGTGTTCACTTGCATGCAATCCTGCAAAATATGGAGTATCTTCAGAGCCCATTAACTTCAAAAGACTCAAAGAATTCGGCGTCATGGGAAGACTTCAGCATTTCTTAAGAGCAAATCATAAGCTAATTCTTAAAATTATGTGAGTGAATTTTTACAGGAGTTTTATGCTGAATTCTCTAGGATACCATGTTTGCTTTTCATATCATTTGACTATATTCGAATCAAATACATCTGTTTATAATATTCGAGTCAGTTACTCAATGGTAGGCTTTTTATTACTGAATTTTGTTATGTGATCCTTTTGCCCTCTACAAATGTGCAGAAAACCTCCATCAGATGTCTGTTTGTATGAACACTTTCCGAACTAGGAGTCACAAATTTCAATTCCGCAGGTTTTCAGCTGTCAGCCTACGTGAAAAAGTTTTACTGCTATTACACACAAGAATAAAAGCACTTTCAATTCCATTACAGTAGGTTATGAATGCAGGCACCGGGCTGTAGTGTTGTTACTTTTTGGCGTTTGTCATTTTCAAGCTTTGAAAAGTTTATTCTTCTGCACAGCAATGAGAAATTAACTCTGGGAAGTGAGAAGCAGCCACCTCAGTGGCTGAGTCTCCCCGATAAGAGTTAATCTGATCAAATGTATCAGAGTGCTTTAGCTGTTCGTGGAAGGGATTGAACATGAGACGCTTGTGCAAAACTGTTGATGAATAAAGATGCCACAGTAATTTTTATATGTGAGAGCTATCTATTTGATTGCTTCAGCTTTAAGGTAGTTCATCACAGTAATTCACCCTGTGTTGCCTTTTTAACTTCATACCACAGTTTCCCATCAGTCCGATTAGAAATGGCAATGCCTTTATCAGATTAATCTTTCTTTCTCTTTCTTCCTTTCAGTATCTCTGACCCCTGGACAAAACAAAGCCTACCACGCAGACTGGCACGGCACTGGTGGTAGTGCTCATAGCTAAGGGTCTGGAGCACAGACGGAGGTTAAAACCAACGCTTCTAATTTTAATTGTTTGATACATACACACTTTTCCTCCTCTTAAGAAAACAAAACCCTTTTTCATTTCTAAGCAGCTAGCTACTTCCCAGAAACCTTCTTACACAACAACAGGTCTGATCATTTTGTAAAATAAATAAACATCCACAAAATTAATCGAGTAGCAACCATATTACATGCCGGGTTTGGGTTTTGGGGTTCTTTTGCCAATTATATTTCATAGGGAATCCAATACTTTTCTTTAACTGGAGTTCACATAGAATTTATGTCATTTGTCAGCGTATAACTTCCATACTATTTTGCGTGGCCACACTATAACCCCGGAATCCTTTCATTTCTCATTAAGTACATTCAGCACTTATTCAGTACATTTATACAAACCATTGATAATTATTCTAGTGGGACCTCTACCAATTCTTCCATTACGTAGCGACTTTTTATTATTTTTATTACTCTCTTAAACTGCACATAAACATATGCAGAGAGTTAACAGAGGATTAGCTTGAAGATATTTTTAAATATAAAAGCATATCGATGAAACTTTAGTTGGATCTTGACTTTTTCTTTTAGTTTTAAGTCGCATTCAGATGCTGCACAGTCCAGGAACCTTTGCGAGCGTGGGCTAGAGAACCTGTCCCTACCTTTTTTCTACATATGGATGAGGCTGATTGATAGAGAAAACTCCCAATATTAAAAAGAACAGCTAGTAATAACTTAAGAACCCAGTCTTGGGATACCTTCAGCATGTTGCCCTCCCTTGATTACAAAAGAAGCTCAGAATACATAATATAGCGCAGGGGACATGGGTAGGGTTTTATTATGTAGAGGAATTGGACATCCTGACCAATTCAAAAAATAATGTGGAATTGAATGCTAGGAACTCTGCAGTATATAGGAAAGGAGATAAAAGATAAATTTGAGCCCTGGGATGGACCTAATTTCCGTGACTGTGGGATAGACTACCACTTCTGTTTGGAAACCCTCTGTGGCAAGCAAGTGAATGTGTCCGTCTGGCAAAGAAAGTTTTGGCTTGCTCCCTTGTTTAAATCAAAATGTTTTCATGTAGCAAACTTACAGTTTTTATCTAAAGCCAGTTAAAGCTAACATTTTGATATTTTTATTCACTGCAATAATATAGCGAAGACAGTAAGACTTTTGATAATGTCATTATGTAACCAGTCTATCAATATAAACACTAAGTGATTGTGTGATTTTACATTACTCCTGTTTATCTTTCTTATTGATATAGTTTACCATATCACTTTTAATTATCAAATTACTTTTTGTAATATACTTCAGTAATGTATTTTTAATATTTTATTTGCTGTAGGTTTCCCTATTAATAAAACTGTTTTTTGTAACATTCCAATACTGAATGGTGTGTACTTTAGAGAGGATTTTTCCGGATTACAGGGGATGTTACAACCTATTCTCACAGTACAAAATCTTAAAAACACAGAATGGGTATAGGTAGAGGCACCAGGAAAGGAACGCTCTGACAATTTGAAATGGAGTCATGGACCTTGATGAGCCTGGAAGATATGTAGCCTCTTGGAAATGTAGTTGGCTATGACATTTAGGAAACTACTCACAGCAGTATCTAAAAGTTGAAAAGAATCACTGTGATACCAGAGAACTGGACGAATATAAGAAGCTGTATATCAGTCTTCAGAAAAAGAAGCGTAATTACTCTAATCGCCCCATTAAATGTATTTCAGGCAATTGTAGTTGAACAAATGTGAAGAGTCAAACGTATATAGCCAAACTATACTAAAGCGACCTGGTTGCTGTTTTCTGCAATAACAAAATATGGCCTTCAGCGTGCAGCGAGACATGCACGATCCTTGCTTTTCAGCCACAGAAACACAAATATTTTTTTGTGATTTGGACTGATTTAGTCCATGTGTACAGAGGAAAAAAAATACTGTTGGGCTTTTTCCATACTGCGTGGCTGAAGAGACTTATCACATACCTTTAGGAAGCAGCAGTTACTGGGAAGAACCTGTCATACCAGCTCACTAAGAGAATATCTCTGATATGTCACTTAGGTATCTTGGTCTAATGCATAAAAAGCCTGGAACTTGATACTCTGATGTCCACTGATGTCTGAGCAATTTGTATAGATTATGGGTCTTGTGAGAGAGTCAAATAATAATGTTATTTATTTTTATATCAGATACACTGGCCTACATGCCAGGTGCTAAGGATTCAAAGCCTCTATGCTAATGACCAATGATCTTCAGGTTTAACCACCACTGGGGATCACAGCACTCATAAAAAGGATGCAGGCAAAGTCATTAAAATGGAACAGCAATGTGCTAAAAGTTGCTCACAACATCTCACATCATGAGAAGTTTCAGGGCTATTAGAAAACATCTGGTAACATCTTTTCTTACCCAAACTATCTGCTGTTATTCAGTGGATTAAGGATCTCTTAGTGTTGCTGCCCAATAATTTTGTTCGACTCCTACATAGCTGATGTTGTAAACACAGAAAACCTCTTAATTTAGGTAATTTAAGAACTGTCTTCTGGGCTGAGCCAAGATGTTCTCAACCCTTGTCAGGGAAAACATTTGGCTTGTAATGCCCTCTAGAGGCAGAACTGCTATAATAGTGTTGACCACAGATTTACGCTTTTCTGGTCCCAGTGTGATGCTGTAGCTTTCAAGCAACAGCTTTTTTTTTTCCTTTCTTTTTTTTTTTTTCTTTAAATAAGCCACATTTCACATTTCTACAGGAGCAGAGATCTAGAACCATTAGGGGCTCTGCAACTGATCTAGATGCCTCATTCTGGACTTGTACTGAAGTTGCCTCCAGCTGAGGTGTGGCCATATTTAAACTGCAGAGCAAAATGGTGATGCTTGTAAACAATAATGGAGTGTGACATACCAATGCTTGACATTGAATAAGACTCTGAAAGCATCAAAATTAAAAAATATTTCCAACAGTTTACTGTTATTCCAAAGGATGTGTTTGCAACATGCCTTTCATAAATCTGGGGTCCTCAATCTAATGAATTTAGAAGTTCTGCTTAGTAGAGTTTGTTAGAAGCATGAGGAGCTCTGTCTTTTACTGGCAGCCGTGGGCTCCTACACTCAGAGTAGCAGAGACTGAAAAGCAGAGGACGTGTGTAATTCCTTAATTTTAAAATCTGGATTACCCCATATTAAAACAGAAACACTGCAACCACAAAGCAGTCACATCCATGTAATCAGAAACAGAATTTGAGCCTTGAAGCTTTTACTTGTCTTAACTGCATTCGTAAAACACTTTTTTTTTGGTGAATTTTCTCTTACTAGTTGACAAAGGTTTCTGGTAGGCCTGGAAAAATGTCAGCAGAGAAGCTCAGACAATGCAAAGCTGGCTTGGCTTCGTATTCTTCCATCTTTTAATAGTTCAGCTCATTAATGAGAAAATCATCTGGCTGCTGGCACAATCAGATACAGTCACTTATCAGTACATTGAGTTCAGTTTATAGTACTCCGATTCATATTCATGATCAGAGGATGCAGTGGAGCAATTCATTAGTGCACTGCTGCATTAAGCAATCACTGCCAAAATGTGACATATTGAGAATTTGCATTAAACTGCTTCCTTTGAGAATCTTTTGGTTAAGAAATTCGTAAGTGCAGAAATCTGTTGAGATAAATCACTCAGGCACTTCAAGAAAAAACATTGAGACTCCACGGATAGAACATTTAGTTAAAAAAAAATTCATTCACTGGTGCTATTGTATGTGTGACACGATCGCATCCTCAAATGCAAGTTTAGACTATTATAACAGCTAATAACACATATAAACTAGATTAGACTTATTCCAAACTGCACTCTCTTCCTTACTCTTAATTACTTTATGCTGTCTAATGAATGTTAAGGTTGTTTTTGTTTTGGGTTAAGATATTCAACAATGTCAAACCCCATCCTTCTACATTCTGTATCTCTGTTCACGGTACAAATAAGGGGCACTTTTACAATTGCAGTCTGTGCATGCTCACCTCACAATGTTTTTGAAGAGGGACAGCGCTTATAAATTAGAAGGACATGCTTCTTGTGTACTGTTATGAGAAGAAGGTGGGGCCAGGTTTAGTTACCTTTTCGCTTTTTCTTTTTAAGTTTGTAGCATGGTACTGTGGTGATTCCTTGTCCACCTGCTTCATTTGATTCCACCATATCATTTTTTACTGAAAACTGTTCTTCCAGTTTATCGTCTCTTCTTCAGCTTTATAGAAGCCTGAGCTACTCGGTGGTGAGAGACATGTAGAAAGAAAGAAAGAAAGAAAGGAGTAGAACTGTAAATCTGTGCTCACTCATACATAAGCAAGATAGGTGCTAAACTTTCTTTTAATGTGCCCTTAATGTAACTTCCCTCCCTTGAGTAGGATTATTCTTGGTTTTTTCTCACTGGTATTTTGACCAAAATCTGGGCCAGTGAATCACTGCTAAGAGGAGAAAATATGCATAGTATGTAAACAATATGAAACAGACTGCCCATGCTTTATGTTTTTGAAGCAATAATCATCTCACACATGCCTAGTAGCTTTGAGTAAGAATGTGTAGTCAGCTGTGTTTCAGACACTGACCAAACAGCCTCTGACAGGGGTCCCTGGTTACTTCAGAGAAGACATTTGCTGGCTTCATTTTTCCTATTTTCCAAAGCTGTGTGCCAGATAGGTGAGGTTCCTGCGTACCTGCTAGGAATCATTCACCCTCTGGGTTTTGTTTCTCTGCTTGATCTTTGCTTTTTTCCTCCCACTTGTTCCATTTCCCCTGTGACATAGGATACCTCTAGTTTATGCTAATAATGGCGTAAAAAACCCTTGACAGAAACTAGTTAAAGACCAATTGGGAGTAAAAAGCTCAAATCTTTAAGAAATTTGTGTCTGTAATATTTCTTTCCCTCTTAAGATCCTGTACTTCCTCCACCACAAAGTGTTGCCATCTGCAGATGAGGCAAGAATTTTGCATTCAATCTTTTCCTCTAGACAACAGAGCAAATGGAGTATTCTGAAGCAGTCAGTGTGGCTTTTAAACAACACCTGAACATTTCTTCGGAACAGAAAGGCCTTTCTGATTTCTTCCCAGCCCCCTGAACACACATATGACAGTGCCATAAACATGAACATTTTGCAACTGTTGGTCTGACTGACCAGCTTTTATCTTAATCTCATTCAGAATATATCAATTTATAGCTATATTTTCTAAAACTTAAATTTCATCCTTAAGTCCTCCTTAGTCCAGATGATTATTTAAACTATCCATATTGCTAGGCTCTGTTTCCAAAGTCATATACAATCAATATGATCAGTTACAACTCCACTGAAGTACTTAGTTGTTCCAGTGTTAAACTAGATACAGGAGAGCACTAGACTCCACGTATCTAAAAACTTGCCCAGCTCTCTGCCCATCACATTTTGGGGGGGGGTCTGTTGTGAGGATAGACATTGTTATGGTTTCACAAGAGAGTTCGTGTGCCCTATTCAGAACAGAGACCCTTCTGTCCTGCTACTGCTGCACATATCTAAAGGAAAAAGAAATTAATTAAAAAGGGAAAAGACAGTCTGACAAGTTTAAGGACCAGGGCAAACAAACAAAGAAAGTAGTGACTGGAAGAACCACAGAAACAGTCTTCCCTATGAAATCTAGCCAGTGACATATATTGCAAGTAGTGGGAACATTTTATCCAGGCTTCAAACAGGAAAAAGAAAGAGAAAGAACTATTCCGGGCAAGGGCGTGAGTCACTCCCTGCTTTACGCAAGCCGGTGAGAGCCATTGCTCTTAATCCACAGTGCGGTGACTCAAAGCCGCATCTCTGCGGTAAGGAATGAACTGGAAATTCACTGTTGCCCCTGAGAAGGCAGGAATTCTGACTGAGCCCGCTTCCCACATCGATGCTTGGTACCACAGCTCCTGCAACTTGTTAGTTCATCACTTGTAGTCTAATGACAGTTGAAGAGGATGACCGTGACAGACAGCTGTGTCTGTAAGCATCAAGAGAGAGCTTATGTTTGACCTAGTTCTGGAAATGATTAACACATGATTTAGCTCTCATTCATTTCTATTCCTGGTCATATATCTCACAGCTGTTGCTGAACACCAAGAATCAGGAAAGGTTTTTGATGACTTTTTATACTTTACAAATGCATAATCAAATGGTGAGATCTGACCATTTACAATAACAGGTTATGCTTCTTGTTAAAAAACAAGAATATTTGCTCCTGTTCCTCTGAAGTTTTTCTTTCCGTGTAGCCACCAGCATATTCTAGTAATGTGAAAACAGTGATGGCATATTTCGTTTCTTGTAAAATATATCCATCTGCTTATTTAATTCTTCACAACTACTATGCATTAAGATGAAATCACTTATGTTATAACAAGTGTAATAACAATCTTTAAGATGCTTGAAGGACTTCCAAGTGCAGGTCTCCTTTTTTAGTATTATGTTTTTACAGAGAAGACTGTGTGATTCCTCCTCCAGTATAATCGCAGCTAAAAGGACAAGGTGCTTTTGCTGCATCAATATTTAACCCATTTACTTCTCTCTCATGATAAAAAAGAAAAAAAAAAATGGCCAACTGGGAACTTCACAGTGCCGCAATAGTTCCACATGCATCCACTTAGAAATTCATAGCTTTGTTAGGCATAGCATGTGGTAGGTGATTTGCTGCTCAGTAGCAACCTGGTAGATCACCGCATCTGGACTGGGAGAGGATCTCCACTGGCTGGAAGGGTTTCTGGCAGGTGTACTCATTTGCTCTGAAGGAGACAACAAGGCACATATTGTGTAAACATAGCCTTTTTGTGGGAGGTTTTTAGAAGCTATGAGTAAGGGCAGGCACGTGTGAGGGTTTGTACACTAACAATTTATTTGAGTTCACAGAGTATTAGAGTTTTTGCAGATCTCTCCCACAATATTATCTTCTGGGATCCCCAGCTGTGAAGTGTGTAAAATCTGGCTCTTTCGGGTGTCTCTATTTCTGTCTTCTATCATATTTAATGGTTGGACTCGATGATCTTAAAGGTCTTTTCTAACCTAAACGATTCTATGATTCTATGATTCTATATTCTTCCACTTGTCTGGCTCTTCTTCGATAATGATTGCTCCATATATCAGCAGATTTCGACAGGACACGCGCACCTCTCACTGGTCTTTGCTTCCACTCTTCACACATCTGACTGATATAGACAAACTTGTAAAGGCGTTCAGATGCAAAAGTTTTTGAAAGCCGCTCTAGCTGAAGATGTTCAAGTTGGAAAAGTGTGTTCTTTCATCATAGCTTCTTTAATAACTGATAAAGAATTGGCAAAGGAAGTAAGGGTAGTTTTTTCAAAGCTGATTGTCTTAACCTGCGTAAAAAAATTGTTCTGACAATTTAAGAAATTAGAAAAATTGAAACTTGTGTTTCAGTCTTGTGAACGTTTACGAAGGGTTATAATTTTGTTACTCATATGTTTTTCTCAAAGTCCAGCAGCTAGCCAGAATTAATAATTTTTTTAAAAACTGTGTTTTTAAGTCCATTTGGGAAGAAAATAATAACAATGTCTGTGCCAATGATTCTTGAGAATTCTTCTTTCTGAGGAATCTCAGATTCTATTATAAATATGAAAAGCTCATCTAGACAGCTGAAATTTGAAAGACTCAGATTTGCTCCTCATTATGTGTACATAAAGCTAGATTGAGCTGAATAATTTTAATTCAAATCTAAATTAGTCATAAATTCCAGATTACTTGCAGTTTAGAATATAGGTAACATTTTCTCAATAGCATAATTCTTAGGTCACAAAGGCTAAAGTGAGAGGTGAGAGAAGATTCACCTTGAACAAGTCACTACTAACCTTCTGCTGAACTTGAAAACTAGTAGGCTGCCCCAGTTTTCACACTGATAAAAGGAATCTGGCCATGCTGTTTTCTCAAAATATGTTGATACACTGGCTCTTCACAGCAAGAACACATTAGGTGATACATCTGTTACTCAGATTGTCGCATAGAATTAGCAAATCAATTCAAATATTAAGTATTTTATTGCTATCTAGAAGTTAGAAGCAAGGACTAGCGGCATAGGTCTTGGCACTTTCTATGCAGAATTTATAAGTGAAGAATCTTAAAAACAACTGAGTCATCTTCTCTGACAAGAGAAAGTAATTAAAGAGGGCAAAAGGACTTTAAAAGTACTCAAAATTTTATAACTAGAAAGAATGGCTTTACAAGAGAGATGTAAAATTCACAGAAACGCTCTCCTGATCATGTCCAACAGGTTCCTGAGTAGACAATGACAGTGGTTTTGGAATATTTGTCCTACTCCAAATCTGAACATGCCTGGGGTGTAAGAGCACTTACAAGTAACTGAAAAGCAAAATGAAAAGGTGTAGTCTGAAATGGCATTCAGAGGATACCGGTGCACTGACGAAATAGGACTATGGGGACCATTCGCTACTTAGTTGCTTCATATGCATATCTCTTCAGTTCTTCTCAACTTCTGTACCGGTGGTTGTGTGCTCTAAAATACAGATGGAAGCCAATTCTGTACTCTAAAATACATGGAAGAACAGTGTAACCCCATATTTCAATAAGTGTTAGAAACTTATCTGCCAGAACACAGCCTTGTACAATAGACAGTGCAATAGTTTAATTCAGAAGAGACCAATGTAAGAGCCTGGCATTATATGCGGCTCCTGAGCAACTTAATGCAGAAGGTATGTTTTCCTCTTTGGGAGTGGGACTGTGATGGGGCACCAAGCTGAAGGGGGAAATAAAATGCCGGCTGAGGAGGGGAGTGAGTCAGAAGAGCAACGGTCGGGGTCCCAGCTGTGGGTCTAACCCAGCTCCCTGCCTTGGTTTACTGGGGATATTCAGAAGCTGTTTGCTACCACTTGCTTTGAAACACCCCTGGAACGTCAGAGGTAGGAGGTATATGTTTTATAGCTCTCCATCATAAAGCCTTTGATGGGTTGCTCAAAGTGTTTGCAAAATTGGATATTCCTCCACTTTTTTTTATTTTTAACATAGCTGACTGTAAAAAGTACACCTAAACAACAATGTTATAGCAAGTGAAAAGTTATTTCTATGTCATCAACTGGAATTAGAAGCCAAAAATAATATATTCATCCCTGTGATCCTAGTGATGCCCCTTCTTATAATGAAGCCTGCTTGTATTTGTTACTCGGTCATGGATTCTAAGACAGACACAATCTGTATTTTCATGTGCCAAAGAAAATGATTGTGTTGATTTTTTCCAAAATACAAAATGCCACTATTGGCACCCAAATAATCAAAATCTTTATTTAGGGACCTGAAGTGGAACCTATCAAAAAAGAGGAGGTGTGGAGCAAAGCAAATTTTTGTGCGGATCCCTCTCTGTTCCATCAAAAACTATAGCAGGGAGCCTCAAGAAAAGAGCTAGTCTTCCCTTTGTCACAATTTATATCTTTTCTCAAAAAAAGAACAGGCAGGAAAAGTAGTGATGCATGTCTGATATTGATGGAAAGCAAGCATGTACCTCATCCATTGAAAACATTGGTCAAGGCCACTTCGCTCTGTTTTAATGATGGCCCCATAAATCTGCCAGTATCAATGAAAGTCACTGTTATCTACTCAAAGTTCTAAATGGCTACGCTAAGGAAGCTAAGTCGCAGCTAATGGTTCTTTACATCCAGGTGCCAAATTGTCATACTTATCTCTTTCAAAACCCTCCTTCTGGTTCTTTTTTTTTTGGTTTGTTTGTTTTTTAAACAACATATGAACAAAACCAGGACACATTAAAAAAGAGGAAGAAATTCCACATACCCATGGTAATTTTTAATGAAGTGGTTTTAACGTACAAAGCTTTTTTGTGCATCTTTTGTCTCCATGGGTTTCAGTCAAGGAGGATGAGAACCTCACAGGATGTGGCATTTTTCCGGGCATACAGTCTATTGACTACGGCAAACAAATTTGAATAAAAAAGGTCTGGAAAAGTGATTTTCCTGTTAAATGTCACTGTATAGTTTGTGGTTCAAGGTCAAATCAGAAATAGGATTTAAATTCAATAGCAATGAAACCTTACAAGTTGTTCTGATCAAAATGCTATGGAAAACGTTCTGTTCACCCTGGATCTTCACCCAGTGATGGACAGAAATCTATGACTGACCCAAAATTTCATATGGACGGTAATTCACAGGATCTTTTTCATACCATCCAACCCAAACAAGAACAGAAAGATGAGAATGAGCCTAAAATGATAAAATAAACATCAATAAACATTGGGTGTGACTGCCCCATAACCGCTTCATGTCTTCTTTAAGAAATAGAATGAGGGTAGATGCTAAGAGGAAGCGTGTGCTATGGCTGGAACAGAATCCAGATCACAGGGGCTTCAACCACAAGGTCGCTCCGAATACAGAGTAAGGGAGGAGGACTGGGAAATCTAGTCCTCTGGATGTATGGTCATTTTAAAAAGTCACCTTATAACCACAGCTGGGGAAGCATTACAACTGCCAAAATTCCCACTTGCAAAACATTCTGTACTTCGTTTAGTAAATCAAGGCATTTGATTTGCCTATTTAATAAAGTCAAGGATGTGCCAGACACCATATGTGGGGCGCTAAGGGGATATGAACGAATGAACAAGCAGGTGGGACTGAGCTCATCCTAGCTCACAGACTGCGTTTAAATACGTGGGCTTGCTCTGCACTGCCGTACTGTCTGCCAGCAGCACAGTTCCATAGCTCCCGGTATTACACCTTGGTCGGGAACTCCTCAGCAATACCCAGGGTAGGCTGAAGAAACTTTCTCGGGAACCCCAGCATAAAACAGGGATTACCATTTCAAAATTTTGTACTAAATATGTTCAGGATTGAGGTATATCCTCAGCGGAAGACTTCACCTCACACAATGGGAAGCAATAAACAACCCTTCTCCGAAGAGATGTTGAGAACATTTTGAAAAGGAAATTTGCTTATTTTTTACCTTAAGAATATCAAAGAGATTCTCTAGACAGATCTGACTGTATTTCAGCTATCTTGGCAATGAAATCCCTCCTTAGCCTTGCCCCAACACACATTCCTGTGTAATATGTGCATGAATCTCAGAAACAGATGGAGTAGACTTTACCCAGAACCTAATCCTAGTGAGGTAGAGAGGCCAGATGGTCTCACTTTCCAAATGAAAACTTTCAGAGACTCTTTAAACTAAGTAAAGATTTTATTAACATTGATGGCTGGATATAGTCTAATACACAGAGAAGATTAATTAGAAACCCTAATTAAATGTAACAGTGTAAAAGAACCAGAGCATTATTTGGCATCAAACAGCTTTTTAAGATTCTTGTTGAAACCTGGAGTCTTCAGCATGGCTGAGCTGCAAAGCGAACAACAGAAAAGCAGAAACAATGAGATTTACTAAAAGGTGCCAAACTCAATTCTACATGCAATCATTTTGTGTATTTTTTATAGAATCATAGGAAGAGGGCTGAAAGGAACCTTTAGAGGTCATCTAGTTCATCACCCTACCCCAAGGCAAGATCAACTGTACCTAAATCATTCCTGACAGATGTTTGTCTAACCTGTTCTTATAAAGCTCCAATCACGGCGATTCCAAAATATCCCTAGGCAATCTATTCCGGTATTTAACTATCCTTGTTGTTTGAAAGTTTTTCCTAATGTTTAAGTCTGAATCACCATTGCTCCAATATAAACTTGCTATTTTTTGTTCTGTTGAGCAAGGGCATGGAGAAAAGTTTGTTCCTTTTTTTTTTACCAGATGCCTTTTACAAATAGGAAGATTGCTCCTATGTTTCCCTGTTATTTTTTTTTCCTAGACCAAGCAATCCCAGTTCTTTCATTTTCTTCCCATTTAGACTTCTGACCATTTGCTTTCGCTTTATTAGGACTACATCTCTCTCAAAGGTGGCAACGGAAACTGAACATTGTAGCTGCACTCTTCACCATGCTCAGCAGAACGAAAGGGCTGTGTCACGTGTTACGGACAACGTTCCTGTTATGTATCCTGGTAGGAGGCTTCCTTCTTTTCTAAGGTTTGACTTTGTTGATTTGTGCTAAATACATGACCCTTTCCTACAGAACTCTTGCCTAGCCACTCATTTCCAGCTTGGTTTTAATAAAAGTTGACTGAATATATTGAAGAAGGGATTTCTTTGCTGTTTTTCACTGTGGACAATTACAGAAAAAGAATATTTGTTTGCATGAAGATATTACCGTGTCCCCCAAGCAAATGAGGTGAAAGAGTCAGTTTTCTTCAGTCTGTTAAAGGAACATACATCTGGAAGTAATGTTTTAATTCTCAGACATATGGAGTGGGGAGCTTGAGGATACAAGCGTCACACATCACTTCTCCCTTTAAATTCTGTGCTCGTATCTCTGGCTCGCAGCAGGAATTCTTGCAGGTCATGGACAGTAACCAAGAAAGTGTTGCCACATTTTTACAACATCCTGACTTCTAGGCTATTACTTAGTTGATTAGTTAGCAATGCAACCCTACAAGGTTGTACCATCTTACTAAAACTAGTTTGTATCTTCAAGAGGTGAACAGCATACTTAGGTAAAGTGACTGCAGCTGGCCAATGGTAGAGAGAATGACTTCCAGGAGCCTCCTCCTGATTCCACCCACCAAGTGTGCTCCTACTCCAGCTCCCTAGGAAAATGCTGCAGTGAAGTGTTGTAGACAAGCAGAGGAAGAGGCATCTGGACCCCGACCACTGTGAAGGTTTGCTGAGACAAACACATGTTTATAGCTCACAGAAAAGGGAACAAATGTGCAGATTCAAGGAATTTTATCCCCCTGAATGCTGCAGTCACAGCTAAAGAAGAAGTAAAAATAGATGCAGTTGTGGGAGCAGCAGCGATGGCAAAGACTAATGCTGAAAGGGTGCAGAGAGAGAGGAGAGGACAACTTACCACAGAAGCAAGGATAAGCGAGGAGGGCATTAATTATGGACTGCCCTGAATAGTGACAGCACCCAAACTGCCTGTCTTAACAAGTTTCCTCTTTTGTAGTTTCCCAGCATCAGCTGCATACCACCCTTTCCCACTACCAGTGTGCAGCACATATGGCTGCCTTGCAAGAATCACACAAATCATCCAGTAAGTTCATTTTTATTAGTAGCTTCTGCTTAATTAAGGGATGCATCATGCTTCATCAATCAGCTTCTGTGCATGTGAGTTGGTCTCAGCCACTCTGCTGATTCAAACTCCAAACAGATACAGTTCTTGTGCTATAGGCAAGAGGCTGGTTAGCTTGACTTTGGGAAGCTAGGCGCAGAACTGTATCCCTGATCATTAAAGGGAAGTTTCATACCACAGCTACGGCAATGGTAGATCCACAATGACTTTCTGCCTTCGTGCAGTGAAAGATTGATGCAAAATGCTAATGTGAAGAAAAAGGTTAGAGTTAAGACAGTGAAAAGCATAGTTACAGATTGAAAGCTGTTGTTTGTTTACAAATGTAAACCTTTTTTAGCTTTCTGTTTTTTAAAGAAACCAGTTAAATTACCTTCTGGAGTCACCACTGGTTTACACTGGTGCATTTCAGCCCTGTAGAAGAAATTCCTGCAGAGGCGCTAATCAGGCAGGTGTGTCTAACAGCGCAGTGCAAAGCCAAGCAGAGATGGTGTGGACAGAGTATAGCTTTACTTCCCAGAATGGACACATGAATCTACACAAGAGCACACATATCTAAAAGCGCTGGATCTAGCTAGCCTGGGGTTGACTTGGGATGTCTTCATGGTGTTGCACACTGAGATGTGTATGTAATTACAGATAATCACATTCCCTGGTTTTTCAGTTAATGATAAAAAGGACCGTCTGTTATCGCCAGTCCATTACTGGCTCTGGAATAATGCTCATAGCAGCAACTCAGTGAATTACTTTTTATTTGCTTAATAACATTAAAGGCATAATTGGTCAGATAGAAGCTTTGCAGTTTAGCTTTTCCATTGCAACCTCTTTTGTGGCCTCAGAGACACTTTTCCTGAATTCCTCCTGTGCAGGAAAGGTTAATGCTGATGAATTATACCAAACTCTATTGTAGTTTTGCTGCTTGAAAGATTCATTAAGAAGTGGAACCTACAAAAACCCAACTCACTTACAGCCAAAATCAAATTTGACTTCAGACTTCTGATATGAAAAGCTAGTGCATTAACCCATCAGGTTATCTAACCCTTAAATGCATCTTTTCAATAAATTGTTAAGTGAATGTAAATAACACCATTACATACATGTAAGGTACTTCATCTAAAATACACAGGTCATCATTTTCCTCTGCAATTTTCATGGTAGCTTATCCTTTACATATTTTATTATTAATTTTTATGATAGCTATTTGTCGTGGTTTAACCCCAGCCGGCAACTAAGCAGTACACAGCCGCTCGCTCACTCCCCCCTGGGGGG
>NW_008795039.1:929045-936757 GCF_000699145.1 Aptenodytes forsteri
GACTAGATGACCTTTAGAGGTCCCTTCCAACCCAAACTATTCTATGATTCTATGATTCTATGATATATCAAAGCATATATTTTATTTTAGTATTTTTAAAGCATTCAGCAGAAAGTAGGAAAAAAAAAATTTCTCAAGATGCCTCTCACCCACATTTTAGGTACCTGCAAATTCATAAGTTCATCCCAGCCTAGTTAAAGACAGGTGTTTGGTTACTGGCATCACCAGTCCTGACCCAAGATGGGGGCTATCCTGTCCTTTTCTCATTCTGTGATACAATAATAAGAGTTAGCGACTCTGGAAAATAATGCTAACATGTTAGTGCCAGAGACTATTACTCAGTTGTGGTGAGAAGTCACATGTAGAATTTCTACATCCTACACAGGATGCAAGAGACACAGAGAACCACACGTGGTTTTGTAGATAGCCTCCATGTCAGGATCTACTGGAAACTATTTTGGTCAAATTTATTTTGAAGGAAATAAATCTGTGAACCAGATGATGTGGAGCTGTAGACTGCTGCCCTCTGTTAGGCAGAATCAAGACCATTCAAATTGTTCATAAAGCCCAACAAAGGAACAGTGATGATCCTGTTTTTCGCCTGACTGTCATAAATTAGTGACAAGCAGTGTACCCTCTTCCCTTCTTATTTTGATTTGTTGTATTGCCCCCAGAGCTACAAAATCCTGCTTGGAAAAAGAGATCAAGCTGTTTCTGAGCTTCACTACACATCTCTCTAAGTAGATTTCCTAATGGCTATGAACTTTAGGCTGTTCCTAGCTGACTGATATGAAAAGCAAACTTCTCTGAAACTTACTATTTTATCTGGGACTATTCTGTGCCCTGAAGCTCAAGGGGAAGAGAGCTCTGCTTTTAAAATGAAAGAAAAAGACCAATAAGCATACAGACTCTACTTTTTCATCATCTCTCAGTTACAAAACTAGAACTGTTCAACAGTCCTTAGGAGCGACTTGGCACTATGCAGACTTGAACTGAGCTTATTTCCCAAACATCTGTGTTTAGAAGGGACCCTTCACACAAGCTCCTCACACAGTCAAGAAAGTAAAGATTCACCTTCCACCTTAGCTCACTTCCTTAAATCTCCTAACCCATGAGGTAGAGGAAAAGCTGAGAAATCAGGCTACAGACTGGGGAAGACAGCCCAAAATACAGCCCCAATATAATTTCCTTTCATCTGCTTGGTTCACTTATCATAGTGGGCCTGTGAAAACAACCATGGGGATTTGTTAGCAATCCTGCCCAAGGGTAGTCAGGTTGCTGGAAAGTAGTTTAAGTTACGATGGCATCAAAAGACTTTCACAAAGACTATCTGACCTTACAGAAATTTCTTGTGAGCCACAGGTTTGGGGAGTGGATCACAAAAAGGGAGGTGCTGTGGCAAACACACAGAACAGAAATTTCAGGAAGGTTTTTTTCCCCTTAGACCTCTCCTATACATTCCTCCTTGAATCCCCTATCCATCGCTTCATTGACTTACCTATTATACTTACAAACACATGCTCAGAACAAAACTAGAGCTCTCAGAGGGGTTCCCCCCAAATTGTGAGGGAATTCTGATTTAGATCAAGTTCTGGACCTGAAATGTATCTCTCCTTTATCAACAAATAGATCAGTAGGCAAATCCAGCAAAGGAATCATTCACAACTGCTTAATATTAATGCATGTAAAGGCCTCTGCTTTCAGGCTGTTTTTCATTATAGGGTGTGATTAGACCTTTCTGCTGAAATACGACTAATCTAATCCAGGGAAAACAGCAAACCCCTGGCATCAAAGACTTGTTCCCAAATGACCGACTGATGTATTTTGCCAGGGAATCGTGCTCGACATGTAGGGATGGAGAACAAGTCCCCATAATCTATGACTTACTAGCTGTTTCTAAGTGATTCTGGCTGTGTCGATAAATTTGTTCACAGCTCTAATTGTGTTAATGAATTGAACATAATTAAACTTACAGCATGTCACAAGCTTCCTCTGGCAACTCTAGTAGGTTTCTTAAGTAACAGTTCATCAGCAACCATCAGTGCTGCTTAAACCTCCCTACACTTCCACAAATGAAAACTCATCTGAATTCTGAAATTTGTCTTAAAATCCAGCTTTCCCATGTTTGCAACATGAAAGGGGGGAGTATGTGAAATGTACTTACCTTAAAATAGAACAAAGCGGAGTGTTTCATTCATTTTTCACCAGTTATTTAGCCAGGATGATAAATAACTTATTGTTCATGTACACACAGCTAGGAGTGACAAATCCTTTCATCTATCTCCATTGAGGTTTTGGGAGTCATCCTCTGTTTGGCTACTCCTTAAGTATTTAAAGAATTGTAATAATTCATACATTTTTCGAGCTACTTCATTTTGATCTGTCTTGGGTATCCCTTTGGTCAAACCTTAGACAATGAAAATGTTAAATATTCTTCATCCTAGAACTTGGATCTCCTCCTTGCTGCACATACAAATCTTTTACAATCAATAATTAGGCAGCATTAACAAATAGCAAGATATTATGAATCCTTTTCTAAGTTATATCATCACTAAAAATCTACCCTTAAACTTGTATCTTATTCTCCTGTTTTTCTTTATGTTAACACTGTTGTCTTGAAAATGTTACATATTCTTCATCCTAGAACTTGGATCTCCTCCTTGCTGCACATACAAATCTTTTACAATCAATAATTAGGCAGCATTAACAAATAGCAAGATATTATGAATCCTTTTCTAAGTTATATCATCACTAAAAATCTACCCTTAAACTTGTATCTTATTCTCCTGTTTTTCTTTATGTTAACACTGTTGTCTTAACATGTACAGAACTTGTTATTTTTAATTTAAAATGTAATCAAGAAATGGTGACTATTCACTCTTCACTGGTAACATTCTCATTTGTTGAAGGACAATGTATATAGGATCTATAGTCCCAGCTGAAAAAAAATGATAGTATGTATGTGTTATTTTTTAATCAATAGGCTCTTTCTATAAAAGCATTGATTCTGTTTCAGTGTTTTCATAATAGCACAAAGCGTTGTAGGAATTACTGATGGTGCAGAACATTATCAGGTGCACACAGGATGATGCCTGCACTGTTTTCACGACGTAATTTTTAAAGAAACTCCAACAAACTAAACCTTTCTGATGCAGCACTAGATAAAAATATGGAACAAATAAAATGATCTAGGAGAAACATTGCCTCTAGCACAAATGACTGAATCTCATTAATATCCATGCAGTTATCTGCAGACCACAAAAAATACATCTCTATGTATTAGCTAGCACAGATACCTCTGTGCAGTACTGCATTTAGGTTGTATAGACATACACAGAGTATTTTCTGATTAAATTAACCTGTGCCAGGTTCTTAAGGTGTTTTTCTTTCTTGTGCAGTCATATCTAACCTGAGGGTGAGCCTTATTTTCAGCATCTGTCTAAATAAAAATTTTGTGGTGATCCTCAGCACAAAGAATTTCTGCTTTGAATATTTTCATTATTACACCATGCTTTGTAGACCAAATAGTAGCAAACTCCCAGCGCAACTTAGCCTTTTTTCAGTACTAGGATAATGCTAGGTAACATCTTAAGTGAGTACATAAGCACAACACAATCAAACTTGTAGGATACACACGTACCACATATGTGTCAGAGACGTTTGTGTGATAAATTACACAGACCATGTGGTAAATTGCAGTTTGTGCTTTTGACTGCCTCATCTACCCTCTGCTTACTAATCTGTCTCCACTGGGACCACTTCTATCATTTAAAAGATCTGATCAACATCAAATAGCTCCCTTAAAAAAAACACAAAACAACCTGCCACCATACATAAAGCAGGTTTATCTAACCATAGTAAATGCTGGATGTGTTAGCAACCTTCAGCTAACCCATTTCATGTCATTTTAAAGGGCCATAAATGGCAAAAATAGTGGACCAATATATGGAAAGGCCTTACCACAGCTCTTAACAGAGCTCTTACTGCCCCTGAAAAAATCCGTATGATGGAACTGAGAGCTGAGGTCAGGCTTCCAGCAGAGTCCAGGAATAGTACTCTGTTTGTACTAAACCCCTCTTCCCCCCCCCCAAAAAAAAAAAAGAAAAAAAAAAAAGAAGGGGGGGGGGGGGGGGGGGGGGGGGGGGGGGGGGGGGGGGGGGGGGGGGGGGGGGGGGGGGGGGGGGGGGGGGGGGGGGGGGGGGGGGGGGGGGGGGGGGGGGGGGGGGGGGGGGGGGGGGGGGGGGGGGGGGGGGGGGGGGGGGGGGGGAAGCAATTTACCACCTCCCCACTCCACCTCCCCACTCCCTAAATCCATCCAGAACAGTTTTCTGAACTATCAAAGTCCTAAGCCAGAAAAATAATCTGACATCTGATGCAATATTGAGACTAATACGCTAATTCCATATGGTTAGATTAATCCATTAATCATTGCTAAAAATAATTGTGTATGTACCTAAATTAGCTGGATCTTTCTTATGGGAAGCAAAGAAGAAGAAAATGCTTTATAACAGTAAAAGAAATTCCTGTGGCTGATAATTAGCATTGTATTTACACACTCATGCTTATACTACCGCTTTCCCTTGAAAAAAGCACAGCAATGTCCTCTTCTTCACTGAACACAGTATTAGCACCTCAGAATTGCACCGCTCTGGAGCCCAGACTTAATTAAATAACAAGGTTAGGATCAGACTATATATCAAGGTTATAAACTGGAGCGCTAACCTTCTGGAGGGGAGAGTTTCTCAGCTTTCCAACGGAAACAGGATTTTGTGTCTATATTTGGAAGGTCCTGAGAGAACAAACTTTAGCATCAGCATAAATTAAGTACAGAGAAGGTAATTTAGGTACAGTTAGTCTCTTTTTCCTTCCTTCAGTCGGTTCGCGACTGGAGTTCCTGAGCACGCAGTGGTAGTGCTGCCGCAGCTCGTAACAGCACCAAAAATGAAAGCGGGCTGATTTCCAGGAGCTTTGGGTCAGGCCCTGAACTGTAGCTGGTGGTTGGTCTTTAGGAAGGAACTTCACCTGAACTTCAGCTTCAGCTCGGGGTCTTTCCTGCTGCCTTCTCTCCACTCACTACTCGATTTCATCAAGTTCAGTGGTGCTGACACCCTCTGGCTCCAGAGCTCACCCTGACACCAAGGACGTCTCTAGATGTACTGTAGCTACCCCAAAAATGTGCATCTCCATAAGAAAAAAGGTGTATATAGGCCAATACTTAATAGGAGGGGGAACTGTCTTTTCTGAAATATGCCTATACCAGCAGCACATTGCCCTTTAGAGCAGTGAGGTCTGTTCATAGAGGAAGCTGCTGTATAAAACCTTTCTGTGCATGGAGAGAGACTCTAAGGATTAGACCATAAGTGTTTAACCAAGAGGAGATTGCCCGGCATAATAACCCAGTTTGTCTGACGAGACCCCGGGAAATACTACAAATTAGACAAGTAATCAATAGCATTCAGATTTCCAAGAGAACAATGTAGACTAGAAACCTCAAACTCATTTAATTGTATCACTGGAAAGTTTCCCTCTGTTTCAAATTACAAAAATGCTTGCTATAGTTTTGTAAAAGATATTCTTAATTTGATTGCGACTGTTTTTCTAAAAACAAGAAAAAACATTGTTATTAAATTTTCACGGAAACTATTATGCATGAAGTAACTCATTATGCAAGAACTGTTATATTTCCAGAGACAATACTTGAAAGCTTAATAGCACTTCATTGAAACAAAGGTTGAAAGATCTGAAGATACATAGTGAAAGCTTGGCTAAACAACAAATAGGGGAGGATAAGCTAATGGTTTGCAATGATCTCCAGGGTGGATGAGCCAGAAGGAATGAAGAATTATAGAAAGGTACAATAAAGTGCAGCCCGGGTTAATGGCATGAAAATAAGAAATAGAAAATTTAGGCTGAGCACATCAGGAAAAAGTTCTTATTGGAAAAATGTATTAGATGGCCAAACAGCCTCCCAAAAGATATGCTGGAATTGCTGAAATTCTCTGAAATAGTTAAAATGAATCTACATGCAATAGAAGAGACCATAGTGGCAAGAGCAATGTTAGGATGGGTGACGAGGAAAAGGTCTCAACCTATGGTTGCCTGGTTTCATCTCTTCATTGCACCAGCCTGAGACTGCAGTAGAAGCACCATAAGTGCACCATAAGTGACAGTGGAAGAACAGAAGTAGCTGGTGAAAGAAAAAAATCCACATTTACATAGGTTCTGTGCCTTTATTAAAAAAAAGAAAAAAAAGAATTTAAATTGAAAAGGCCTTCATAGTCCTCAGAACAATATGTGAATTATACAAATGTGGTCCCTGATGAGCCTGTGGGGGTAGGAATTTCACAAATAACTGCTTTCAGTTCCACACCAGTGAGTTTCCAGGCTGAAACTGGGTCTCTGTCTGGCGAACCAAATTTCATGACATCAGGTCAATTTTTCCTTTGTTGAAAGGCCTCACGTTCTTTATGTGCATCCAGGCTGAGGTAACTGCCTAATGTCATATTTTGTTGGGGAAAAGGTCTTTTCAATGTAGAAGGATTACTTTATAACCAAACTTTTGGAAAAGATCTTTTCAATGTGTACATACAGAAGGATTACTTTATAACCAAAGTTTTTCCTTCCTGATAGCAACATTTGCTCATTCCAACTTACTCATTCCAGTCCTGCCACTGAAAACCGCATGCTCATAAATAGGATACTTGTGGACACTTCAGCTAATAGTGTTGCTAACCATGCATAGCAGTGTAACTTATTAAGAATAGACGACACGGGCTCAGGCACACAGCATATCTGCTAAGAAAGAACCCGGCTGTATGTTGAGGTTGCAGATATCGGGGAACTGATTGAAAGAACTGAAACTATTTTGAGACTGGCACAGGGGTAAGAGCTGAAGAGATGAAGGAGGAGGGACATGCCATAGTGGATGAGTCTTTAGCTCTCTAGCGGCTTCATGTGTGATCATGTGCAGGAGCAATTTATTCCTTTGGCATAGTTTTCTTTGGGTTAAGAGTTGTTGGTTCCATCAACAGAGGCTAATACTGAAGATATGTTCCCAAGGCACATGCACATATATCTACAAACACAGCTATGGAAGCTGTTGAGAAAAACTTGTCACTGCTCATTTCAAGAAGGACCCTTACAGGCAAAATGCAGAAGAGGCAGAAGAGTCACCAGCACCATTCTTCAGTCAGCAGACTAATCCAATTCAAACAACAGCCTGGAATTAAAAAAAAAAAAAGTCAAAAAGGAATAACAGTGCTGCTATCCAAGTTGGTTCTTCACAGTGGTTCAAGTCAGTAAACAAGAAGTGGGAGTTGCATGACCACCTGCCAGTATGTAGTGTCCCAAAATCTACTTCCACATACAGACTTGAGAATCCAACTATTTTCAGTGCATACGGGTATGATACGTATGCACGTATCCCATGCATATGGGAGGGACAACACGGCAGGGCATAAGCAATCCGGGAGGTTCCTGGAATGTGTCAATGATAACTTCTTTCTCCAAGTGGTAGAGGACCCAACGAGGAGAGGTGCTATGCTGGACTTTGTTTTCACCAACAAGGAGGGGCTGGTGGGGAATGTGAAGCTCAAGGGCAGCCTGGGCTGCAGTGACCATGAAATGGTGGAGTTCAAGACCCTTAGGGCACCGAGGAGGACGCACAGCAAGCTCACTACCCTGGACTTCAGGAGAGCAGACTTTGGCCTCTT
>NW_008795039.1:938047-980189 GCF_000699145.1 Aptenodytes forsteri
TGCCGAGAAGGACTTGGGGGTACTGGTGGATGAAAAGCTGGACATGAGCCGGCAATGTGTGCTTGCAGCCCAGAAGGCCAGTTGTATCCTGGGCTGCATCCAAAGAAGCGTGGCCAGCAGGTCGAGGGAGGTGATTCTGCCCCTCTGCTCTGCTCTGGTGAGACCCCACCTGGAGCACTGCGTCCAGCTCTGGAGCCCTCAGCACAGGAAAGACCTGTTGGAGCAGGTCCAGAGGAGGGCCACGAAAATGATCAGGGGGATGGAACACCTCTCCCATGAAGAAAGGCTGAGAGAGTTGGGGTTGTTCAGCCTAGAGAAGAGAAGGCTTTGGGGAGACCTTATTGCAGCCTATCAGTACTTAAAGGGGGCTTATAAAAAAGATGGGGGAGTTCATGTTTCATGTGGCTGGTTTAATTTCTGCTTTTACTGCAAAGATAGACAGATGTGAGTTTGAACTGATATGAAGTTAGAAAACATATGGACGTCTGGTGACTGGCCATTTTCATATCTGCCAACAGGATTTTGATACTTAATTTTTTTTTTAACATCCCTTTCTTAGTTATTGAATCCCTAATACCACTATTATTTTGCTATCAGGGTACTTAACCATCTAATATAGTGGTAGAATCAGTCTGAAGTTAACTATAATTCTTGATTCTAGCTCCTATTGCAATCTGTGGACAGTTGTATAGTTAAATTTGTCATCAAAGGATTGGGAAGTATCGTATGGTCTTTTACTTGTTGTAAAAGAATCAAACTCCAATATATCAGTCAAGCAACTTGCCTTATAAGAAGAAAACTACTAATTATTATAAAAACAAATTGTATATCATTAGCTTGCAAATATACACATTTATGGCAAAATCACCCTTCTTATTTTCAAATAGTAATACTTGATCTAATATTGACTACATTATTATTAGACTGGAACTAATAGTATCTCATCAGTTTTAGGGAACTGTCTGACTGGTGTTATGCATTCTGTTGTATTTTGAGAATAGAAACATCCCCAACTTGTTTGCACCTAAGTATAGTTATCCTTTATACTTCTATTCAGGAAGGATCTTTTCATAGATACTGGTGATTATCCTTCAACTTAAAAATTATTATCCCTTACATTTATGGAACCTAACGCACATCAGAAATGAACCTGACACCACTCTGCTCTTGAATGATCTTCCTCAATTATTTTAAGAACGAAGTCTACCACTAGAAAAATTATAAATTATAGAATTCTCCCACTCCCAGGTTTACTTTGATTCTGTGCAAATTTGCCAGAATGAAAAGATTACATCTTTAAAGTAATCAGGTGAAAAAAACATACATTGAGGTTAGTTAAATTAAAATATTTCTTTTGACGAAGGGATTAGTCTAAGTTTGCACACTCAGTGTAATTAGTGCATATGGTCCAGCTGTGAAGAAATAGCTGAGGACTTCTAACTTATTATTAATTAGGCTCATTAAAATGCAAGTAAGAGAACGATGCCTAGATAAACAATACCTTATGTCATAAAGTCATTACTTGACAAGAGCTAGTCTTGCTAACAGAAGTCATTACTGATATTTTAAAGGAGCTTTTTTTTTAGACTCCATGGGTGCCAGTTAACTACTTTTGACTGACATCAAGGACAGACATGCAAAGCTGTAAGGAGCCAGCCGTACAGCACAGCAATTCTTTTCACATCATTTCAAAATATGTCTGGTTGAGGTCAAAGGTTGACAACCAAATGACAGGCCTTCTTCAATTGCTGTGGTGTCACAGCAGGAGTGTGTCAGGGAAATTTTCCTGGGCCCGTCTGTGAATTTTTACATGTTCACATTTCTTTCCTTGTCTTGTAAGTGGGACAGGATTGGCAGATTTGTGATTAACACCTCAGAAGGAGAAGTGTAGACACCATCCCAGGTTGGGAGCTCATGGTAAATGCAGCTAATAATCAAAAGGTTCTCCTTCCACATTAGCACAGTACAAGAGACCAGCATTTTATTTTGTGTTCATTTGTATTAGAAAAGGGATGTGAGATTAGCAAGGGCTTTAGCTGTGTACATTGGTAGGACTTAACTGCATTTCTCACTATCAGCACATGTTCCAGTGATATTAGTGTAACAAAAATTGTCCTCTAGACAAAGAACAAAAAAAGATCTTTTTATTAAATACCAATAAACCAGACACCAAACTGCTTTCAGAGTATTAGAAATGTTTCCCTTTCTTTAAAGTCCATGCATGCTCACTTACAAATAACTACTGATACAGCCTCTACTCTAAATTCATCAAAAGCTGCTATTGACAGGTGCTGAAATGAGGGTCTACCTTTAACACAGGGTCAATTGATAAGTGCCTGACCTCGACTTTTGACTGACATGAAGAGCTGTCAGGCAAGGTGCATCATTATAAGTGGTAAGTAAGCACTGAAGAGGTCTGAGTCATTGCTATGTTTGGTAAAATAACTTGTGATAGAAAGAAGAGGTGAGAACCAGATTTCAAGAAAGTAAGAATGCAAGGAATGTATTTTTACTCGGGTTCGGACAATTAAAGATTGACGTAATAAAGACTTCCCATTGTCTGTTTACCATCCCCTTAAATCATTCTGTCTGGTAAACAAATCAAGAAAGGTTATCTTGAGTGTATCTGGGAACCACTGTAGATGCCAAAGTACTTCTTATCTTGCTCCATCTCAGAGAACCTGCACACTTTGTACCATCCTTGCTCCCCATACTCATCAGTCTTAAAGTTTCCCCAAAAATAAGTAAGGTCGGGCCCTTGGGACTATTTTTCAACATGTATTTCACCATGTATTACACCTTTTACTTATCAGACATATCCATGGCTGCATGTATTTCACTGCTGGAAACAATATGTCGTATGGAACTGTAAGCAAGTACAGAAATGCTTGGGAGATACAATGAATTTAGCAGCTGAGACAAATGGGTAGATCTACATCTCCAGATATATATCTGCCATTGAAATGGAATATTAACAACCTAAGACTTTGAAACTCCTAAGAAAGAGATGCGTTCTACAAGTGGGCAGTCACCATTCACATGTGAATCTACTCCTCTTCACGGATGCAAGGAAAGATACCCATGTCCTCCTTAAGCAGATGCAGGAATATCACAGAAGCCAGCTTCTGTCTTTGTTCACATCCTGAACTTGCAAGAGTTCTGCTGTACTTCAAATATCAAAACCAGCTTTGCTCTAACCATTGGAAACTCTCATGAACTTGAAAATATCCTGTCCCAGTCTTATGACATCTGTTTTCATTTCAGAATAAGGGGAAGACTTCAAAAACTAGGCAAGACCATCTTGGCTTATTCTACATTTGTTTACTCTAAGCACAGGTGGAGAAAAGTGGTGGGACAGAACAGATAATGAAGTAAAATATGTTTGAAGATGAAAGTGAAGAATTAGTTAGAGCTGAAGATATCACCAAAACCTTGCAATTAGTGCAAATCAAGACAAATTATACTCAAAACATATGATAAATTTTTTTAATTAAATTCTAAGCATACGAGGGAAAGTCTTAATCTGATCCACTATAATCGTGTATCTTCTCTCGACTCTAACTTTAACACATATCCCCATTGTCTATAGGGTACAGGTAAGAAATTAACTATGTACAAAGAAAAAAAAAAAGCACTTTCATCCTCAAGAATCTAGAAAAATCTCACAAATCTACCAGTTCCTGAAATGTACCCTCTTTTTCAAGATAGTCCAGTGTATGACGAGGTGAATCTTCCCACTGTCTTCTGGACAATGTGAGCATGCAACATGATTGCACATAACACATGGCTGCTGACAAAATCTGTAGTCCAAACAATAAAGATCTTTACAAGTCACAGCCTGTATTTTAACAGAGCATAGCCAGTTGCTCATGAAATGATTATCTAACGGGTGCATCTCAGCACCCATTAGATCACATGTAGAATACTCCATCTTGTCTTGGGGGCCCTCAGCATGACCCTATGACCTGTGAACCAACCTCTTGGATGGAAAACCTAGACTGTTGCTATGTGTATGAAATGAAAGACACAAAATTGGGGGGGAAACACTTGACCTTTCCACACGGGCAAGAGGAAGGACAGCCTCATGGGCTGCTCTTGAATCTGTCACCAACCACCTGGCCTGGAGGTGTCATGAGTGGCCAAATCTGTTCTGGCAGCTGGGACTTTGTTTCCTTATACACACACACACATACAGAGAGACACATATTTATATGTACATAGCTTGCTTGCTGCAGCAGAGCAAATAATTAGCATTGAAAAAGTAGGTAATTTGAATTGTCTGTACTCTACCATATTCTTGAATGTATTAATTGCTGAAACTAGTCCCTCTGAGATTAGTTCATGATGCATAGCTAACCCTTTTATTTTCATGAAGAATTTAATGTGAGCATTTGATAGTAAAATCAGAGGGCATTGATTAGTTTTGGCATAAGTCTGTTATAGAGTCCAGTTGTGAGTGAGAACACTAATCTTTAGAGACAAAAATTCTGCTTTCTGAGAATATTTCACAATATTCACTCAAAATAAGTTGCTTGCATACCTAAACTAATTCATAAGCTTATTTGAGCAAATATGCACACAAATAAAGTTAAATCTCTTTTTTTTCCAAATGCCTTTTTTCTAAATATTGTAAGTCTTCATCTAGGTGCAGTGTTATTCCACTGTTGCAATTCTTCTCCATGTATCTTAAAGCTGTCCAAAGACTCTTTGTGTTTATCGCTGGAGAATGATTAAGACAAAGAAGCTGCAGAATGTGAAAAGCCAACTTCCTTGTACGCTTTATAAATACTTGTACACTATATAAATATGTACACAATATATAAATCATATATGTGCAAAGAATAACATTAAAAACAGAAGAATCAGTGATCATCCCCAGTGCAATGAGAGCTTGCAAGGCTTGAATCTCAGCCTGTTCTCCTCGTTCAGCTGTGCCAGCAGTAGTTTTAGGAACACTTCAGCAAATATCTTCCTCCCTACTTTAGGTGATCAGAAATACAAAGCGAAGATGAGGATTGCCATAAAACAGCTGTGGTGAGTACTGACTGAACAAATGCTGAGATAATTAAAAATGGTAGCACTGTGAAAAATGTGTGACGGGAGGCCAGACCAGCATCATCAGAAATTGCCGTAACACAGCTACCTACAAATTAAAATACCGCCCAGCCGCACTTCTGAGCTAACTGCTGACATCTGGGTAGGGCTGGCAAGAAGCTAAAACACACTCGTGTTTTATCCCCGTGTTTTTATCGATGCAGAGTGGACATATCTGTCACACGTAAGGAGGTAAACGCGCGGGCTGAGGGTGGTGGGGAGGTGTGCCGCACGTCGAGTTTCTCCCTGGGTTGCGGGGCCCTTGCAGCAGGCAGGAGATGTCTTGCCCTCCATTTCAACGCCGCGAGCATCTTTCGTGACCTTCCCTCTCCCTTCCCAGCGCACGCTGACACATCCAGCCTAAATTTGCGTCTCACATCACCTCAGGATACTCATGGCTAATTTCATTATTTTGGAGAGAAAATGCAAATGAAGCCAGACAGCTGGTGCTTTCCTCGTGGCGAGGAGTGATGGAGGGGCCCGAGGCCTACCTCATCAGAGGCTCTCATACCCGTCTGCTCAGACAGGCCCTGGCGGGAGGAAAGCGGGGAGGCTGCGGGAGCAGCGGGAACAGATGGCAGGGAAGGTAGGAAGATGGAGAAGCAAGAGGGGCTGGAGTCGTTCGGAGGAAGAGGTAGTGTCAGTTACCTGTGGGCTGATGCAGCCTTACAGGACAGTTCTGCATCTTTCAGCCTCCCCTGCTTTGCAGGGGTTTTTTAATTCGCCGGGGACGTGAAAGACGGTCGCCGGTTAGGTGTTGCACAGCATCCCTAAATTCAGGATGTTTTAGAGTCTGCTAATACTGCTTTAAACCAGCAAGGACCTCAGTTCGCTGTTAACACTGGCCAATTGACTGCTAACTCCTCCTAAAAACAGTGTAACTCTAGCTCCAGCGGGTTTGGAGGCTGTTTTTTAAATTCCCTTTCAAGAGTAGGTAAAGACTTTAAAAAAAAATATTTCCCCCTCAAAACACAAGAGAGGGAGAGATTTTAAATCAATTTCTCCAATTATTCATGGAAGAAGGAAGGGAAAACAAAATCATGCCTGTAAAAATCTGTCAAAACATCGTCTGATAAAGCACCTTTACAAGAGGTCTGCAAGAGTAATGCCATTCAGCACAAACCGCCCAGCATTTCACAGCGGTTCAGACCTGCTTGTAAGAACACATTTCATGGAAATGTTTTCTGACATCTAAAAAGGTAACGAGACCAGGGGCATCTTAGTTGGTAGTAGTTTTTATATTACTATTTTATTCTTCTTCTTCTTATTTTTAGTGAAGTTGTTTCGGGAGAAGTCTGAAATCTTCTTTCATTTGACATACCTGCAGGCAAATAGCAAATGTAGAATTTTTTAATACAATAATTGGAGAGGCAGGTACTTTCAAGGGAGCAAATCTCTCTCTCTCTCTCTCTCTCTCTGAGTAGATCTTTTTAACAAAAGAATAAAAGAAAAATAGATTTGAAGATGTTAAGGTGAATAACTGTTTTCAAGCATTAAGCAGGAGCTACAAAAGGCAAGAAAACTAATATCTTATGCATATATAGCCCTGTCCTCTGAAACATTTTAACAAATGAATTATCATCACTTCACATCTATCCTATGTTAAAAAAAAAAACAACACAAACCCCTCTATATCTACAACAGAGTTCTCTTAGATCCCTCTGTTTAATAATTATTCAGATCTGGCTAGAAATTGTAAGAATATATCAATTGATTATAAAAGCTAATCTCCGATCCGTTAGGCGAGTAAGCAGAAGGTCAGTATTATCACCAAAGCAGATTCATAGACTTTAGAGGACATGACTGATGCTCTGCTAACAGACCTAATAACTGGTATCTGGCAACACAACTAATAACACAGGATTCAAGAGACTTGGTTCCCAGTACTTTTTAGATACAGATCTGAAGTTAAACTGCTACGGTAAATCTTGTGGTCATCAGTTCAGAAATATGCAGGCAAATACAAGTTTTAGATCCCGTTTGGTACAGGGCACACAGGACTGTTGAGGGCTGTTGCTGGGGAACTCTCCCACTTCTTCCCTCCCTCTTTCCTACCCCTCACTGACATCTGTACAAAGCCAGCCAGCTTTCCATCCACCTAATTTCTATTACTTGTCCATCTCTTCCTTGTGACTACTCTCAGTCTTGTGGGCTATGTGCCTCCTCTACTCCTCCAAGTTTCTTCTTCTACCTCTTTCCACACAAGATTATCCAATACCTTCCCACCCTTCCTTCCTTTTGGCTACCAATGCTGACAGGCACAAGGGCTCCTCCTTGGGATGCTGCCTGCACTGTTTTTCCCTCAGATGCTGTGTGTCCTGTGTATACAAAAGGCTTCTCCCATTCCCCTCCAACCTTTCCACTGTGTCTTTTTTTTCAAACAAGGTTGCAGTTAACCTTCCTCTCCTTCTCAGCCCCCATCTAAATCTGCTGCCACCAGTCGCTTCATTCAGTTCCTTCCCTTAGTATTCTTCTCTGATTTTGACTGATAGCCTCTTTTCTTTTTTCCTCACCATTTTTCTTCCTCTCACACTTCAGCATCCATGATGAAGAGTCAGCTGAACATCAGCTGCATTTCCCTGTTGTGATGCCCATGCCCCCATGTAGCTGGACACAAGGGAGCAACGACTGTGCAGAAACGGGGGACAGGATGGAGCGAAGGCCCCATAGCTCTTGCCTGTTTGGACACTGTCATCCTTGGTAAGTCCGCCTCTGCCACACCTCTCGCAGTTCTGAGGCCTAAACTTATGTCAAGGGCCTAAAGACCCAGGCTCTGAAACACATTTGAACCCACCGAGAGAGAAAACCTAAGGCGGGGAAGTAAAAGGAGAATCTCGCCCGCATAAAGTTAAAAGTAAAACCAACTTGTGATACTAAGCACTTAGTTCAGTGATATGGCAGTTATGGCTCCTCATTGTTAAAATAAGAGGGAAGGGGAGCAGGTGGCGCATTTGAGTAAAAGATAAGACCCAACCAAGGGCTTATCTACCGAGACCATGCAGCAACAAAAGCATAAAGGACGCGGACTGGAGGAGGCTCTTCGGAGCTCCCTCTCAGCTGGACTGAGATCCCTGAACCATCTGTGACCACCAGCTTGATCCTTATCGACAGGTCATATTACACTCCCTGTGTATGTAGTTGTGTCGTGTTATGTGTTACTATTTCGTGAACCTGTATGCTTGCTTAAGGATTCTGGCTCTCATAATAAACTGTCACCATATGGCACCCGCCTGACTGTGGAGTCTGACTAGTGGTCATTTCCCCCCCCTTCTTTTGGTACTATACGGTGCATGACACCTGTCTTAACATCTCCCATCTGCATGTGTCCTGCAATCATATTTCAATGCCCCTATCCTCTCTCCAACAACAAAAAAAGGTCTCTTCATTTTACCTGTTCTGTGCTAACTATTGTTCCTCTCTGGTCTCTTTGCTGCTAAAACCCATCTCTCTGACTCAATCGCCTCCAGCACCGTCCATCAGCCTGCCATCTTGCCATGATTTTCAGCCCATCAGCTTTGACGTATTCTCCTCTCACCTCCCTAAGCATACTGCTTGGGAGTTCTCTTTATCCTGGCCTAACTTTTGCAGAGCTTTGGCTCTGGTTCTTAGTCACCACAGCATTTTTCTCTACACTTTTCCTCTAAATACTCTGCCAACCTCTATGCTGAAACATAAATCTGTCACGTATTGCCCCCAAAAAATCTTGGACCCTGTGATTTCCCTTCACATGTGTTTAATGGTAGGTTAAATTTACTATGAAGAAAAAACCACACTTTGTTATGTCTTCTGACATATGACTTCCTGCCCAGACTTCCTTGCTTCCTCCCATTTGCTATTATCCATTGTCCTGGTGCATATCTTGAGCATTAGCTTCAACACAGCCTAGATAGAAGCCTGTGTCTAAGTCTTAGAGATATTTATTGTGTACCATCTCCATGATATAGATTTTCATGTCAATCTATATAAAGATAACTCTTGAATGGTGTCTGCTCACTTCACATCCTGATTATTGCAACATCATTTTCTCTGTTGCGTCAGATTCATCACTGATGCTCACTTCCAGAATCTCTCTGCAAATTATCCATCATCTTCTGATAAGTAGAAAGCTGATTCCCACATTTGATCAGTTTGGACTGCTATCTTTCGTTACACACTCATATTTCACTGTCTTTATATTTTTCATTTGCAGCAACAACAGAAACACAATGAATAGATTTCAGATGTATGTATACCATAAGCTCTCATATGGGCTAAGGATGTCTCATTTCTTAGGCTGTATTTCCCTTTTGCTTTGTCTGTATCCACATTTTGTCACTACTTCCTATGTTGAGATTGTGCAAAAGTTGGGAGCAGACTCTCTTTTAATCCGTGTGTTCTTATGCAGTAGAACAACTCTCAAGTAAAGCCAGCTCTTATGAGCTATGCTAATGTAAAAAAATGAATAATACCAAAAGGTGAGCTCAGAGAAATACGCAATTGTGCTCATGCATCTGCTTGTTGACAGAAGAAAAGTGTGGGAAATGTCAGAAGCAGCCTAGTCTTCTAGGTAGGTTACTCTCCACCTATCCTACTGACTCCTCCTTTACGTGAAACAATTACAAGTCTCCCTGGGAAAAGGAGTGGGATTTTCCAGCTCAGGGATTAGGATATTCATCAGAATAAGGGTCATCCTTAAGTCAGCTTTCAAGGATCAATTATGAATTCCAATTATACAGTCACTAAAAAGAGAGGAAGACTGACCAAAGAACAGTCAGAGGAATACAACTGACAGGACCTAGTCATTGTATAGTTACTGATATGTTTAAATCTTGCCAAACTGGAAGCGGTTTTGGGCAGAGGCATCAACAGAGTGGTAAATACTGCGGGAACTCTACTGGTAGACACAGGGGCATGTCAGCTCCAAGCAGAAATGAGCTGTATTAGCAATTCCCTCTCCCAGCTCCCAGTGAGGCTGAGGCATAGCACAGCAAAGCCCTGTGCGAGAGACACTAGCTGAGGACTAAAAGTTTTTTTAATCTGATCTGCTCTACACTTCCAGCTGTGCAAATAACATTCACACGGGACTATGCTGACAGATTTCCACTGCTTCTTGTTCTGGAGATAGCTTAACAGACTCGCTGTATCTCTGCATAACCCTGCGTTGTAAGATGTAGGATAATATTGGGCATTGAAGATTACAGCTCCCTAAGGAGTTGTGAATATTTTTTTTTCCCAAAAAAAGACTCCAGAGTTAGAAAATATTTTCTTTTTAAATGCCCTCCTTCAGGAATAGGGTCAAAGTCACACTTGATAATCAATCAGGTTTTTATTGATTAAACAAACAAATGATCTGTTAACATCCCTAAGATACATAGCAGCTTTCTTTTTTTTGATCAAAGCGACACTCTGTTTAGCCATCAGCATTTACAAAAGCAGCAGCACAGACATGTCAAGTTCAACACGTTTTCATTCTGTGTTACCGAGCTCAGCAGTTAGACCGTTCATTAATTTCCCCTTCTCCTCAATACACCGTCTGTGCACCTTATTTATATTCACCTGCTGCCAATTTAACACCCTAAAGAGGCACACCTGCAGTGGCAGCAGCTTCACATTAGTGCTGCTGGACTCCATGTTTTAGTCCCTTTTAAGGTTCTCTCTGCCGTAGAGCTCTTTCTGTCTAACCCCCGGCTTGCTTGAAACCCACGCTGACTACACAGCCAGCTCGTTTGGCTCGCTGCAATTTGTACTCAAGCATGGGCTGGCTCCTCAGGTTTTGCCAGCACTGCACAACATTTTACCTTCTGATTTCACATACCTGTGCTTATGTCAGGAAACAAACTATCCCGCAGTGTCTGAAATAAAGGGTGCCGGCTGTGAAATAGAAAACAGATCTTCTCTTGAATCACAGAGCTGTGGATATTTGATTTCAAACCATGTTTCTTGCAGCCCCTCCCCTCCATGTGGTGTCCATGTAACCTAAAACATATGACAAAGGCGGTGCTAAACATGCTGTGTTTACCCTGCAAAGAGCCTTGTTTTGAAGATAGAGAGGAAAAGAGGAACTAATACACTCATCAGCTCTTGTTCTGTCTCTTTGGAGCTCCGGTAGAAACCACAGGCTCTGGAAAGGTAGTCCCTTCAGCTGAATCCAAGGTTCAATCTTTTCAACACTATATATAGCCAATGCCCCAAAGGTAGAAGTCCAGCAACCTTCCTGCCTTCGAGCAGGAGCACATGCCATAAAACTAGAAAAGGAAATGGGCTGATCATGTACCTTCAAGTGTTACGTAGCAGCAGCAGCAGCAGCAACAGCAGTCGCTCCTGCTCTGAGCCTGGGCTCCACTCCAGTCGGCGTGATTTCTTGTTAGCAAATTCAGAGGCCTGAATATCACACGAACCATCAAAGATCAGGTTAACATAATTTCTAAACACAATTTCTTTTGTCAATAAGCCGTACTTACACAGAAGAGTCCTCTAACCCTATGTGCAGTAGAAATGCATAAATTGGTCTTTATTCATGACGGCACTTTGGGATGCACAAGAAAGAAGTATATACACAACACATCCATGGTCGCAACCCTCAGGCAGAAACTGCAAGATACGGATTTAATGCATTACATGTGACTCCTATTTGTTAGACTGTTGGGTACTCAGAGGTGGGTAAGGGTGTTCTCAGCCTTCCCAGTGGTACGTGAAAGGTGATGGAAGCACACCAGGAGAGTAAATAATGTGTCAACGTAGCTATATGTGCGGTGTGAGGTCTAGTTCAAAGTTCTGGCCTTTATACACAAGCAAACTTTATTTTCTTCAAACTTTGCAGATGAAATCCCATAGTCCAGTGAAGTAGAAACAAAATTCTCTTTTTGAGAAATTCTTTCATTCTCTTAAATGAAATCAGGATTATTCCAGGCCATGATATAATAGTGTACAATCAAAAGGGTTGTTGAAATTGATGAAGCCCATAGCTTAACTTGTACGGGTCACAGAAAAAAGATTTCTAGTTAAAGCGCTCACAGTTGTGAACCTGGCCTGAGTGTTACATTCTTGGAAATATGATACAGAATGATCCCTCCTGGCAAACAGTTTTACAATCATTGGATTTCCTTCTATATAATTTAGACTTTGAAATCGAATGATGAAAGGGTAAAGCAGCACCACACAGTGTTGTCTGTCACAGGATATTTATAAAAATACAGAGGAAAAGGTGTTTTAAATACTTAGCTATGAAATAGTAGTTCTGAGATTGCTTCTAACTTTACAGACAAGCAAATCTTCCTCATTTAAGAAAGAGTGTATATACTGCAGGCACATGAGTTTCTGTGACATTCAGATTTTAATTTAAGGCAGACATTTCATTGTAGTTTCTATTTTAATTATTTCTTTTGAGCTACTTTATAAGAAGGGTGTGATACAGAGCAACGGCTTTCTCAGTGTGGCATTGACTTACCTACGTAACACCCCCATGTACTCCACATCTACCAGTACAAGTAACCAGTAAATGTATCAGAGAATTCAGACTACTCGAACAATTTCTTTCTTCTCTCTAACTGTACACCTGTCGTGGTTTAACCTCAGTCGGCAACTGAGCACCACGCAGCCGCTCGCCCACTGCCCCCCCCCGCCCCGGTGGGATGGGGGAGAGAATTGGAAGAGCACAAGTGAGAAAAACTCATGGGTTGAGATAAAAACAGTTTAATAATTGAAATAAAATGATAATAATAATATGATGATAATAATAATATGATGATAATAATAATAATACACACAGCAAGTGATGCACAGTGCAATTGCTCACCACCTGCCGACCGATGCCCAGCCAGTCCCCGAGCAGCGGCCCCCCCTGGCCAGCTTTCCCCCAGTTTATGTACTGAGCATGACGTCACATGGTATGGAATGTCCCTTTGGCCAGTTTGGCTGTGCCCCCTCCCAGCTTCTTGTGCACCTCCAGCCTTCTCAGTTGGTAGAGCATGGAAAACTAAAAAGTCCTTGGCTAGTGTAAGCATTACCTAGCAACAACTAAAACATCGGTTTGTTATCAACACTGTTCTCCTCCCACCTCCAAAACACAGCACTGTACCAGCTACTAGGAAGGAAATTAACTCTATCCCTGCCAAAACCAGGACATCCAGTTTCACAGTGTATCAGGAGTCAAGACTGAGATGCTTTCATACAGAGGAAAGTGGTTACTAACTCTGGACATAATTTTGTCTGCCCTGGCAGAGATCATTTTCATGGAGAAGCCAACATTTGCAGAGGGGGAAGGAGAACTTCAAGAAGTTGGTGCTGTTTGGACTAATAAAGGCATTTGAAATGATGAAGAAAGCCCATGGACAAATAGATCAGTGGATGGGTGACATCAGTCACAGGAGGTGATAAGAAGTGGTGGGGTCACAGGAGTTAGATGAATCACGGAGGGTAGTTCTGCACTTCATCCTTTGTCCTCTCCAAGGTATTATTCAAATATAATTTCTCTGTACATTGTGTGACATTTACTAAGATTTTAAGACTGGTCCCTTTGAGCATTAGCCTAGGAGAAATGATCCTGACCAATATGGACAGTCATTTCTATAAGGCATATTGCTGCTTTAATCTCATGTAAATATTGGCAATTGTGAATTATCCACTAGAGTAAGTTTTTATAGTATCTTACACTCAATGCCCAATCTACAAATGATTTAGGCAAAAGCTTTGCTAATTTGACTAGGAATGTAACTTAAAAAAATATTAAATTATTAGAACTGCTGCTTTAAGCAAGATTGTGCTTTCCCATTTATGAAAAAACCACAGCAAGAAACAGACTCCTTCAGGTTTGTAGAGCTTAGTCCACGCCCAGTTCCCTTATAGTGGTTTCAACTTAATTCCCCCTAAATCAGTTTATTTCATGTTAAAACTGTGCCAGAACAGACTGTAAGAGAGTATTTATACACCGTCAGGATTAGGCACTACTTCCATAGAAGTAAATAGTAAGACCACTCTGCTCCTGAAAGCAGCAGAGCACTAATTAATTTCTTAAGTGTACAGCATACAAATGCTGAAAAATAGAATAGCAGAGAACAATAAAAAATAGGGGATAAAGTGTATCTTACCATATATATCAAAGCTTTCTTTAGAGCTGAAGGATTCTTCAGTTGAAGGATTCAATAAAAGACTAAAATTAATATCAGTTTTTAAACCCATTTAAAATACAATCTAGAAAAGGAGGCTTTCATCCAGAAAACCTTCAAGCATTGCTCTGTGCTCAACAAATAGAGCAATACAAGAATATTAACATCTATCTGAAATTAACTTTCTCTGAATTCCTTTCACTGCGACTCTCTGGTCTCTAAAATCTGCATTCTGTTTTGACCGCTGTATGGAAACTGAGATTTGACATCTCATTCATAGCCCAGCTGTGCATGAACTCTGTTTAGTGCAAAGCTTTGCAAAAAGAAAAAAAAAATATCTTATTTGACCATGAACTTTAGATGATCTAGTTAGCGTTACTGTCAAGCATCCCGCGGTCTTTTTGAAAAGCAGGACTTGTCCATGTTGCCCTCTGGCCAACTTCAGTGGGATTGAAGCACTAGCGAGAGCCATCAAACTGCCTGACAGCTTGTCACCAGTGAGACTCCATTAATTTACACACATTTTCCACTGTTTGGCATTTACCATGATAACTCTTTTCTTTCCAAGCAGCTCCTGTTTGCATTTAACACTCGGGTTAATTTTCATCAGAGTTTAAATTTAGCCATCAGTTATTTCAGGGGAGCTGTCAGCCAACATATGGAGGAAAAAATCCTTCTGAATTTATAATAAAGTGGAATCTGTTGAATGTGAAACAAAAACCAACTGCAATATACTGCAAGGCCCCGATGGGGGGACCAGGGTCAGCAAAGAATAGCAGAGTGGATTAGTTGTTCTATTCACCAGAGTGGCATCTGAGCACCTCAGGAGCTTCTTGATATATCAAAAAATGATGGAAAGACACAGTTCAATTTGTCCCCCTTTTATAAAGGATAATTAACCTGTCAGTCTTGCTACTTTAACGACTTCATTAAATTGGAGCAGAAATGGGTGCAGGGAGCCCCTGTCTTTTTCCAAAAGGAGCACAGGGCACTTGTTTAAATGGTTGAATAACCACCACCTTCCATCCTCCCCCCCCGAACACCATGGTGTTGGGGTTCTTTTTAGCTGGAATTGAACACCCTTAAAATATAGAACCAAGCTGCCTCTCATATGGCCAACGCTAGGAATCTTCTTAACTCCAAAGGATGAAAATAATCAGGGCATGCAAACAAGGAAGGAAAACTGCATCAGTTAAAGATGGAGCTTACAGGGTTGCTGTTAAACTTTTAGCATGCTGTGATGCTTCTCAAAGGTGAGGTGACTTTCCCAGATAAGCCAGAAGGAAACAAGCAAAACTCCCAGTTTCTTCCGAAGAAAATATAAACTTTATGATTTATCTTCTGAATGGAGTTAAAAATGCTGTCTGGAACCTGAAAAGTCTCCTGGCAATTTTGTATTGAAAGGGAGCATCAAATTAATGCGTACAGCTCTGGAAGACATTTAAGATTTCATAAGTATTATTTTGTGTAAATAATTGACTTGATATGGACTAAATTACTGGTCAGTCCAAAAAGCTTCATCTGGTACTTAAGTGTACTGCACTGTTCTGTAAGATATTTTTTGCATATTAGAATATTTTCCTCTCCAGAGCAATTGTACGTGCACAAAACTATTAAAGATATCAGAGGGAAACTATTTCCCAGAATATCAGCTGTCATAACAACAGGAAGAGTGAATATCCACATATAGTACATTGTAATCTCGCATTTTAGAAATTGAACCTTTTCTTGGTGATTACTCAGAGGAGCCTTCTGGTATTACTACAAAAAATAAACCCTTGCGCCTAGTTCTATGTAAAGAATCTCATCGGTTTTATCCAGAAACTAAACTTCATGTAACATGGCCAAATCTTCAGATGAAAACAGTGATATAGAATCACTTATTGCAGGTAAGACTGCAATATAATCAGATGAGACTGCAAAAGTTCATTATAGTTTAAATTTATAAATTAATCAAGTTAAAATAATTATCTAAGGGGTTTTTTTAGGTTTTGCTTGTTTGCTTGTTTGGTTTTAAATGTTGATATACATTCCACCTCATCAATAAAACTCTATGGTCAACAAGAACAGAATTTCAGCGTCTTAACAAACCAAAATGAACATAATTGGAAATTATTGCCATTACAAATTCCCTGTAAGAATAATGAAACTTACTTTTATTTGTATTAATTATTTTTATGGACTGTTTTGGTATCTTTTAATCATAAGCGACCTACTAATGAAATAATGGGATTATTTTCTATTTATATAACTACAGACCCATAATTGCATCAGAGCATATTTTCAGCTTCTTTTTAATATTCCATTTTTGGAACTGTATACAGATTTGCAACTACATTTAAAAGTCACTTCCATTTTTGTGTTTTAATTTACATTTAAAAATTCAGGCACAGAGATTGAAGATATTAATGTGCCAGAGCAGATTAATGTGCCACATTGGACTTGCATTTTAACTAGTTAAATATATACAATCAGTTTGCCACACACATGAACAAAAACATAAAGATAAATTAGTTAAAAATAGGATATTAATATTCTCAATCTTATGATAGTGTGAAACAAATTAAATTCCTATCAATCTAAGTTGTGGGAAGTGTTCATCCACACAACAATTTAAGAAAGTTCTTTGTACTGCAAGTAATAGAGAAGCTTAATTTTCTATAATTTAGTGAACTCTATTCCTTAGCAAAAAGGCAACTGAAGTCTGAATTTAAACACTGCAATGTCAGGAATCTATTTCATAAAACACATGCTTGATTGTCTCTACACTTATAATTCATAACTTTACAAATTAATAAAAGGCTAAAATTTTCCTTTACTCATCTGTTATCTTTTCCGGTTTTATTTATAACATTCTTTAAAGAAGATATCTGGTGGACTTTGAGCCTTCACTATATAGATAAAAAATGTGCAGCCCCAAACTTAACACTGTAATTGTTTTGGCACACTTTGCATCATTCCAACATAGACCACTGTCTACCTGCATTTGTAAACAGAAATTAAAAGCTTGATAGTCTTTTCCATAGTGTTACTGTGAGAGTCAGAGTGAAATTCAAAATGTCAACTGCTCTTGCCACTGGTGGTTTTCCAACTTGTACACTGCCTCAAAAATTGGGGTTGCAGACATGGAGTGTCAGTATTTCACCAGAGCACTGACATTCCACTTTTTTATACAACTTGGCATGTTTGTTAGCTTTTTCTTTTAAAGAGAAGCCCAGAGGCCAGAAAGAGAGGAAGAATCCTGAGCTCTGATAGACGCGTAAGCAGGGCTAGCAGGAGAGGCATAGCAGTCAGGAAAGAAAATGACTCAAATTCCTTGTGAAATAATGTTGGAAGATTGGAAATGTTACGAAGGCAACAGAAGGGAAAAGCTCTCGGTCAAGGTTTATTGGACCTCCACTAAAAGTAAATTAAGTACAGCAGGTGTAAAGTTTGAGAACCATTAGGTAGATCTTGCTCTGTATTTGAAGCATAGGAGAGAGCCTCATGGTAAGGTTTCTATAATTAAAATGTATGAATTTGGTGCCGAATTAATAAAAAAAGTATGGATATGTATGAATATATGGAGGTATGTGTGTTCATGTGTATATAAATCACTGTTTATATAAATAACTGCATTTCCCTTCTGTTCTCCAGCATGCTTACTCTCTTTACGTGCTCAGATTTGATGATTTAAGGTACTTCATACTAATTTTCAGATCATACTCTTAGCCGATTACACTTCTAGTTTAAATTTTAACCTCCTTTAAAAGGTCTCCTATAAGAAAATACTCTCATCAATGTAGTTTAGTAATGTGAGATATTTTAGCATTCACTAAAAAAAGTTTTTATGAATGTCTAAAATAGGGGAATACGGACTACTATGGCTGGTAATAGGAAAGCAAGAAAGCTCAGCTAGCTGTGGATTGAAAACATACACAGATACCAGTATGGCCCTTTGTGTTTAATGAAATGCTTAAATTGACTTAGATTTAATCACTATAATTTATACACTTTAAAATCATGGGTCAGCTATTCAGTAGCTGCAGTATCTTTATAAATGCCAGAAATATTTTTCTTTAATGATTGTATTTTAATTTGCAATTGTTTTGTTCTAACATTGAAATGAGAAATGCAATTAAAAGCAAATAAGAAAAATAGCACTAGCAGTCCCATGTTTTCAATGGCTGTTAAGGTTCACTAACTATGGCCATATAACCATATAAAAATGACACCATATTAACATGAGGGTGATTCAGAGTTACATTAACATATCAGAACTATAGGTCATGTCAGTTCTGGGTCAAAATTGAAAAATCTTAGCTGATGTTATTTTTTGACTGGTTTCCGTGTCCCTCTTACTCCAGTGTTCTGCACAGCAAGATAAAATAAAGACTTAGGAGTACTTAGTACAGTAAGGCTTGGAGAACAGGATCTGGAATCGCATCAATGCTTTGGCCATCGTTCCTTCTCTGGAGAGAAAAAAAAAAAAGCAATTTATTCTCTCCTGATCTGGAAGCAGCTGGATTGTTCCAGTGGTGATGGTTGTCATAAAATTTCAGTCTAGAGGAAAATTAGTACTAATTCTCAGAGAATACGGTAGTGTGGGTATATTTGGTACCATTTAATCCTATGTGGCACAAAAGTTTTTCATAAAGCAAATATTGACCAATTTGTTCTGACTTGATCTTCCATTTAAATGACTCTTAATTTTAGTGAAATGCCAGATTCAAATATTGATTCGTTTTCTCTTCCATACTCATGCTGCAAGTTTCCAAGCGTAATTCTCAGAGAATACGGTAGTGTGGGTATATTTGGTACCATTTAATCCTATGTGGCACAAAAGTTTTTCATAAAGCAAATATTGACCAATTTGTTCTGACTTGATCTTCCATTTAAATGACTCTTAATTTTAGTGAAATGCCAGATTCAAATATTGATTCGTTTTCTCTTCCATACTCATGCTGCAAGTTTCCAAGCTCCTTCCCAAAGCAAGTTGCATCTGATGAACTATACAGCAGAGACTCAATCAAGTGTGATTCTAGTTATAAATCAGTAAGTTGAATATACAGAAGTGAAGAGATATTCAAGACCTACAGAACTGTTTAATCCATTCTTCTGCCATCACAATACCAAACTGAAAAATGTTTTCTCCAGGATGGTTTTGAAAGACCTATTAGATGATTTCCACCCCTTCACTTTTATGTACTTACACTAAACTTTCTCCCTCTTAATCGTTCCCTGTAATATTTACACCATCTTTATCACACTCTTGTTCTTTTACCCTTTTTTCTTTCTTCCACTTTGGTTGCTGTTCATGGCTTCTGCTTGAAATGAATCAATAGGATGAGACTAGTGATGTTTGACTTTGACTAGCCAAGGTCTGAGTGAGGTTTAACCCTGGGAGGCACTGCAGGGGAGGGGAAGAGAAGGGTTACTTTGGGCTTGCAATGTCAAATATCAGCACCAGTTGTACTGTATTTTTGTTAGGATCCCATCTTGTCATAGTCAGCCACAATTTTTGTTCAGATTGCTCTGGGCTGTCCTGTAGCTTGAATGTGATATATTTTCTCTTCCTGTGAACAATTACTCACAGTTTGAACTGGGAAAGCTAATGAAGAGGAACTTGTCATGGGATGATCTGAATGCAAAAGATATACTGGTTCACCAAGTGCCAGGACAAAGGAAAGACTATCAGATTGTTTTCAAAATACAGCCTGGATTGGTTTCTGAATAAGATATGATCCTCTTCATTATTTGATATGTTTTTATCAAGTGCTCTCAGTTTTCTTTGTAGGAAAAAAATACACATTGCATTTTTTTCCATTGCATTTCCTTCTTCCATTCTTGTACCCACAAGTATAAGTACTTGAAAATCTTCAGAAAAGTTGTGTATAAGGGGAAACACTCTTCATTTTTTTAAAAGGCGATCCAAGCCACATGTATGTAAGCCACCCCGAGGACTCCAAAACAAATAATGAAATTTGCATTTAGAGTAGTTGGTAAGTAAGATGCAGTCACAGATAAGAGAAGAAGATGGAACAGCCTATCTGCAGGCTTTGCTTTTCTCAGGGAGCTTTGACTTTACTTGGGCAGTGCACCAAACCAAACACCTGAGAACTTGAGGGAGCTGACAACTCTCCATTGTTTAGAGAAAGCACTATGAGCATTTTTGTAACAGATTTTTGACATGATATTTTTAGTGTGTAAAGGGCAAATATTTGATCAGATCATGGTCTTCTGACCCTCTTACTTTTAATGTGCATAGAGTAGTTAGAACTAATTATTTGGTAATTGTCAGATTTTTGTCCACTGTAGCATGAAATCCTGTTGTGATGAGCATGTGATAACTGACAAAAAATAATCATCTGCTATCAAGGCTGAGGTTCTCCAGCTGCAAAAAAGAGCAGTCTCATGAAATGAGCAGTCCCATAAAATGTCAGTAATGCTACTCACTGGAGAAAGATTGCAGCATCACAGCCTTACACAGCCATCTAAACCAATAATGTGATGCTATAACAAAACAAAGTAGACAATATAGATGGGAATGACAGCCCCAGTATAAATCCAATCCCTTACTTCCGAGCGTAAAACTGGCTTTCTCATTGATCCAATTTTGAACACACATGAATGCTTGCGTTTATTATTTTGTGGATGTACACACATGTAGCGTATACAGTATTTTCACTGGTAAGCACTACAGAAAGATCTTTTATATTTTTAAAGTATTAATTTTTTATTTGAGTGCTTTTTCCATGTTGGGGACTCTTATTTTAGCCATCATCTCTCCATAGATTCCAGTTGTTGGTTTATTATACCTACTCTGGCAGATGCAGTCTATTTGCTATAGTTAAGGAAAAGCCATTTTTTTAATGACATGTTAAGTCCTAAGTACAGTACAAATAAAACCTCTCCTTTCATAAAATGATTTTACATGGCAGATTTTTATTAAAAGTGCTGTTTACAGCTGTGATTTATTGTACATGGTAAAAATAATTAAAAAAAGGCAACTGTATATTTATGCAGAAGAAAGCATTTATATCCCAAACTGCAGTTGAGATTCAACTGGTAATTTCAGTGACTGATGTATCTGCATGCATGTAATGTGGGTCCTTTTGTCAGGAAGCTGGTAATAAGGAGCCAAAAACTTTATTTTCCAGCTAATCAAAATAAGCAATCCCCCTCAAATCTCATTTTTCCCTACTCTGCATCCTAATTCAGGATAGGCAAAATAAAGATGTCTGGTGTTGGAACAGTTCACTCAGCACTCAGCAGAGTTTTGCCTGCAGGGGTGGAAGGAGTTGAGATAAATAAAGGAACCTCATGGGCCACTGACAAAACTGGGAAGGTAGTGATGGCCTTTTGCATTACCCACTGGTTAAAGTACTCGCGTAATTGGAAGGAGACCACAATTCACTTCTCTTCCCCAGGTTGCTTCAGAAGCCCATCCCCTTCACTGAACTCCCTGACCTCCAGGCTGAGCCCTTCTGTTTCCTGTCCAGTAAATACCCAAGTAGACTATGTTAAATAAACAAGTTTTGGTGGGAAAGAAGAACCCACCCTAGGTTTGTCCAGGGCCCACTGACTATAAACTTTGAAAGGGCCTGTTATCTTACTTCACTGATTTAGAAGTGGAGGAAAGACCGGAGTAGGGCCTGACCTGCACAAAGACAGCAAGATTATCCTACTACTTGCAAATTCAGGGTTAATCTTTCATGAGAGTGAATTCTGGAGCTGTACTCTACAAAAGGGAGACAGCTGACTTGCCTTTAGTTGGCTCTTTTTAGGGGTCTGCTGCTAATGCTCAGAAGACAGTGGGTGGCTTAACTACTGATGGGAGTATCTGTACAACTCTCCTTCATAGAATGAAGTTAGGCAGACTAAATGACAAGAAATTGAAGTTTTGAGCCTAAGTGCTTTGCTTGTAGCCACTTCCACTAAGCTGCCTAGTCAGGACTAGGAGCTTATGTCACGTGCCAAAATAAAACCATGAAACCGCCCCTCAGTGGTCAGAGACATGTTGCAATGTCCAGTTTCAGAGAGGTTTTCAGAAGCTTTTGTACTGCAGTGCTCAGACACACCAACAGTAATTTAATCTTTACTATATGCTTTTCTGAAGGCTACGTCAAGCCTATTATATTGCTTTAAGATGACAGTTTCTCTAGGTAAGACATGTAAAGGAACTCCTGAGTAGCTATCAAAACAGGTTCAGGCTCCCTGATGAAGTGGAGCGCCCTTCTGTGCTAGGTCCTCCATATACATAAAGGACTATATGCTTTTGAGGCAGGGAATATCTAAGTAGATACTGTATATTTATATCCCAATTTATAAGCAAGAAAAATTAGCAACCTGATATAAGGGCAGAAGTTGAAACATTCCCTATTTCAGTGTACACCATGTAGCTGTGAAGCATTATTTCTTACTTACAAATCATTAGTAATCTCTATTACCTGCATAAAACCCAACCCTTAGCTCCTCTTAGAGACAGAAGGACTTCATCAATTCTTAAAGTTATTTTCAGTTAATTCTGGGTTCATTTCTATTTCCAAATACTTTAAGAAATTGAAAATCTGTGTAGGAATATATGCATTTAGAGAGGATAAAATCAAGCAACTCTAGGTAGCTCTCCCGTGAATTACAGAGACCGTAGCTCAGATTCAAAGGCTCTTCTAATTCATATGTCCCAATGGTGTTCAACAGATGATCCTCTGTGAAGAGGTGTTCTCCTTCTCAGAGACCCCTCTTGTCTGGCTTGAGAAAACTGCAGTAAAAATGGATGATAGAGTAACGCATCTCCAATTAGTCAATAGATCAAATATGTTTATTTCCTCTGCCAAACAAAGTCTGTGTCCCCCCTTGTAACTTCAAGGCAAAAAAAAACCACAACAAAGAGTTAACAGCTCATTCTTGAGTTTCTTCACTGCATTTCTCGTATAGGAGCTAATACAGGACAGGCAATTTACAAAAAGATTACTATAACTTATTCCCTTGCTATTACGCTTGTTAGCACTACAAGGCAATACATATTTGACCTATTTGTATTCCACTACATCAGATTTCTCTCTTCAGCAGCTGGTACCTGGATATTTATGCTGCGCACTGATTTTTTAACGCTGCATGCATCTAAATATAGAGTTGAATAAATTTTAATAGTATTAATAATTTTAACTGTGCACACACAGTTACAGTTGCAGTTAACTGTGTGTGCACAGTTAAAATTATTAATACTATTAAAATTTATTCAACTCTTTATATTTAGATGCAAGCCTATTAAAAATCTACCCCTGACAAATGAAAGCTGTGTTCCAGGTAACCTGATGCTTCGTATTTCCTAATATTGCTGCTCTCTTCATGTGCTGACAGAAGTAATCTACACACAATAGATTGTCACGTATTTCAGAAACCACCTCTGTCTTTCCGAGTGTGCGACCCACTATGCCTGTGTATGGGGAGGCTCCAGGAAAGGCACCTGTGGTGAGGAATGAATATTCTAATGTTTCTGAACCTTTTGGTGAAGGTGAAGGGGGCTTGTTGAAAACATTGCTGTGAGCAGATGGACCCCTGAAACCATCTGCTATCGAAGCAACTAAATGTTCAATGATGCATTACGAAATTATTTAGCTCTCAAAGAGCCTGAAAGTAGTTAGTAATGATGGCATCTGTACTGAGAGCAAACAACCTATTTATATATGATCTATCACTTCATAAACCGTTTGGAGACCATCTTTCCTTAAAGCAGCAGTAGTCTTGTTGACTCCCAGAGTAAAATACTGAGTTGCATGTGATAATGTGTAAAATCCCAGCTAGTTCATTTTTTCTTCTTGTAAGAACACTGTCTTTGCTGGAATGCACTGGAATGCAAGCTTTGTTTTGGACAGAAGGGATTGCACTGTGTGCAATACAGCTACTTTCTGTATCACTGCACAAACATAACAAATGCAAAAAAAAAAAAGTGCAATGTGTTTACTCAGTCTTAATCAAATTAGGATCTTACCTTTTTCTTTCCTGTGAAACATTTCATCCCATTTAGTAGTATCAGTAAAGTAATAGGCATTTAGGAATCAAGGCTTCCAAATATGAATTCATTTTTTTATCTACTTAGATTATTCTTGCACATTATATAGTTACCATGGGAACTATTAAAACTTGTTTGTGTGGATTTAGTTATGTTCCATGTATGTAGTCAACTGCTTATTAAATATATAAAGGTATTATACATTGTATTATAGATGTTTTTGCACCTGAAACCCACTGTAATTTAATTATTATTTTGAATTTCACGTATTTCTACGAATACTGACCTTTATATGAAAGTTTATTCCAATCTAAGTGATATTACATTGATTATTTTTCTACTCCAGACAGTCAAAACAGGGGAAGTTATTTCTGTTGTTAATTTTCTCTCAAAATTGCTAAACATATCTAGAAACTTGCTTAAAAAAATGATGTCTAGTCTGAAAACTTTTTCAACTATGTAAGAAACCTGGCTTTCGGTAAAGGGTCTTTATGTAACTATGAGGAAATACAGCGCCAAGTTTTAAGCAGAAACCCCCGTTAATATCAACAGTGACTCCTCATCAGCTCTTCTGGTCTAATATCTTTGTTGAGATTGTACAGGTTATTTTAATTCTTTATTTGGAACCAACAGTCCTAGTGCTGAAATCAAAGATTTTTCCCAAGGAGAGACGCCAGCTTAATGTGCAAACCATAATTAAGAAGACCTGGTAGGGCCTAACTTGGACGTAGACAAGTCACTTCACAAGCATGGACTGCCCCATTCCCAAAGCCTTCACTGAGGCAAAATTTAGTCCCCCGCAGTGGAAAAGACACATCTAATTCCTGTGCTTTGAGGCACAGTCACTAGATACTACTGACCATCTTGAGCTGTGTCAAGAGGATTTCTTACCCTACTCACACACTTACTGACCTTGGAGCCTTCCTCAGACACTGCTTCATCCTCCCAGCTCAGAATAGCCCTTACCTGCAACCACCACCTCCCATTGGATGCTTGCCAGCCTTAGGATGACACCGCTTAAACTGCAAGTTTGGTGTCTAGCAGAGATCTTGTAATCATGAGCAAGTTTAAGCATTGTCGTTAAAATACGTGCAAGTGCTGTGGAGAGGCAAACCAGCTCCTACCCACTCCCATGGCATGCAGTCCTCGTAGAGACTGCACACCGAGTATTCATAATTCAGGTCTGCATAAAGCCTTTGCCATGTGCTTGCACTTCCAGAAACCAGTTTACTCTATGCATATTTAAAGAAAGCAAACCTTGCTCAGCACAATTTAAGCCTAAGTCGCCTCAAATTTTCAGGGTGGAACAAACATTTCAGTCCCAAATATTTTGTTGAAGTGCAGCAATTTGGACCTTTGCAAGCTTAATTTGAGTTTATTTTTATATGTTCTATCAGTTAAGCTTCTGCTTTTTAAATTAAAAACATTTAGAAAAGATGTCATTAAACTCGTAATGTTTAAAGTTGTTATAAACTGAATGTGGCAGAACAAAAATTCATTTCCTACAGCCTTTGGAAACATGAGCCTGTGAGAAAGGGAGGACAGGACAAAATATCTTCTTTAAATTGCACCTTTTCTTTGTCATAGAATTAAACTGTGAAGGTTTGCAAGAGTCTAAGTGTTTGGTCAAATACTCTCCACACTCTCCTGTTCTCTGCAGACTTCAGGTCTACTTGACATGGAGGCTGCAGTGTGAGTGGGACTGAAAGAAAAATTGCCCCCCTGATAGCTACACACACCACAAAAATTACAGGACTGAAACAAAAGGCTGGCATGTCTGCCTGACACGCTATATCCCTTTCCTCTCTACCACCTGTCAATCAATCACCAGTCAATCACAGAAAGCCACAATCAGCCACTTAATGACAGCCAGATGGCATCTACTTCTCATGAACTGTACTCCTGAAGTCATACTCACTCCCTGTAACTAGCAGCATTTCCTATCCAGGGTAATAATGAGGTGGTTTTTGTATTCAGACGAAGCCGTAATGCCTCGCACCTCTGACAGGACGCCCCTGTGAACAGAATACATGCTTTGCCAGAAGCGTTGTTTTGCTTTAGCGAAAGAATCAATGCTGCTTTAGAAACGCTGATACTCCCCCCTCCACGGCTGCATGTATCCCTTAAACTTTGATCAGGAAGAGTTTCACTGGTTTGTGAATAAGAATTGCGAATAACGTGGAAATTTTAGTAGGCATTCATTCTGCCTCCCTTATTTCTCTGCAGTCCTGACACGGGGAAGGAATCCATACGGAGACCAATGTGATCTTCTTCACATCGGTTTACCAATGATTTCAACCTTGACCCAAAGGGAACACTTCTTCTGGAAGTGACAGGTAATTTAGCTTTCTTGCTTAGTTCTGGGGCTCTCTTGTGGTGAATTATGTATAGTGCTTCTGTGATATGGACCTTTGTCCATGAAGGACCCAGCTGAGGCTGTTAAACTTCTTTTAAAGGCATTTTATCCATAAACACCAATCAGTCATGAGGGTTCTTTGCAACAAAAAAATTTCTGCCTCGGGACCAAATGGCAAACTCAGTTTTGAAGTGACCCAAGTTTGGGCCCGTCAAGCATGAAACTGGATTCAGGTCTTGCTTACAAGGCTTTTCACCGAACTGAGTAGAGGCCAGAGGTTTTTCTCTGTTATGTGATGGCTACCCTGCTACTGCATCACAACGGGTACATTTCAGTGACTTAGTTGAAACTGCAACGTTCCCTCCAAGGAAAAAAAAAATCTTCTATGATCACCATACACTCTCTGAGCAATACTGTTTGTTTCCTAAGATGCATCTAGTCCAGTTTAGCAGGAGAGGACTTATTTATGACCAGACTGGTGAAACATGGTTCTGGTGTGTGAAATTTAGCCTGGGATGGCCACTACTGGCCAGCTCTTCAGATCCAGTAGCTCTCACGTTCTGTATTAAAAACTGCTTGGCATTGGCTCTGTACAGCTGAAGAAGATAAGAGTTGTTTTTTTGGGAGGATTAAGTATATATTGGACGACTTGCAAGCAAATGCATCACTGCATCCCATTTCATGGGAACTTTAGAAATGTGCAGGCTCTTTACTCACAAGGTAAGTAAGTATGTCTGCTGCTTAACAACACAAAACTTGTTTATTCAGAGTTCTTCCCGGCAATTCCAGCTTGGGCACATCCCTCCAACACACTCTCCACCCACTTCAGGGTATCGTCCAGCTTTACTAGACAGGAAGGCACAAGACCTTCACAAGAAGATTCTTCCCTGTTACCAAAGATACCTCAGTGTTAAATACACGTATTTTTTCTTGGCAACTTCAGAAGCTTCTCCCTCAAGAAATCTTGCAGGTAGATACCTTGCAACTCAAGGACGGGCAGATTTTATCCATTAAAGATGGGATGTAAATGGAGGCAACCTTCCACAACATGCCCCCCCCCCCATATACATACATTTTCAGCCCTGTTTCTGGAGTGCAGACAGAGAATCTCATTAGGGATCTAATATAATAAGGGCATGTAGATACTGGGGTTGGGGGGTGGAAATCAGATTAGCTTCATTACTTTATTCTGCACCTCGCAGCGCTTCTGCCAGTGGACAATTGCATTAGATCAGAGAGGAGATCAAAAGGCAAAAACTCCCCAGAAATACTGCTGCTCATTGTCTGAGACAGGAATGGGAAAAGTTCACTGTTGGAGGACACAGACCCACGGTAGATACCAGGCACTTTTGGGAAGGGCAGTAATTTTTTTCTTTACACTTGTATGATACTTTTGCCTGTTGAGCTCATGGTGCTTGAAAGGCCAGTCTAGAGTCCAATACATAGAGACATGGAAACTAAGCAACTTGTCCCCGCGTATGCAAGTGGGCACCCAAAGAGCCGGGAGGTAGATGATATTCTGAGTGCCATACACTCATGTGTATGCCATACACTCATGTATACACATGTCCTGCCTGCAGAGCTCTACTGCCTCACTCACCGTTACCTCTTCCACAGGCACTTTTTCCTGGACACCTTTCACTTTTGAACATGGGAGCAACAGCACAGCTGAGTGCTCTGCTTCAGCAATGCTAACTTGAGAAAGGAACACAAGGGAGTGTATGCCTCTTGCCATATAAAACATTAACAGCCTAGACCAGTTCAAGACCCTCCTGCAGCAGTCTTCCTGTACCAGTTCTGAGGGGGCACAGTGACCAGAGAGGCATCTTAACCAGCTACACCAAGTTACTTCAGTCCAGACAGTGAAGGTCTGACATAGTTTCTTCGGTCCTGATAGTGAAGCCCTGAATCCCATCTCATCCCATAACACACCTTGCCTGGCAGTCATGGAAAGTGGGCTGGATGGGGCCTTTTGGCACAAGAACTGCCATGTCTTCGGTGAAACAATTTAACATGCTCCTGAGTTGCACTGAGGGACCACTCACTGCAGATTGTTGCTGTTGTCAGCGGAGAGCAGGGGAAATTATCTTCACTGACTTCTACTCCATGCCTCTAACTTCCCTTTAAAGAAGTAAATTCCAGACATCTGAATCTTTATCAGGGAGCAAATGAGAAAGACTGACTCAGACTGAAACAGAGCAAGAAGTTCCTGGAGCTCAGCCAGGACAAGCAAGCTATGCTGGTTGTGTCAAAGAGTGCTGGACGCATTGTCAGATCCTGAAGCATTGCTACTGTGGTATTTTTTAATTTGCTAATGTTACGTATATTTCTTATGCACAACTGGTGCTGTTTTTTCTTCCACTGCCATTTTCTTCTTCATTACTCCTTATGGAAGCCCTGTAATTTAAGCAAGAAAGATAAATGCTGCATGGTATCTGTTACTGCTGTGACAAACAGGTTACTCTTTAAATCTCACAGAAAGGGAAAAAAAAGGAAAAAAAAAAGTGGAGACATAGGCAGTTAAATCAGAAATATGAGGTGGAATAAATGGCTCACATTAGAAACTAGGCATTGCTTATGAAAACAACTTGTAAGGAAGTAAAAGCACTATTAACCATGTAATGCTCACAGGATCAGCTTACTGATACTGTCATACAGTTCGTGAAAATCTTACAAGAGTCCTGAAGTCTATCATTATTGCTCCAATATTTAATCAAATGGCAAATTCAGGGGGATTTGTCCTACAAAGATAGAATTTTTTCATATTCCAAGTTGTTGTTCATAGTCTAATGTTCTTCAGTTTGCAACTAATAGGATGAAAATCTAAATCTATAAAAACCTAAAAGTGCTGTTTACATGAATGAACAGGTTATGAACTTTGTCTTCTATGTTGACAAGATTGTAAAGTTCTCCAAAATACAAAACCAATCTAAGATTTCATAGGTCATGTCAAGTTCACATATGCTGCAAAATTACTTGGTAATTTAGTAGCGTAAGTGACCATATATTACGGTATTAAAGTGTTCTTTTGCCTCATATTATATGCCTTTAGATGCAATTTAACCTAATCCAGAAAAGCTACTCTAATTTCAAGTAAGTACGGTTACTTCGGAGGTATGCCCATTCAGCAAGTACCCACAAAGATCATTTATTTGGCCCAGACCTTTTATTTATTCCTGTCAGATTTCTCTTCTATTGAGAAATTATAGTTCAGCTACTGTTGTAGAAGTGCTGCTATTAAAGGTACACCAGTGAAGATTTTATCACCATGGGTGAAACATACATCTGCTTCTTCAACAAACACATTTGCAGATGACAGAGAAACAGAAGGTATCAGAAAAACACGACAAGAAAAAAACCTGAGCACTCAGGGGTAAGAAGAGACTAAACAAAGACAAGATGCTTGAGGCAGTCAATAACACGAATACTCCAATAATAATGACAGCAATAGGAAGTTTTTTTCCAGCTGCTTCTTCACAAATGTGTACAGAAAAATCTATATTGTGAATTTTACTGACAGGGGTATCTTTTTATATATTCTTCAATATTTTTAAAAGTCTAATGAAAAGCATGCTCTAGGGTTTCCACAGACATCAGTACTTATGTACTTTATCCCTTCCCTAACAATACCAATGAAATAGAAAATATTTTCCCTGAATTCTCCTCATGCCCCCTTCTCTTCTTATTTCCAGGAGCACATTGCAAATACCTCCATGTGTCTGTGTGTTAACTTCTGAACTGCCAGAAAGAGCTTGAAGGCAAGATGTACTGACAAGGAGAATTCCTTTCTTAAAAGCTCAAGTCATTGGGCACCTTTAATTAAAAATTGTATTGATTTTTTCCATTGCTTTTAATGACAGGCACTAGTCTGTGACTTCCATTGTTAGCCATTGACAGTTTAAGTAGTGAAACAAAGGGCACTTATACAGCACTTAGTGCAAAATTATGACTGATTAAAAAGTCATTTGTCATGGTAACAGCATCTGCTTAGGCTTCACAAATTTTTAAATGCATTCTTGCACGCAATGTGTAGGAAGGTGTGGTACATGCAAGTTTTCATAGCCATGTCCCTCAGCAATTTAAATACATTATTAAAGTGCCACGTGAATCACATTTTTAAGCAGCTACTAGTTTCTCATAACGTTTGCTTGAAGAAGTTTGAGCTCTGCTAAAGCTTCAGTGTTGGACCACAAAGTGAAGTGTAGTAGAAATCTAGGCACCTGTGTTCAAACCTTTTAAACATGTTACAAATCTCGGAAAGAATCCAGAGCTCTTATTTAACTGGGATTAAAACAATTAACTCACAATCTTAGTACCTCTGTTTTCCTATCTTTTCAAAGGCAGGCTCCTGCCTTCAGATATGTCAAGGGTGCTTAGCATACCAAGATGCAGATAGTCAGCTTAGTTAAATCACTGTTGCTCAATTGCTGTCAATAGACCACAGTTACTAGCATCTAAAGATCAGTCCAATGCAGACACGAGTACAATTAAAAAATAAACTAAGTATATTAATCAGAAACACCTACCACAACTAATAACAATCATACTGTAGTTCACATACAAATATCAACAGAAAGTGCACCGATATTCACTGTGTAGGGCAAAGCTGAAAGTGATCTGAGAAATTTGAAGGACATCGAGCGTAGAAATGACAGTGGGTGGAATTTGAATATTGCCCTCAGGCCAGCATCAAAATCTGGGGCAAACAAGCAGTCTGGAGTCTTATGCTTCTGCATGAGTACATAGAGGGGTTTATATTTGTTAATTCCTTTAAAAGAAGCTCCAATTATGTATTCTACACCATTTCCTTTGCATTGTATATTGGAAGCTCCAGTCATTTCCTGGAGGCATCCACCCACCATAAGCTGAGACTAAAAATTATTTCCAGAGATGCTTGGTGTATTTTGGACTAAGTCCTTCTCCCTTTGTGCGGAAATAACTGGGAAACATTTTTCCAGGAAGATCCACTGCCATAAAAACATATGAGATTTTTTCCTGCCTATATTGTCCCTGGCCTTCTCTGACTGCTGTTTCTAAGCTGCCATTTTTAATGGACTTTGGATCAAGCTCCAGAAAACTATTTTGCCCACAAATATATATACATGTATATATTTCATAAATTTGTCATAAGTTTATTCTTGACATGATAAAAGTGCCCTCCTACTTCTATTTTCTTATTCCTATTTCCTAGATTTCACCTTTCCCTCTCCTCAGAGGACCACTGCACTATTGGGCACCTTCTCAACCTTCATTTGACCTCAACTTGTCCAGTAGCCTAAGTTTTCTGGAAGGAAAGATAATCTTGTAGCTGAAAAATTTGAACAAGACAGTAAGAGCGAACACTATTAGCCAAAAAGCACAATTATTCTTATGCTGGTAGTGAGACAGCAGAGTATATACAGTCAGTATAACCTCTGATAAGACAATATTAGCCCTTTAAAGTACCGTTAAAATGAATTTGAGCCAACCAAGAATACTTGTACTAAATCAGCACTTTATGCTGTGCTAAAAATGAGGTTTTGATTTCTAGTCAATCACTCTAGAGTCAGTCTATTCTACAGACTTTTGGTTCAAAATTCATGTTCATTAACGTAGAGACACATAGGCCAAGGAGATGTTTTCTCACTACAGTCAAGCACCTTCATTAGTATTATTTCTAAAAATATTGCATTTCTCCCTCCTCACAGAGGTTACAGCTAGAAATTAATTCAGCTCCTTCATTTGTTGCTTTAATTTCTTTTTCTTTTTTTTTAACAGAGTGCCTGATAGCAGTAGTAAGTTGTTAACAACTCCAAATCCATAAAAAAGGGGGGAGATGAAAAATGCAATTAGCCAGTGGACATTGCATTCATTTGTTAGCAGTGAAGGCATGGTCAGGCCCAGAAATATTTGGTTCCATTCTAATATCTGGAAATGTTTTCTTACTGTTTTTCCCAAATCTGATTTCTGAGGACATTTTTATTGGACTCCAGTCCTCAGACAATTTACCTGCCAAAGCCTCTGCAGATTACATAGGAACTGAAATTTTGCAGAAGTTCATAGCTGTCTCAAAGGTGGGTGCATTCCCATTCCTGACGACAAGACCAGCCTTGAAATTTCCAGTTTAGGTACGGCTTCTCAGTGGCATGCTTTTTAATAATTTCCAAGATACAGAAGATATTTTTTCTCTGTTAATATTAATTGAAATAGATGAATTATTTTGACTGAAGTTTTCTGAAGCTTTTTCTGTACTTTTGACATATATCAGAAGTGGCAAATTTTAGTTGTTTGTAACTAAATCAAATGTTACCATTTAATGAGTAACAACTGTAATACTTGATGTAGTTATAAAAAACTAAACACTGAGTTTTAGAAGGATTAGCAACTGTAATATCAAGCAGTCATAGCCAATTCCCCTACATTCTGCAAGACAGTGTTGCTTGGAAGTTTTCTAGAAATTTTGGCCTAGATTTTAACTTAATGGTAACTGACTTACGTGCCATAAAAATTCATAAGATATGGAACACAACAAATGAATCCTTTGTAAGCAAACTGTAATTATGTATATTTTGTATGTGGTGAAGAAACTAACCATGTAAATGATGACAGCTAATTATATACAGCTCTCCTGGGCATTAGTATCACTCTCCCTGACAGCATACTCCTCTTTAAGGTTTTTTTCGTCTTTGTATATAGGCTACTATTTCTGCACATTCCTTAAGGGAATTATGCTGTTACCTTTGCACTGGTTAAATGAAAGCTAAATGTTTTTATCACAGAAATCCTTAGTGTAATCTAACTAATTTCTCCGTTATTGTGCTAATAAGTCAAATCCGACTCTTCTTCTTACTGGTGTCAAGCCAAACTAATTCCGCCAATTTCAATGAAGTTGCTATGGCTTTACACATGCAAAGCCGTCAGCAGATATTTGGCTGCTGGTTTTGCTCCCCTGGGAGAGCTGGAGATTACTGCCTGCAGAAGGAACAGTGAATAACATTGGGTCAGACCAGGGCTTGCCCTGGAGTGGATGGGGGGAACGACACATGAGAGGAGTTTGGGGAAAGTAAACCCCTTAAAATCTTTCCTGGAAGAATTCCCTCTAACTTCTTCCAGCTTGAAGGAAGTGGGAGGTGTGTGTGGGGAGAAGTGGGAAGGAGGGCAATGCAGGGATGAAGATGGTCTCCTCACAAAAACCTAACATGCAAGAGGTTCTGACAGAATCGATCAGTATTTCAGGCTACATTTGAAAGGGTCTCTGGAGATACTGCCTATGGGTGACCATAGTCATTTGATATCCCTACGTCTTTGGAGCACTGTTATTTTCCAAAGCTGATCTGACTCTTTGACAGTCAGCTTTCTCTAGACTCTCAGTTGAAGGTATGCAGAAGAGTCTACAACCCTGTCAGGGATTACAGGAGGAATAAAGACAGTACACGGTGCAGTACCTGTGTGTAGATCTGCTGTGAGCTTCAAGGATAAAGTCTGAGATTATGCTCACTCTCTCCCCTCTGCCCTCATCCTCTTGAATTTCTGGAATTGGACTCAGAGATGGAGGTGGGGATGTGACTTACCTATATTACTTAATCGTCAAAAGTTGACCATGGCTGGAGTACCCCTTCTAGGCTGATCCTGGTAGGCAGCTTCCTCTCATCGTTATTTTTGTGATCCACAATGAAAAAGTTCTGCATTGAAGTATTTGCTAAACAGTCCTAACTGGAAATACACTGGGAGCATAGTGTATGGTTCAGTCCTCTATGTGATTCTGAATCTTACCACGTTGCAATAAATATCACATATTTGATATAACTCTGACTAGTACCATGTGAGATAGCAATTGAATGGATATGAATATACATAAACACATCCAAATGCTGTCTCCTGGAGGCCATGAAACTTCTAAGATCACTTGTCAGAGACCCTGCGCCGCTAATAGAGTTTCTGTTTCTCAATGTTTCTCTGATTCCTCTCTTTGAGCCCCAAAGGCATGTGGGGAACCCAGACACATTGTCTTATTCTTGCTAGAAATGCCACAGAATGCATTTCCCTTCTAACAAATCCCCATGGTAAAAACAAAGCAACAAGTTTGCATATCTTCAACCAGAAAAATTGGTTCAGTATTTCTGCTACAGTAAAGGATCAGTGATTTAACTTAATTTTCTCCCCTGCTGCCAAAGCCACTGCTAAGCTGCCCAGGCAGCCTGTTCTCTTCTCACGTGCAAGACCAAAACCTGCCTCAAATGTGATTTCATTCAGAACTGTCTCCTGACTCTTTCACTTACCAGAAGGCAACTCTGGTGATGCAGTTCTTCCATTTCCTCTTGTTTCTACAGTCTTGATGATTTCAGACTTTGTATGTAAGATGTAGCAAAACCTGTTAAAACACTGACCTGATTAAGTAATTATTGGCCTCAGAAACTCCTTCTTTTTTTCATGCACACACATATGTTCTTACCTCATACCCCCACCCCCATTTTTCATAGCAGATTATCTCATTAAGCAGCCATCAGTCCTGTGAGTCCTAAGATGTTTGCCAAGGTCACACAGGTAGTTTTCAGCCGAGTCAGGAGTAGTTCCCATCTCCCAATTCCCAGCCCTATGCTCTGGCTACAATTTCATTGGAGTGATTTGTACACATATGAACAAACTGTGTAACTTGAAAAATGAATGCAACCATTTTTGTTCAATGGCAAGACATTTATTTTATATATATATATAAAAAAATTATTTACAGACTATAACATCTTCATGGTTTATTTCAGCCTACACAGGGAGCAGCCTTTACCACAGAAGATAAATGTACCTTCTTAATTTGAGAAGAACAATTAAAACTACGATTTCTCCTTCCTGTTATTATCTGAAACAGTGGTAAGGATATATTGTTGTTGTTGTTGTTGTTTTTTAATAGAGGTCCAACAATCTCAGTGGATGTAAATCAGCATTGTTTCTCAGGTACCAATGGAGTTGCACCAGATTACATTGGCTCAGACCTACTCAGAATTTGATTTAGCAGTGTCCCTTGAAAAAAAAAATAGATTATTTAAAGACATCAATTAATCCTAGACTTCAGGATATAATACTTATTTAGGGAAGGTAAGAAAAGGTATTTAAAAATTAAAGGAAATCTGAGAATGGCAGGAGCTGGAATTCTTGTATGTAATAAAATATTAGGGAGAGAGTCGCATGATTCTTACAGCAAATGTGTTGTTTTGTGTATAATGATATCTCAGATTAATTTTCTTTGATGTCTGCATGTTTTTTTTGTTTCCTGTGAAAGAAGATTTGTTGGCTCTGTGGCATTCGTTGTAAACACAGGTGTCTTGGAAGAGCTGCAGGTGTTCACCCCCCTCAGCTTATTCTAGTCCCTATGGGTATGGTGGGAGGGAGGGGAACTTGCCTCACCAGAAAAATATTTTCTGCATGACCTTGAAAACAATGTCTAAAGCTCTGACGCATGTGATTATGCCTTGGCACGTGAGCAGTACTTGGCCAATATATGACCTAAATGTGGTTTTCAAGTACAGATACTGGGCTTTTCCTTTTGTGTTTGTGTTTATTTGTTATGCTTTTTGCTTTGCTTATGGTAGGAAAGGGATTTGCACATGTATCGGTATTCACTGATATCTCACTTCTTTAATCAGGGAAGATCTCCTATACCAGCTCATCCCTTGGATATTACAGAATAATTTAACACAGACATTGAAGAGGAAGCCTGGAAACTTGGCCTCTATTTTACTTCTTTTGGCACATCCTTATTTTGTCTTGATGTCCCTGTACAGACAGAACAGGAAGCTTTGCGCAGAAAGAGAAAAAAGCTCCCATCCTTTTCTCCACTCATCAAAGCCTTTTGGCCAAGTAGAAACAGAATAGACAGTTTAACTGCTAAAGCACTGAGTTAGGATGACTTCTTAGCTGAGAAGAAGGCTAACCCGTGAAGGTGTGACAAAATTCAAGTTGATGCAGCAGAAGACAAAATCTTCCTGGTTTTTCTTATAATGTCTCTCTTGCACATCTTTCTATCAGGCACGAGGTCTTCTTCTGAGCATTGCATGGTTTAGAAGGCGAGGTAGGTGCTGGAAACAGGCAAGGAGCAGGGTCGCAGAGACCTGGGTGGCTCGTGGGATGTGGACACCCCAGAGAGTGCTGCCCGTTTGGGGCAGAAAGAGGAAGATTCCTTTCAGAATGTTGCTAATGACCTGCAGAGGAGCTGCACAGCAGTCATTTCACAGATACGATGGCAGGTCACTGCGACAGATGTTCCCAACATATGTGGAGAATTAATTACCCACTAGTAAACAAAATCTGTGATGCAGAGAGTCATTTTGTCCAAATTTCTTTCGATTTTGCTGTTATTAGGAGCTTAATTTTTCTTGATCAGCCAGACCCTCTTGAATTAAAGTGTTTCTTAATGGGCTGTTGTGAACATTTTCTGAAGTGAAGTGCGGAGGGAAAGTGGCAAAGAGGGGGGTCAGGGGAGATGAGTTTAGCTGGAAGAGTTGATTGTGAAGCTGTACCACAGTGAGTGATTAGTCAATTATTTGATTAAAAGGTTGGATGCCAGTCATATGTTTTTTTAGAAAAAAAAATCTAATTGTTAACTTGCATTCAACAGCATTTATGCTTAATTTAAGAACATCCAGTAGAATGCCTGGACCTTCTGGGGAAAGGATAATATTTTGAGAGAAAGGGCTTTTGAAAAAGGTTTTATTTTCCTTTTCCATCAATATTCTGAATGTGTTAATGTCTCAGGGCCATATTGTGCCATTGATTTTTAAGCAGAACTCCCCATTTAAATCAATGGCAAAATCTGCTTAAAAAAAATCAATGGCATGATATGGCTCCAGGACATTAGAATGAAATTCTTGTATTCATGACCCAGATAACAAATCAGAAGGCCATAAATCCCCTGCTGTTTCTTAAAACTCATTCAGTGCATCAATACTTGTAAACTAAATAGTGCATGGAAATGAACATCCTCTAACAGAAGGATATTGAAGATCAAAATATTTAGCTATTTTTCGTTGATTGTACTTTCACAAATTCTCTGCAGTGTTTCAATTCTTGACACATTGCTTAGGATTTGAGTTCGCCTCTCTCTTTTGATCCAAAAAAGGTAAATTGAAATCATTGTCCTGCTGCTTATTCGAAGACACTTAATGTTTTGTCATTCTCCAGAATCTGAAATTAATATCTTCAGGTCTGTCAAATTTTATAGCACTGTTTTACAAATGGAGATGATGAAAGAGATCTCTCTGACACACTGGAATTGGCATACTTTGTAAAATCTTGGGCCCAGAAACAAAATCTGTAGTTTAGATACATTTCTTATTATAATCTGCAACATGGAGGTTCATCGCATTATCAAGGTCAGACAAAAAAAAAAAAATTAGGACAGTGAAATCCCTTCCTTTTGGCATTAAGCATTAATACACAGTCTTTCAGCACCATTCATTCCTCAATTTGGAAAATCAGAAAGGTTTCTGAGAGACATGAACTGCTGCCCAATACCACAAGATACCCGAATTTCTTAGCCACACTGCCAACCTTCAGGTGCAGAAAGAAGCTGAGGTCCCAGGTATCGTAATAGAGCAATAACAGCAATAGAGAAAAGTCAAATTGCCGGAAATTTGCCAGAACAGAATAAATGTTCAAGTGAAATTGAGGGGCACTAACATCATTATCCAGAAAGAGTAAAGCATGACTGAAATGCAGTGATGTGGCATCAAGTCTTGATGCTGCTGTGAATTTTGGTTTTATTTAATTAAGTAATTTAGCCTATCTTTGACTATTCTCCTTTAACAATATTATTTTTCTTTACAAATAACACTTTTCTACCTTGTTGCTATTTGCAAAGGATTTTGAGAACTTGCGATAGAATTCCCCATAGAAATCTAAATTGTGTTTATCACTTAATTCAAAATAATTAAATCAGGTAATAAGTTGTATCCACATTCCGCTTATAAAGCAGCACTTGTATACATGCACATTTTTCAGGTGTGAATACGCTTGCATTTGAACTTAAAGAGACACTAATGCTGTTGAAGAAGTTATTTTCCCAAAGGTTATCTTTGCCACAGCGTTAGATGGAAGTTTAAGTCCTGTATCATCAGTAAACTACTCCGCACAAATACCTCCACACACACACCTCTTAGGTACTAGGTGCCACACAGAAAGGCATGGACTGAAGGTGAAGTGCTGCAGATAAGTCTATAATGAAGTATGGGTTGAAGGTTCTACCTTGTAGGTTAGAGGTGAGAGCTCAGTTCAGCAGAGCTCGCCAGGATGCTGGACCAGTTAGTCATCTTGCTGGACCAGTCACTCCAAGTAGCTCAAGTGCTGCTGCACACCCTGGCTGCTATCACTTGAATTAGGACATCTGAGATAGAATAGATCAAAGAGATGACTAATAGAGCGAAGGGATTCATTTAGCAGATTTAGAGATTAGTGTAGCAGTGAATTTCCTTTCTCTGCAGAGGGGGATTTCAGCTGAGCATTGCTTATGCACAGACCATGGTTAAAAAATACTTCAAATGGGTAAATCAGATAGTGTTTGTGTCAGAAACTAATAGTAGAAGATTCATGATCTCCACTACCCCTCAAGTCTATGTAATATGGAAATGCGACAGTTTTACTTCAGATCATTCTCATATTCTGAGAGGTCTTACATGTAAAAGTACATGAAACATCTATGAAGGACTGTCGATTCAGAATGACCTGGCAGTGGATTCTGTGCTCTGCTTCCTCTTGGATCAAAAGTCTTCACACTACATGCAGGAAACATATTCAGCAGCAGGCAGAGAGGTATAAGTCATAATATGCTTACTTATGTCAGTGATGAAAAGAGAAAACACCTGCCTAAAACAGGTCTACTTTTTATTTCATTTCTTACTCTACTTATTGATTTTCTGACTATTTTTTCTACAGAGCTGACCCATCACAGGAAATACAGAACTCTCTGAATAAAGGTACATGACATATAACTGCAGCTGGTATTAGTTTTCTGAGACCAGTACTCACATATTGACAGCTGACTTTTATCTAGGTAAAGACTCTCTATGTTACATGTTTTCCTTTCTTCAATATACTTCCTTTTCTGAAGAGCTGAAGTCCATCTACAGAGAACTGTGTTAAGAGTAACTGAGACATCTGGTTTCTTATTAGGCATACAATAAATAAAGGTGCTGTAATTTATGGTCAACTTTTAAGCATGAGTGATATTTAATCTAGAATGATATTTCTAAAAAGTGACCACAGCAGTGAAATCCTGTTTCTGCTGATATTTGTATTTGAAATGGCACAGCCTAACCTAGCCACAATGATATCCAATATACAATTATAAAATAATTCTTAAAGCATGGATTTCAGAGTTATTATCTCAGTATGAAAGTCATGATATATTGGAATAAAGTTTGTAGACGATTAATTATCTTTGTCCAGAGTCCCTCTCCACTGTAGCATTTTATCATGACTCCATTATTCAAAATGCCAGCTAATAATATTAATATGCCTCGCCACATTAGTTCCTAATATTTGCTTACCGTCTGTGAATACAAAAAGAAATTAATTGTTAGATGCAACAGCAAACTATCTCAAATACTTCAAACAGAGCAGTGAGGACTTACAGACCAAACATATAGATGAATATTCTTAATCACATAGGTAGTTCCTCTGAATTCTCAGAAATGTCTGTGATATCAGACTCATAGTTCAACAGACAGCAGTATGGGCTTCATCTGCATTAATTTATTATTCCTAGCAACAAATGATTAAACCAATTTTCTGATTAATCAAAACCGTGCTTTGTAACCATCCATGTGAGATCAGAATTTTTAATCACTCTGCATGGGCTGTAGCAATATGAAGAACAAGATTGAAAAATTTATTTTATAAGAAATATTTAGCAAATAAAATCTAAACCTCATTCAGAGCTAGTGTCACTGTGAAGTATCAGTTATTCCATAATTGCACACTTGAAGCTTTTTTGCTACTCTCTTTGAAGCATGTTGCTAGCAATAGAGAAACTTGACTTAAAATGACTACTAGTCATCAGTGTGGCTGTTTCTATGATGCTAAGAACAGATAGGCAGTAATCATCCTTGCACGACTGGAGCTATGAAAGGAAGAAAGAGAGACAACAGAAAGGTTGAGAAGATCAGACTAGATTTCAGAGATTTCAGGTATGCTGTGTACTGTCGAACCAATCAGTCTCTGACTCAATTCAGGACTCCAGTCTCATGGTCATTCACACTGCAAATTCATTTGCAGTTACTCGAGCCCCCTCCTCTATCGTCGTCCCAGAAAGGTTCTCGTTCTTCCACCTACCTTTATGCCCAGCATCATACGGTACTTCAAAGAACCAAGCTGCTATTAAAATATATTTCTGCTTATTGCACCCTATTCAAGGTATGAACGTAGTGGGATACCACCTAAAGATGATGAGGCCCAAGGCAGTATCTGTCACTCCCTGTGCTCTCATATGTGGGTTTTCTGCCAGGAAAATTTCCCAGCAGCAGTGTGATTAAGCAGCAGCAGAACTGGCACAAGCTGGCTTCATAAGAAATTGCAAATGAGTCAGTTCAGATTTAAAACACTGAAGGCTACCTGTTTCCAGGTCCTGCAAGACTGGCTTATTGGCTTCAGGATTTGTACTGTGTGTAGTCTTTGACAGATACTAGCTAGAAGCACATCATCAAGCAGAGAAGGAAGAAACACCTCACCTCGCTGTTCTCCGTACTCCTACCTGTGCTATGTCTATTTGCAAAGCAGCAATGGTTGGTTTGGAGGCATGACTACATTTATGACAATAGTATCAAGAATTGCATCACATATTTGGTAGGGCAGCAATCAGTAAGCCTATGGACCGACATAACCCCCAGTGTTCACAGGAGTGCCTAACCCAAGGTTACGGGAGCCAAAAGCCGGGCCTGTGTTTTGACCTCTGCTTCTTTTAAAGAAGCTAAAAGTACAGAAAAGGGACTGTCTTCATGGGCTCAACCATAACCCTGACATCAGAAGCCACACAGGGAATAACAAGCCAATAAACCACCTTTGACACAGCAGTATCTCCACTAAGATACGGTGTTATCATTCAGTTATCCGTGTTTTGGGGATCTGAGAGGCTGAAAGGAGAAGCATATGAGCTGGGTAAGGGATATATGAGGCTAGCGTGTACATTGGACAGTCTCTGGTGTATCTCTAACCTTATATGGCACCCAAGGGGACAGATTGTCCTTTGGTACATCACCTGTCCGTGAATTAACTGACCCGTAATTAGATAATGCGCAACACAGACTTATCATATCTCCACTCAAAGAAAACTTATCAGGACTGTGTTTATCATAGACAGCCTTGTTTGAATATTCTCACAGTTGCTAGTTATGTAGATAGCGAGTCCATCAGTGGCAGCAAGGAGAGCTGTAATGGATCGCAGATCTAGGACAGTAGTCACAATGAGTGTCAGCTGATCTACACTCAGTCCTACTAGTTAGCAGTCATAATTTTGCTAATTTGGGGGAATTTTGACAGAGTCAGTGGGCTGGTTTTGGCTGGGATAGAGTTAATTTTCTTCATAGTAGCTAGTATGGGGCTATGTTTTGGATTTGTGCTGAAAACAGTGTTGATAACACAGGGATGTTTTAG
>NW_008795039.1:980301-982489 GCF_000699145.1 Aptenodytes forsteri
ACCATATGACGTCATGCTCAGCATATAAAGCTGGGGGAAGAAGAAGGGAGGGGGGACGTTTGGAGTGATGGCATTTGTCTTCCCAAGTAACCGTTACGCGTGATGGAGCCCTGCTTTCCTGGAGATGGCTGAACACCTGCCTGCCGAGGGGAAGTAGGGAATGAATTCCTTGTTTTGCTTTGCTTGCGTGCACGGCTTTTGCTTTGCCTATTAAACTGTTTTTGTCTCAACCCACGAGTTTTCTCCCTTTCACTCTTCCGATTCTCTCCCCCATCCCACCAGGGGGGAGTGAGCGAGCGGCTGTGGGGTGCTTAGTTGCCAACTGGGGTTAAACCACGACAGTCAGTCAGCTGTAAATATGGCCTAGAATATTTGCCTGGAATATCTAAATCCCTGTGCACATATTTTTAGTGTACAGTGAAAGTGATTGAATGACCAGCTGCCTCCTGGCTAAGACCTGGTTGCTACAATGGTGCTTTGAGACTGGGGATAGTTGGTGCAAGACAAACCTGCTGTCTCTGAATAAAGTACTGGAAGGAGGACCATTTGCATTCTGGAGCATTAGGAGAAATGCAATGTTTAGGTGGACTTGGTGAGGAATGGTTGAGGAATCAGCTAAGCTGGGAGTAATAGATCTCATGTACCCTGTATAAAAGGGAAAAGGTATTCCATTCCATCACCTGAAAAATGTACAAGTACTGCTACTGCAGGTCTTAATTCTCTAGTTAGGTACTGTATTACTAATCCATATGAAAAACATGTAACTATATCATAAGTGCACTGGAATTAAACCACCGTTTGTGCAGAAAGGGGTAGTATTTAGTAACATTACTGTGTTAATATTCCTTCATAAGGTTGAGCTGTTCAACTGTAATCAAAATTTCAGCTCAAATTGCAGCATTACTGTAAGAAATAATTCTTAAAGAATCTTTTTAAAAATTTTATAAAGAAGATTATAGGCAGAAGAGAGTCTATCTTTTCTGCCCAGTACAAGATCATCCTTTACAGTACTTGGCCAATGACATTGTCTAGTCCCATTTAAAATGGTACAAGAAAAGGTTGTTCAATAAAACACTCCGCTTAGTTGCCTGGAAGCCTTACTCACAAATTTTACCTGCAGGTGTCTGTGGTTGTCTAGATGTCTAGATTGTTCTAGTTTAGTCTAGTTTAATTTCTTATTGCTGATAAAAATTTTATTACAAAACAAAACTGCAAAAAACCTTGATGTGGCAAACTTCAAAGGAACTAATCAGGAATGTCTGTCTTTTCTGTTCATAATTAAAAAAAAAAAAAAGTCTTGGGTTACCTGAAAGGATGAAATCATTTACAGAACAAGTTTCCTAATGGTACTCTAATTTTCTAATTAGTCGCAGGTTCAAATGATATCAGTATTGGTTTATGCTTCAGGGCATGAACGGCACTGAATTAACTGAATAAACTTATTATAAACTGGTAATTAATGATAATTATAAAATGGAAAGAAGAAGAGTGATATGATTGGCTAATAAGAGTGGTGAGTGCTGAAATTAATACAACATAATTTCCTGCTCAGTACATGTTAGCCTTGTAACTAAATTAACATAAGTAATTTCAAAGCATTTTATAAGAAAACTTTATAATTGCAACGAGGCATTATGGCATATTAGTTCATGCCTAGTTGCATTGATGGTAATCAGCTGGTATTAGTTTAGGCTTGATGTGTCGGTTGATTATTGCCAATAAATCTAGATGTGAATGAACACACAAAAAATCATGTTTGGGGCATAAATATTCTTTTTTTCCCCCATTTTACAAATCTGAAAATTTCAATTTTGCAAATACTGATAGGTCTTCTGAGCTAGAAATCAGAGAGAAGAGAACAGCACCAAACTGATCAAGGTCATTAGCTAAGTACCATGGCTCCACTAACCAGAACTGGAAAAGCACAGTGACGTTCCTGGCTAATCCTTTCAGAAAAGTGACAGAGTGGCAGAAGCCTCTTTTGTCAGAACAGGAAAGTGGAACAAAGTTTTGTACAGGTTGGGTTTTAGATTATATATTTCAAATCATTCTTATAAAGCTGTGTATTTCAAGTACTAAGAGCAGGTATTTAATGGACTGTAAATGACTTATTGGAATATGCTTTTCAGAAGTATAAAGAGATCATTAACTTACTGCTGACCAGCCACCTGAGGTGAGTAGGAGAGAG
>NW_008795039.1:982743-1017743 GCF_000699145.1 Aptenodytes forsteri
AACTATATCATAAGTGCACTGGAATTAAACCACCGTTTGTGCAGAAAGGGGTAGTATTTAGTAACATTACTGTGTTAATATTCCTTCATAAGGTTGAGCTGTTCAACTGTAATCAAAATTTCAGCTCAAATTGCAGCATTACTGTAAGAAATAATTCTTAAAGAATCTTTTTAAAAATTTTATAAAGAAGATTATAGGCAGAAGAGAGTCTATCTTTTCTGCCCAGTACAAGATCATCCTTTACAGTACTTGGCCAATGACATTGTCTAGTCCCATTTAAAATGGTACAAGAAAAGGTTGTTCAATAAAACACTCCGCTTAGTTGCCTGGAAGCCTTACTCACAAATTTTACCTGCAGGTGTCTGTGGTTGTCTAGATGTCTAGATTGTTCTAGTTTAGTCTAGTTTAATTTCTTATTGCTGATAAAAATTTTGTTACAAAACAAAACTGCAAAAAACCTTGATGTGGCAAACTTCAAAGGAACTAATCAGGAATGTCTGTCTTTTCTGTTCATAATTAAAAAAAAAAAAAAGTCTTGGGTTACCTGAAAGGATGAAATCATTTACAGAACAAGTTTCCTAATGGTACTACAATTTTCTAATTAGTCGCAGGTTCAAATGATATCAGTATTGGTTTATGCTTCAGGGCATGAACGGCACTGAATTAACTGAATAAACTTATTATAAAATGGTAATTAATGATAATTATAAAATGGAAAGAAGAAGAGTGATATGATTGGCTAATAAGAGTGGTGAGTGCTGAAATTAATACAACATAATTTCCTGCTCAGTACATGTTAGCCTTGTAACTAAATTAACATAAGTAATTTCAAAGCATTTTATAAGAAAACTTTATAATTGCAACGAGGCATTATGGCATATTAGTTCATGCCTAGTTGCATTGATGGTAATCAGCTGGTATTAGTTTAGGCTTGATGTGTCGGTTGATTATTGCCAATAAATCTAGATGTGAATGAACACACAAAAAATCATGTTTGGGGCATAAATATTCTTTTTTTCCCCCATTTTACAAATCTGAAAATTTCAATTTTGCAAATACTGATAGGTCTTCTGAGCTAGAAATCAGAGAGAAGAGAACAGCACCAAACTGATCAAGGTCATTAGCTAAGTACCATGGCTCCACTAACCAGAACTGGAAAAGCACAGTGACGTTCCTGGCTAATCCTTTCAGAAAAGTGACAGAGTGGCAGAAGCCTCTTTTGTCAGAACAGGAAAGTGGAACAAAGTTTTGTACAGGTTGGGTTTTAGATTATATATTTCAAATCATTCTTATAAAGCTGTGTATTTCAAGTACTAAGAGCAGGTATTTAATGGACTGTAAATGACTTATTGGAATATGCTTTTCAGAAGTATAAAGAGATCATTAACTTACTGCTGACCAGCCACCTGAGGTGAGTAGGAGAGAGCTTAACTTGCTGGGTCACTGCGCAGTACTCATAACAGTGTTTTTTTCCTTAGCGCTTCATTGCAGTATTGCACTGACTATGGGTACAAGTTCCACTATAGTGCTTGAGTCATGCATATCTTTCTATAGAACAAGAAGAACTATTCAGGTTGCTTCTGTGAATATACTCTCCCCTATAGCATTTCCATGGCCCGGGGAATCTCAGGTAGAGCAGAGCAACAGTCAGAACATTTTTCTGTACTGAAAGACATAGCTTCTTGGTGCCAAAATATTTTGTCAATTTGTACCAATTTGAGACAGTTGCTACTGCCAAAAACTAAAGACAAATAAAAAGCCCTCTTTAAAATGGATGGACAAAATGGTCCATTTCTATATTCTCTGGATCAGTAACAGATGTTTCAAAACACATAATTTCATTTCAGTGCTTTCTATATGAAACTGTTCCTCTTTCAGTTTGAAGCAATGTTTCACCCAGGAGAAAATTTGAACTTTCTTTATATATAAAAAAAAAAAGAAAAGAAAAAAAATCAGAAATGAAGCATTCTATTCGGCACAAGTTGACAATTTCCCACTTTTCAATTCACAATTATTATTTTTAATGGAAATGTTCTTCAAACTACACAATTGATTATTTACATAGTTCTAACTCTCACATTGAGAGATGTAGAAAACAACAGCACTTTTGCTATACGTCATGTTGCTCCTAAGGTGGCTTTATTATCTCCACTACACTTAGGCAGAGGAGAGGCACGGATATTCAAAATATTGTGGTTTTTCACTCTTTAGCACCCTGACCTCCAAACCTTAAGGGAGTTACTGAGACATCAGTATATGAATGTAGGCAACTTAGCAAATGCCACATAAGAAACCTCAGGAAACCTTCTGCCTTATTCCCCACACCTCCTGTGGTCTATCTCCTCTGAAAAACAAAGCTGGCGTTCTTCCAGAAAAGGTCTATTTCTTTACAACACCCTGATTCATCCCTGGAGCAGGTTTCCCCATGCGCTGAACAAAGGAAGGAATCCGATGAAAAATTTATTGCGCTAAATAATTAAATATTAGAAGACATAAATAAAAGACACTAAAGTTAGATTGTAAGTAATCTTATTCCTCTGTTCTAAGTTTGAGTTCTTTGATTTACCGTCTTCATGACACGTTTTTGAATGGCTTGATATTGCATTTCATTTGTAAGGTATATACCAATGATCTGCTCTTTCTCTCTCTTTCTCTAATAAACTTTCAAGCAAATCTTACACATAGGATCTACCGATGTGTACGTAAATGGAGGTAACTCTGCAAAGCTCTCTGTGTTTTACATGTCAGTGCTCGGGGCTTCTATGCGCATCCAGTTGTGGATGTGCAGATCGCACACGAACCATTTTAGAGACTGAGAACCTGGCCTCTACTTCACGACTAATTAATCTCCCCAGGGACTGTCACCGATGCACAAAATTGTGATTTCAAAGATTTTATTGCAAGTAAATGCATATCGAGACACTGAACCATCATGTTTTTACAGACTTTTTGAAATCTGTTGCAGGACGAAAGACACTTTGGGGTTGAGCAGTGAAAAAAGCAGCACTGAGAATATAGGTCAAGACATTAATATAAATTTGATCACTTCCTTTTTATTCACCAACATTCCTCACAATAAATCAGATCACCTCCTCACCCACACACCCCCCGCACACTTCACCCTTCCTGTCCTGATTTCGGATCACCGAATGTAAATCTGTGACAAGGGTATCTATATATAATATTAATGGTGCTGAGGAGTGTTGGTGTGAAGCGTGAGTACTTGCCAAGTAAGGAGTGATCAGAGCAGAGCTGTTCATCCTCTGCAGCATGCTCTACATCATCTACAGGACAAATGTAACATCATTAGGCAAAAAAAGGCAGCCATTCTGCAAGGAAATGGCTAAGTTGGAGGTACCAATCAATCTCCCCAAGCGAGGTTCCCTGTGATACTGTCAGAAGCAACAGACAAAACAGATTGCAGTGTAGATCACAGGGTGGTTAAAAAAAAAAAGAAGAAAAAAAAGGGAAAAAAAAGAAATAAAACCCCAACAATCCCCTTCTCCTCTACCCCTTTCCCTATTCCTCCCCCCACTACCTAAGATTAACCCATGTAACCAGTTGTCGCTGATCTGAATCCATTTACCAGACAGTCCAGACTTGGCTGCTTTATGCTTAAAAGCACAGAACTAAGCATTGATGTTTAGCTGTTAATTTAGTAAGGCATAAAGTAGCTGCTGAAGGCAGGGTCTATCAGTATTGTAATGGGCTGTATTAAGTCAATAGACATGAATTGTGAGCTTAAAAAGAGTCATTAATGGGCTCCTGAAAAGAAGTTACAATAAATAAATAAAAAGTAAGCTAAAACAGTTCTAGTTATCGTCATTATTTAAACTCAAATTGCAATTAAATAATTTTCTCAGATATTTACAAGTCTTATTGACTTTTTACTTTGATAAACGTCTGCTTTCAAGTCACAGTTTTCTCCATATCTAGGACCTGTACATGCACATATTGAAGTCAATGGGAATATTCGTGCTGCCTGCAACGGACAGTGAATGAGACCAATCATGAGAGCAAAGCAAGGCAATAGTAGTCTTTTGCCTTGCTTTGATACACGTTCAGCTTGCTTTGCTGGTGAATGGAAATTAAGTGCAACTGTACAGATTGTATAATAAAATGTTCCTCCAAGTCTTCTGTATCACCTAAAAATAAATTTATTAGTAAAGAAACAGGGAGACAGAGGGGATTAATTTGATTCCCATGGGTAGCTTCATTTAGAAAAAATTGAACTTGCATTAATATTCACAGCCTAGAAATTCTGCTGTTTGACCGCAATTGATGTTTCTTTTAGCAGGAATTTATTTTTAGAATCAGCAAGGGTTAAATCTACCATTCACTGTTTCTGTTCTTGTATCAAGGTCAGAATGAGCAGGTAGCCCAGTTCACAGTTTGCAGGACTAATAAATCTTTCCAAAGGTCAGCATCTGCAGTCATTATCAACTAATCAGTTTTAATTTGGTTTTTAATATATAAACACTTGGGATCATGTAGAAAACATCATGCATGTTGTTTAAAGGGATATATTTTTTTTTTAAATCTCTTGTTTTAGTCAGTTCATTAATATTTTAAATAAAGGAAATCAATAGATGCATTAAAGCGGCTTACCTTCAAGTCTTTCTTGTTTTTACAAAATATTAAACATAACAATAAATAGGTGCACTTTTTTCTGGTGAGGCTTTTATTAGAGCTGCTGCCTCTCTTACGAGACTAATCAGATCAACTGTGGTGTAAATCAGTATACATCGATTCACTTGAGAACTGACTTGATCCAACTGACTTTCAACTATTGCAAATACACTGTTTACTATTTAGGCTATTTAAATCTAGAGGAGTAAGAACAGCAATGCGAAATGTCAATGTACAACATTTCCAAGCACAGGGTTTGAAAACCTTTTGAGAAATGTATTTTTAAATCACAATGTTTGAAGAGTTCCACTCTAACTTATTTTGTGATGTTAAATATTTCTACTTTAGTCACACTTTCTCATTAACCTCTAAGAATTCAGCAGAGTGTCACTGTATGACTCCTTACAGCCAACAGGATCGCCAGTGTCAAATCGGTAAAGGATATTGGTCTGGTATGCCACCTCATTGCTATGTTATGCACCTACATCCAACATTTAGATTTTCAAAAATACCTGCTTAGATGCGAAGGTCCTAGATGTTCTTAAATTTGATGATCCTCTTTAAATTTTTAGCTGTCTTTTCACTTACAATAGTTGTGCCTGCAGTCACACACACCCTTGAAGTCTCAAGACTAGGTGAGAGTGGGTGGTGCAGGAGATCTCAACTGCTAAAGAGACCAGAGGGAGATTTTTTGCTATAGCTGTAGCAGATCTTGCACTCACTGGTACCTATTTTAACTAACGTTGTTTTGTGCTGTTTGCTTCCACGTCTCAGCCTATGCAGCAATTCTGCATGGACCACAAACGTCACTTGTCTGAGATCTAGTGTGGACTGTGCGAGGTGACGGTGCCTTCCCACTGGAGGAAAAGTTGGGGTTGCCAGGTGGCATGGCTCTTCTGTCTTCTGAAGCTGTAGCCTGATTTGCGGATGGACAAACAGAACAGCAAATTACTTTCATGCTTCAGCACTGTCTGCTCTGAAAGTATGGTGGTTTGCAATGTCCTAATACTATATAAATTTTTTAAAACTCAGTGAAAATATTCAATAGTAAACTACTTCTGACATTTTTCAGAATAGAATATTACTTTTAAAAGAAATCACACATTTTTGCTTATTTTCCAAATTTATTTTTAGTGCAAACAATAGATTTTTGACATACAACTTTTCTATAATATACCCAAATATCTTAAATAGTATTTTTTTAAGCCTTATGTTGATATCAGATTTTATTGTGATATAAAACACACTGGATGATCTACCTACATAATAATTTCTAACTTTTCTAACCTCTCTTCATCCAAAAACACTTCAAAGAAACATTGTCATGGCAACATTTTGCAGTGGATTACGCTCTATTGCAGGAACAGCATCAGAGTGTAGCACCTTTGAGCTTATGATCTGTTAAGAGTGCCGACAATCTTGGACCTTGGTAAATGTGTATTGCATCAGATGGCAGTTGAGGGACTATGCCCGTAGGACCCAATCAACCACATATGCAAAATGATGGAGAAAAATTCCTTTTGATGTAAATAGGAAATGGATTAGACTATAGGACTTTCCCAAAGGTTCACCTGTTTGTATTGCAATAGGCCTGTCCAGTGGTTTCTAAGGATCTTAAGGCGTATTCTATGGGATTGTATATGATCAGGAACTGCCGCGTTAGTGAATTATTAATTACTTAAAATCCCCAGTTAAAACACAGAAAAAGTTAAGCAGAAGCAGTGAAAATTAAAGAGACTATAATGCGACCATAATAGGAGAATAATAAGAAAGTTAGTAAGAATATATTAAGAATATAATAAAGAGACTATAAGAAGAGCTCTATAGCTACCCAGGTAAGGCCAACACTGCAGAGAATACTGGAACCTTCAAGAGCTAAAGCTGATCAGGACTTTGGTTGCTGAACACACAGAAAAGCTGGTATCCTCAGCTGCACAATGTCATTCTCTTCAAGAATTATATCAGCTATGGAGGAAATGTAGCATCACCTGAATTTCTGGGACCATTTTCTGGAGCAGCCTGGGACTCTTGCAGAGGTGTCCAGCCTAAGTGTTAAACTTTTCAGGCTCATAACTTGTCAAGTAAAACCAAATGAAATATCCGAAGAGATGCTACAGCTTCAGAAAGATGCCACATCCAAAGAGATGCTACAGCTTCAGAAAGATGCCATACTTTCCCAGTTTGAATTATTCATAATTGTAGTGGTAAAATACTCCTTACATGCTATTTAGACAATGTGTGTCAGGAACAGACAGCAGATGAACATTCACTGGGGAACCAAAGATTCAGGAAACTATATGACTGTTACATCCAGAGGGAGCCTTAACTTTGTGTGGCAAATTGGATACTTCTTGGCCCTTTAGATGTCTCAGGTATAAGGATGCAAAATTGGCAAATTCAGTTCAAATAACATATGAGTCAATAGGCTATTGGATGAGCTGCACGTGTCACAAAAGTCATGAAATCCTTAAACTAGTAAAAGGAGAGGTTAAAAAAAAGAAAAATTAGTGAAGGAACATATTATGAGAAGTTAGTAGACATGGAAATGACTCACCGTGAAACTTATTCCTTATCTTCTTTTCAAAAATCAGCCAGAGGTATAAGTGTATTTTATACAAGGAGATATTTCCAAGGTTGATTTTGAATAATTTATTCAGAGGGCTGGACTTCTTTTTTTTCAAAGTCATTGAAGGCAGAACACTTGGCTCTGAAGAATTATGAGCAAAGCTTAAAAGGAGTATGGGCCCAATCTTGCTCTCATTGAAACCAACAGGAACTTTCCATTGATTTTGGAAGATGGATCAAGCTCTTTATCCTTTGTGTATGTGACCTTTCCCATAATGCTATTCCATCAATTTGAATGTCTGCAATGGGAACAAATGAAGGGAAGTCCCCAGTGTTGACTAGAGAAAAACCAAGTGCTGTTTTTGCTTTTCAGTTGAGAAGCAATAAATTTTTTGTGTTACACCTGTTTGGCCATAAATACGACCATGCACATTATGAACCAAAGTTTACTGATATCAGAAAATGTCTCGCTTTGACTTCAGTTGACTTGGAACAATTGCGTGAGACAATTCATTAAAGGATGCGAAAGCATTAAACTGCATTTCTACCACATCTTCTGGTCATTTTCACTCAGACGACTCCTACTAAACCCAGTAAGAGTGGTTTTATTCAGAGTAAAGGAAGTTTAGGGCGAGTTTTAAACCTGACTTAGGGATAAATAATAAGAATAGACTTCTGGACAAAAGGAAGCCAGGAAAGATCAAGAAGGCTGGACAAAGGCTGGACTGCTGCTCCAGTCCAGCTTTTGCCTCTGAGTTGTCACCTAGACTTTGGACGTCAGCCACAGCAAGCTGCTTATGTAAGCTACTCATGAATATCATGAGTGAGGGCTTCCACCTACTGTCTTCTCCATTTTTCCCCACTGTGATAATTTTGATTTTATTTAAGTAGAGTCTTTTCCGTTGTTATATATGACACTATAAGTCACTCCGGTACTTAAACTACTAAAACTGTACAACTATACAAGTCCTTGAAAATGAATGCTACATTGTGTGTAGGGGTTGTCGTATCACTTACTGTACAGTTTAGAGATAATACATCTAATTGATTCTCCCTTCTGTTATCTTAACACCAGAGTCCAGTGCAAACTGTACAGCAATATTTAAATGACCACAACACAAAGTCAACATGATGCCGTGGAAAAGAATAGAGCAATATTCTTAATTCTGAAAACCTGTATTGGTAATCAATTGAAATGCAGGAGCAATTGAAGAGCTGTCCAATTTTCAATTGCAGTATAAGTTGGGAAACAATTTGAAAATAATGGCTCATACAAAGAGTTTTTGAAACAGTCAATATGGTCTTCATGTGAAGGACAAATAAGAATTTGGCAGTCTACCCATTGTTCAGTCTTTGTGCATTAGACATTATCTGCAGGACTCACCACAGTGGCCCAGCTGAGATCAGAGTTTGCAATCTTTCCCTGTGACTCCAATGAAAATGTACTTAGTGGGATATTCATTCCGGAGACATATTCAATGAATGTGTTCCAGCATTACCATGAGCAATGCTACCAATATACCTTCACTGAAATCTTTAGCGAACCGATTCACATTTGAAATGTTTACTCCCTGTGGTACATTTTTATTATATTACTGTCTTGCATACTATTAAAGTAAGGGTTTTCACAGAATGTAGTTCACTGAAGTAAAAATAAATTTTCTTGCACACCAAACATTATGATTTTGAGACAGTATTTATACAAGCTTGGCTCTTAGTCTGGATTAAGACACAAATCTGACTTTCTGTCTTCTGATTGTCTTAAAAAAATTATTGAGATTTAGACAAGCAGTATTCTAGCCTGGGTTAACTTCCATGGGAACCTCTGGCTCCAAGCTAAATATTTTTCACATGACATCCAACAGATGGTTCTCTCTGGTGTGACTGAGGACTCATTTCACACCTTCAGCTTCTTATCCTTCTCTGAGACAGTCAATGTCCATCACCACAAGAACTGTGCCTTGACAGAGAGACTCCAAAGGGGAGGACCAGCGTGGCAAGGTGGAGCAGGACTGAAAATTCAGTAAAGGAGTATTACACTCATTAATCCCTCTTAGTGTTTTATTGAGGCTGTCCTATGAAAAGGACATTTTTAATAATGAAGATGAGGATCCAAGCTTTGCAGCCAGCATTCTGGTAGTCAGACATTTCTCTAATTTTCACTACACGGTAGTGAAGGAAAACTCCAGGAATAATGCCCCATGTTATTTCCATTGAAAAGAAGAATTTAAAATAAAATAATTTAAAATAAAAAGGCTATTGAATTCCAAAGAAGGCAAACAGTTTTCTGGACCTCAGAAAAATAATGGAATGATTTTGGATTTGGAAAAATATTGGTGTAACGAAGACCTTTGAAATTTCTTTTCATGGGGGTGTTGTGTGGATGTATAAACACAAATTACTATGTGCCTTCATACAGAAAGTGTGTGTGTTTTTACAGCAATAGAATAGATAAGAGAGAGGTATTTTTCATGTTCACTATATGCAATCTTCTAAGTCTGTATCTGTGAATTTGTTTCATTTATGATTGTACTATTTTACAAATTTCTGTTTAAAAAGTGATGGTCTGGACAATTCTACCTTCTTGGTATTTACATTTGCCCTATGACATTAGCTGAGTATTTTTCTTCCTGTTCAATGTGAATTTTTTGTGCAGTTTTGTCTGAAGCTGAAATAAGTGGGTTTGTTTGTGTAACATGGAAATAAGGGAAGGAGAATTAAGTTTGCGATTCTCTTATGATGTATTTGTACATCAAAGATTGTTGTCTGCTCTCTAACAAGGAAAGGTCTTGGCTGATGCAAATAAAAACAAATTTTTGGTATTCAGAGAGGCAAAGGAGAAAGGTAGATCTTCTTGCAGGAATGCCTATCTGCATGTTCATGGATCCCCGAAAAGCAGTGTGGTGCTACTCACATAAGGAAAAAAAAGCAGATTAATGCTCTGGGTTTAACACTCCTGGGATCTTCTCCAGCCTTTCAACTCCCAACTGCAATGGCAAACAGATAAAACCTGACAGTCAGGTAGAAGCCTTGACAGTAGAATAGCTGGACCAAACAAAGCCTTTGCTCTTTCAGTGTCAAAGCATCATATTCAAATTCAGTGAAAAAATCAGTTTATCTCTGTAAACTCATTTTTATAAGACACTGAAACATGGTCTATGATTAGTGACATAGACTCTGTGAGGTTGTTCACACACTTAAAGTCAGGATGCATTTAAAATCTTTGCTAGATTGACTTTTATTTACCCACTTATTATGCGTATTCTTCAAACTGTATTTACTCTGGCTACTGCACCTTTGGATTCAACAACATATTTACATTGTAAAACTCTCTTAGTTGCTCCATTTCTGAAAGAGGAAAAGTTATTTTATCTTGGGTTAGCTTTAAAACCATATTCATTTTCCATGGGAGGCCTGGATGGTCTTTCTTAGCTGATTGCTTATGACATAATTAGCTGGCAATCTGGCATCAAGATAGGATATGCAAGTACTACAATAATATAGCAAATTGTAGAAAAGTTAACCAAATGAGATTTGTACCTCTGAAATCTTTATAATTATGAGAATAAGCCTCTAAAAAAAAAAAAAAATCATACTGTAATGTTAATCTTTTAAGCTAGATCAGTTTAATTCATTCTACATGGGAATGGATTCCCTACATTCTAGGGAAGTATTAACAATTTAATTGCTGTCTAGCTAAAAAATGTCCTGCATGAAGTACAAAACCAGCAGCAGTTGGACACATACAGCATGTCTTTTGTTGTACGAGCAGAAGAGAAACCTACAGGATCATAAGCCAGTGACGTGTAAAATTAAAACAGTTCAGTATTTAAAATTCTTCACACAGATAATTGCATCATGTCTAAATGAGTAAAGCAACGTCCAAGAACCTTTTAAGGTATTTTTAGCCCTAATTATTTTACCTTCATGCTAGTCCAAAGCAGTACAATGTGATCAGATCAATACTAACACGGAGGGGAAGCGAGGGGAGGGGTGCTGGGGGTGATCCAGCACCGGCGCATGGTGCTGTCCTGGGAGAAACACCTTCCTCACCGTCCCCGGGGCCGGCGCCATGCGGGAGAGGGCTGCCTTTTGTGAGCCAGCCCTGGCGCTGCAAGTGGAGTCACAGCCTTTTATTTTATAAGGACTAAATCCACCGCTCGATTGCTGCCCTCTCATGTCCTATGCAGCAGTTCGTTTTTCTCTCCCCTCTTGTCCTTTTTTTATTTGCCTGTACCAATTTCTAAGGGGAGCCGGAGGGAGCGAGGTGGAAGAACATGTTAGTCCACAGCTGCCTATCAGTGGAGGACGGTGGGTTTGATTAAAGGGGAGCTCCCTCCTGGATTTCACACATCACATCAATCACATTGATCAGCCCCCAGAAAGGCAACATATTGTCTGGGAATAAGCCAAGGAGGGATATCAATTTCACAATAGCACTTATGTCTTTCAGCCAAGAACTGGTTTATTTTTGGCTACTGAAGGCTGAGACTCACTTTGGAGCTCCATTTATGTCCAAAGATTTTTCACTGCTCACTTGCTATTTCACTAGCAAGTTATTACTAACTTTTGCCTGAAATTTGTAGTCCTATATGTGATTTCTATTTAGAAAAATCAGTTTCTGCTTGCTGCCCGTATCTGGTGATGGGACTTCCCAGCTGTGCATCTATGGTATTTCTTTCTTCCACTGCTAATCAAAAATGTAGAGGCTTCAGGAGTGCTCACATTTTTTATGCCTTTCCCTATAATCTTTAAGAAAGTGTTCAAGTCCTTAGGAAAAATTGTATCTGAAAAAATCTCTGTATTATTCCTTCATCTACACGATGTGGTAAAACATGTCCATTGTTTTGATTTATTTATTAATTTATTTATTTATTAATACCATTTGCAGAAGAACTTTATGAAAGGTATCCTATTTTGCAGTAATGGTACCTAAACTTCCTGGCCCCAAATATTCCAGTTTTATGGATATCTTTCTTTGTCAGCTAGAGTTTTGATTGATTATCTCTGCCTGTGACTTTAAAGAAATCATTCTTACATATTGTTTTATATCACACTCCCAAGGAGGTTTCATCTAGTTTGTTGACATAATGAATCCTACACCCCATGATTAATTACTTGTATTATATTATTATATCCACCTACATTTACCCTGGCTACTTTCTCAATAATTGCTGCTCTGTAAATGTGTTTGAGAGTGCCTCCGTCTGTGTGTGTGAGAGAGAGAACTGGGGCTCAGTGAAGCTGGAAACTGCTGTAGTGAATGAGTGTAGGAATTAACAAAATGACCCCTTCATCATTAAAAATAAGGACTTGAATTAGAAAGAATATTGCCAGTATGGCATTCTTCTCACGTAAAATCCTGATGACTTCACTGGTTTTCTAAAATAACATGTATTTCATAAAGTATCTTTTAAGGCTAGTTATCATTTAGTACTCAAATTGTTATTCTCCCCTCACTATCACTACTTACTGAATTATTTAGCTAATGACAGGGTGACCACAACGATCTTTAAAAAGGAAGGTACAGCCTGGCTGCCCCTATGGTATACTAGAAGACAATATTTTTAAAAGAGGTATTTTAACATTTACAGTGATGCAAACCCAGCTCCACAGCACTCCACAGATTTGCCCCCTCCTTTCATGTTTGTTAAAGAGTCAGAGAGAGATTATCTCCATCGTTTAATAGAGCCATTTAGCTAATTTTATTTTTCAGTCAGGGGGTGAAAGAGAAACTATGTAGTTAGCTAACATATTCTGGAAGTTCACAAAATAACGTATTCTGGAAGTTCACAAAATATCCTGTTATGTTTCTTACAGCCACTTCTACATAATCCAATCTCAATGTACTGTTTTCATAATATCTCTAAAGACATGATACAGAAAATTAGGATACATGCAAGTTTTTGTAGCAGAGGAACTCAGACTATCTTCTTAAAGTTTTCCATAGTAAACACACAAAGTTTACCTTAAGTGCTGTGATTAAAAAATATCATCAGAACACCATTTTTTCTTTAGAGGAGGACATAACCCTGTTTCCAATTATTTGAGCAGACAGTCAGCTATGCAAAGGTGTTATTACCTTGCATTCTTGAAATTGGTATAGCTATACATGCTTTTTCTCTGTCAGTACTACCATACTACAGACACGAGAGGCAGTGCTTGTGGCAATCTTATTTTTTAATTAGTTAAAATGGGTCCTAAAGTATCAAAGACACTGGCCAACTTTCCAGTGCTGTGATCCTTAATTACTTGTAGGTATTTTAAGAAGATTTGTCTTTCTCTTTTCATCTCTAAGCATACCAAACCCCCATATAATCTTGATGTTTACATTATCAAATTATTTAATGTTCATGGAGCTTTGGGACCAGGTCTTTTCCATGTTAGAATTTTGACAAAATAATTTTTATAAAAAGTGGCACAATTGCATGCACATAACATATCATCTCATTATTCTTATTAATTCTGTTAAGCAACCTGGAGGACTGCATTTTCATCAGCTTTGAGAGTAAAATCTATGACACTTTATTGCTAAACTTCAGGCTTTTAAATTTAATTTTCCTTTCCCAGCACTCCAAATCACTGATTTTTGTGCGACTGACATTATCTTTTGAAAATCCCTATGTACATTGCAGGATATGTATTTATTTTAACATTATTAAACATACTTTTAAATACATCTTCTGCAGAGTGTTAATAGGGTTTTCAGAAAATAGTTATAGTAAAAAATAATAAATGGTTTAGATAAAGGAATATGAATTAACTATATCTGCAGAACTAGAACATGCTTATGCTGCATACAGCAAACTCTCAATGCCTTTTTTTTTCTCCCAAATATCTACATCATATAAATAATCTTAAACCCCAAACCAAATTAAAAAAAACACAACAAAAAGCCAGCCCTGTGGTATCAGGAAATGTGAAGTAAAGCTGTTATTTGTTTAAATGAGTTTCAGAACCTTCGATAATTTATCATCAATTTCCCCGAGTTCCTTGACTTTCTTCATCTTGATCTCTCCCATTATATATATCCACCATTTCAATATGTAGCCAATATTATCATACTCCGAACCAAGTCAGCAGTTTTGACGTCTTCATTTCAATGTCCTTTTCTGTACCTTCAGCAATGTTAATGTTACAAATTACGGGAGGGTGTATTAATAGCCATACCCAAGAAGCAGAAAGAAAAGTGCATTTTTTTAGACTAAGTACTAACTTGGGATTTCCCGGGCCCATTGTGGAGCCAGCGGAGCCCCGGCTCCTCCGTTGTGATGATAATGGATTCCGTGTTGTTGGCTCAAAGGTCGACGGGTCACCGTAAGCTCCTTAATGGACTGTGAAATAACTTTAACTGCATTAACCTCTCCGGATCACATGGGTGGCACCAACATCCACTCCTGAAATTCTCATTCGCTTATAGAGACAATACCATTAGATTATTATATTTTCCTTTTGGAATAGCAATAGGCTCAAAGCAATTATGCAGCTAAGCGTTTCCATTAAGCGAATAGGGCCTTAAAGAAGATTAACTGGAGCTTCTCCGGTGTTCAGTATAAAGGTGGAATAAGTCTAAAGATTTCAACAGAATTCAAATCTCCTAAAACCCCTATCTGTGATATCATGGTGCTCTAAAGTATGAAGTCATTAGCTGAAATGTAAGTCTTGCGGCTGGGGGCGCGGGGGCGGGGGGGGGGGGGGGGAGCTGTGCTCGCGGAGGCAGGTGCGGTTGGGTGGCTGCCCAAACCAAGCACCTGTCTTTACACTGCGTTTTCCGAGCGTTTGCTCTTAAAAAGGTTACGAAAATTTGCCACTGAAAAGAGCAGGAGGAAGACTGGCTTCCCACAACCACCAGCGAATTATTTTAACCTGATATCTAGGTCCCATATTTTCTGAGGTTCAAAAATCACACCTGCCAAGCAAGGCGAGCGGATGCAAAGCCCATCTTCAGCTGCACTGTGGGACCATTGCTGCTTGAGTCGGTCTGAGGCATGGATGCGTGCCAAGGCTGCATGCCCCTGGAAAGGGGATCCCGAAGCCCGACAGGCCCAGGGCTGTTTTGTGGGTCCCTGGAAAGCCAGGGCAGAGCCTCTTCTCCAGATCTCCAGATTTAGTGGTGTTGATTGGTAGTCTCCAGGCTGAGAAAACCATGGCTCAATTCATCACAGCCCTATTCAGCAACGCTAATGTTTAAACCTCCAAGTCAATTAAACTTGAATGCCTGTAAAGAGCTAAGGGCTTGCTTAAGTGATGTGCTGAAGTGGGGTCTTTCATCCCCCAAATTACCCACAAAATAGATCTGCTGATGGTAATGTCAGCCTTTCCTTGTGCCAAGTACAATAAAAAGCATATAGGAACAATACCATGAGCACAGCTTCCAGGTCGTAACAGTTATAGGCATTATTGTAACAGTTTGTTTATTTTGTTTTACATAAAAAAGCACCTAAGTACCCATCCCAAGTTCTAGGCACTTTAACAGATTATAAAAACAAACACAGCATCATCTCCTCAACCACACAGCAGAAATCCATCTAAAGCAATTGTGGAAGGTGTCTTTCTTTGAATGCCATAGGATTGCCTCTAATTTGAAAAAAAAAAAGATACTGGTAGGATCTGGGGAAACTGGAGTTTAAAGACTGACCAGTAAAACCTTTATTTATCCCTTCATTTTGAATTTGAAAGGATAGTTAGGCTGTGATCATGAGTTATTACAGCAAATACTTGGAAAAGTTTAAAGACTTTAGATAGTGTAAGATCTTATTGTCAGATTATTTTTTATTAAAGCTGGTTTTGCAGAGAAAATGGAACTTAAGTTAATTTTTCTTTTTTTAAAGATACTTAAAAACACTGTAATACTTGAAAACTGAAAATAACCCTAGCACATTTTCTTTCATCACCAGGAAACTATTGATAATATAGCTTAACAAGTTATTTCAGCATTAAGATATGAAAAATATTTCTGTTTCCGGTTTAAACATTTTTGCTTTCAATTTTTTTTCCCTTGAAATGTAATTTAGTTTCTGTGGAAAAACAAAACAAACTACCCATTTCTCCATTCAGGAGTTCTGGTTATCAGTAAAGACAATTTTCTGATTTTTTGTAGACTTCATATTTTGGTTTTCTTGCTCAAGCGTCACACTAATAATAACAAAACTGAGATTATGCATTTTAAATTTTGTTTATATTTTGCCTTTTGTCTCAGCAGCTCTCAGTGTGTTTAGCCATTATGCTGCATAAAGATTCACTTTATGTGAATGATGAAGCCATTATTTGGTTGTAGGGAAGGGCCAGGTGATCAATCAGAGTTTAGCACAGGGCTAGATAACGGACAGACAAGAAATTTTGACATCAGTCTTCATGGGAAAGCTTTATGGTAAAGGAAAACTACTTTAAAAGTTAAATGCTAATCTGTGCATGCAGACGCATGCAGTTGCCATGACCCCATGCACGAATGCACCTAAAAGAGTGTTTATCTCTATTTTTAATAAGCTATGTCAGCAGAAGAAAGAGAAGAGGTAGATACCATCTGCCAGATATTAGCAAAATAAGGAAAGTGATGGGAAACAGATTTTATAAAAGAGGCAAACAGAAGTGAGGTTGAGGGATTGCTGCTCTTCCTAGCCCAGGAGAAGAAAGGCAGCTCTTCACAATAGAGATGCCTGCACCCGTTTTCACTGATGGTGGTGCCTGAGCAGATGAAACCTTTAATGGCTTTGCTGTTGCTTCCTCCTCGCTTCTACCTCCCAACCTGCTGTTCAGACTCCCGCTGGTGAGGAGCTGAGTTTTTCCCCTTTTCTTCTCTACTCCATTTCTGTCCCACAGCCGTCAAGGGCACCTCATTTTAGGCACTGTGAACATTTCTTTCAGCCCAGTCTTCTTCACTGATTTCATTCCACTTCTCCCTCCACGTATATTACTTATGGCTTGTTAAATCTGGTATTAAGTCTTACAAGGTACTGCCTACGGAAAGGAGGGTCTCTCATTGCATTTTAACTCTCTTGGTAATTGAGATTTGGTCTTTCCCAATTCTGTGAACCCGGAGTTGAGCCCAAAGCAATTTGGGCTTTAACAAGCCAAGAGATATATCTATCGCCCTGCCCTGTTTCTGTTTCTCTCCCATTTCTCAGTACCACGACACTGTCTGTATTTTCCTGTGATCCCAGCAGCCCCCCGTGCCCAGGCAGCTGCCAGCAGACTTGTCAACTCTTACATGCTATGTGTGAAACTCAATATTTTTTTGCACCTCTAACATACCTGCTGTGCTTTTTTTCTCCCCTCATGGGTACAAATCACACCACTCTCATTTAATTCAGCTGACATTTTAACCAATATTAAGTTTTTTTCCTGCCTTTTTTTTCATTTTTATTTTGAGGGAGGGTGGATGACTTTTAGCATTTGTCATGCTGAGATAGAGATGTCAGCCAAATCTAATGCATATCTCCACATGTTTGGCAGTTGCAGAGCGTAGACTGATTTGCTAGATGGGACCTTATTCTGAACACCTACAAGTCTCATGGAAGTTGAAGAAAACAACTTAGGAACAGGTCTAGAGAGAGGAAGCTAGGAGATTGTTGTACTTAATTTACCCCGGCACCTTTTGCCCACAGCAAGCTTAAAGCAATGACATTTAATAATAACCTGAAAACTTGGACCTGTCAAGAAATTACGGTGGCCCAGTTATACCGCATTTTGGCACTCATTGCTTACAAAATATGGTACAAGTGCAACGGTAATAAGTCCTCAGAACTATGCTATGATTTTGTACTTTTAAAGGAATTGGATCTTTCCTGTTTTAAATAATATTATATTAAAAACAAAACAAAACAAAACAAAAACACCACTGTGAACTGGATTGGGAAACTTATATGATTTTTAAAAAGCCATTTGTTTTTGCTGGGTTTCTGAATTCCATTTACCTTGCATCCTCCCGTATGTTACACCAGCATGACAAAATGACAGTGAGCAGGTTGGGAAGGGGGTGCAGAGGAGAAGCATCTTGCTGCCAAAAGCAATACTCCAACAACAACAGCTTAAGACTGGAGACAGCTGAAGTTACTTCTTTTCATTATTAAAATGTAAATGCTTTGCTTGACTCTAAGTCCTACATAAAACAGAGATTTTAGAAGCAGAAGAAAATCCTGAGATTTTTCAAGCAGGTCCTCCATGGCTTGTTATAAACCATGGGGATTGTCAAGACTAAGCAAGTAATCTTCTCATTTATTGTGGTCCCCAAAAAACACAAGAGTTACAAGAGAGAGAAGGAAGACAAATTTTAAATGGAATTTTGAAGTCACCTCTATAGGAAGTTTCTTCCCTGAGAGAGTTTATCATGTGTGGTGGAACTCAAGACAGGTATGCTTTCCAAAAACTACAGGACGTCTCTGATCCACCAAGGAGTGCCGTATAAAGTTGACTTCCATAGGATTGTTTGTAGTAACAGCAGGGGGATTTGGAGGACAGAGGTCAATGTTCTCAATACTTTGTTCATAGGAAATATTGGTATCATAAGAGCCTTTCTGAAAAATAACTTTGTTGACTATAAATATTGTTATTAATATTGATTTTATCAATAAATATAAAATAAATAATGTTTATCTTTAACTGAGGTCTGAAGCAAGAACCATATTTCAGAACTTTTCTGAGAGCAAACCAGTAGCAATGCTGCATCATTATGCTCATTTTGTGAACATATTTAAGTGAAAAATGCCTACCAAAAGTCCTAATCCAGCAGGGACTACTCACAAAGAATTTCTGCTGTCAGCAGAGTCTATCTGACCCGGAATAAAAATCTTCAAAACATTGCTTGTGGCTTTCTTGCTTATGGCAAGAATGCTAAAGTTTCAGAAAAATCTCAGGATTTTAGGAATGCCATTTGACATACAAATGTACAAGCACAAAGGAAAAAAAAAGATCAGAAAATGCTTAGATTGTATAGGCAAACCTAATCTTTTGTAGATCCATTTGCATTATATCACCTGAAAGTTAATCACTGTATTCTAAAAAAGTGAGGGAAAAATAGCATTATTAAATAATTTTAAAAAAGCATTAATACAAAATAAAGGAGAACACAGTAACCAACAATGACTTGTAAATCTCTTCCTCAGTAGGCTAAGTTGCCACTTATCACAAAAAGAAATAATTTCTTCAAAGACAGTTTCAATTTGGCAGTTCTGTGAAGTGCTATTGGACCAAAGAACATTTTACTTATCCAAAACTTGCTCAAATCTAGCCTGTCTCTATTATGAGAGAGTGTCTACTGTAACTATATGAAATGAGTTTGTGAATTCTGGCCCGTATCTAGAAGGCAAATAACTACATCACAAAACTACCACATTGTTACCATGACCCCTTGACTGTTAACTTTGCTCAAACCAGGGGACTGAATGAGTGCAGACACCCTCAGAAGTGTTTCCCATTCATGTCAGAAGGACATTTGTATTGCAATATTAGAGAACTAACACTGCTGTGTATCACTAAAGTCAATGGAGCCTTAAACTCCTTTTGCTGTCATGAGAAGGGATAAATTGTGGAAAACGAGTAAATACTTTCTTGAAGTAAGGCCCATATACAGCTGTTTTGACTTCAGTGGAGCATATTGCAAAGAAAAAGGCTGGGGTTTCTAAAATACTTCATGTGTGAGATGTATCAATGCCAGAGCTCCAACATGAGTTGTATATTGTATATTACATTATAGAAATGGGACAAGAGAAGGACAATATTGTCTGTCATTTGCTGACACTAGAATGTGGCAATTGACAAATATTTATGGTACCTATATCTTACCTTGTTCATGACTGGCTTTGAAATATGAACTATAACAATATTCAAATATATCAGTATTTAACACTTGAACTAAACTTAGCATATCTACTTCAGGACATCTACACCTGTAATTGTGTGCTTGATGGGAGAAAAGGAAGTTGAGAAATGGTTTTCCCTGATAGAAATCTAGCCAAAATTTGTCTTCTTCCCTGGCAGTACAAGAAAGGTTTTTTCTATTTGACGACTAGATTCAAGCTGACCTTCAATTTGGCATATTGACTACATAGTGGTGCAGGACTTACTTATGGCAATTAATTTGGTTGCCCTAGTTATTTACCTTTCATACCTATTTATTCCCCTTTGTACCACACTTACGGAAACACACATTGAACAGAAAGGCCTCCTAAGTTGTCAAGCACATTTACCTGAATCATCTTTTAAGGCAATGTCTGTTGAGCACCATGAATCCAGTCTAAGTATCCACTGACAATGTTTGCATTCATGGCTCATTTTTTACACGGTAGTTTCAGTGCATAAGGCTGACATAAATTAGCATGTCAATGCAAGTTCTTCTTGCCTTCAAAATCCATTGTTTGGATCTCTTCTACCTTAATACCATGTTACAGTGATGGATATGTTACTTCTACAGACAGGTTCTTTAAACTTACAGGCATCATATTACTTAAGCTACGAGTCTCTTCAGAACAAAAATATTTCTTGACTTCATCTGTACTCAATGTATGTTTAAAGAGAGTTCCTCAGCTTCTGGAGCTTTTGTTGAGTGGAAATGTTTTGCCAAGTCCTGAGAATTAAGTTATCATTCTACTGACTGTCGCGTGTCTTTCTGCCATGGAGACCTTCTTCATGAGCAAAGCAGTTATGACCATGCACGTTACCATCAAAGTCATGCTGCGCTTGCTGCAGCTTGGGTTTCCCAGTTGGAGCGTAATACCCAGGTTCTCTCATCAGAAGCACCAGGGAGGGAACTCGTAAAAGGATAACGCTTGCTTTGTGTAGAGAAAAGGCACCTTACAAAAGTCTATTCATAAACTCTCACCAAAGTACACATAAACGAACACATGGGTGTGAACTGAGTCATGACCCTCCACATTTCACATGAAAGTTGTAAGCACTGCTTATATGTGTTTATTTTAAGCCTACATATCTATAGTACGTATTGAAAGTTTTATACATGCATGTGTCTGTCAGAGTAAGGAGTGAAAACCAAAAATCAAAAAAAGGTAATCCTCATAGTCTTTTTGGGCTAATTTTTTTTCTTTTTTTTCCCCCCTGAAGCCCAAACACGCTTAGTGTGATTTAGGTAGACCCAGTTTAAATAGCCACTGAGAGTTTATGACCAACTTACATTTTAGAAATTTTAGAAGAACCTAAAGCCAGAGTGCTGATTAAAAAGGTAATGCCTATTTCCTCACCCAGCATAGTGTAGGCACTTTCCTCACTAGAGAAATTGCCCCTGGCTAAAGTGACGTATCTGAGTAAAATGCTGAATTAAAGGACATGTGAATCTAGACTGAGGCTTTTCAGATCTTATCTCTTTTCGGCCTTCAACTGAAATCAGCTGTTTCATAATCTCAGTGTAAATCTTCCAGTATCTGTGTGAACATCAGAGTATGTACCATGATAAAATAATCGAATAAAATTATATTTTTGACAGAATAGCTAAGATTTTTTTCCTATGTGACTAAGTGTATTTTATGCAATTTTAAAATAGTAAATTTATTCATTGAAACTTTTTATTTGCTAGCATACATAACCATGTCAGGATGAAGTGACAAGCTGGATGGTCTGCCAACGGTCAGTTGGGTTGTGATTTTTGTTTTTCACATATAAGTCTTAATGATGAAAAATGTAGGCTCGCAAGAGGTTCCTCTGGATCCAAGAAAACCACATCAGATACAAAAGCATCACTGCCAAAGGAGAAAAAAAGAGTAGCAATATAACTTCAGTTTTTTGGGAGCCGCTAATCTTTGAGCTGTGGGAACACTTGCCATCCTTTATCAGGTGCAATTAATGTTACTAGTCTGACATCCTGTTGTTCATTCATCCTGTGTATTGTGTGAATTGCTAGTCCCATTGTCTTGAAAAGTTGACTCACAGAGCTCCAAAATGTACAAAGAATGGAAGCAAGGCTGGGCAAAGAATATCGTGTGTTTTGTAATAGGAATGACTGAACCAAGCAGGACTCCTTGGCCTGGAAGGGAGGTTACTGAGGGAGCTACGACAGAGATCTACAGACTTATGGGCTGTACTGGGCAAGTGCTTAGAGAGCTGTTACCAGTGTTTCACATCATACCAGAATAAGATGACACAACATGAAGGTATCAGGCACCTAGTTCAAAATAAATGAAGATTTTTTTTCAGATGTGTAGGTAGGTTGTGGAGCCACTAGTTTGATTCAGAAGGGACTGGATAGATTATTTGGCAGAGGTTTTATCATTTTTACCTAACAACCCACAGTTTAGCTTTCAGAATGACCGGTGTTATCATTCCTGTTTGTGTCCTGCCTCCTGCTCTGTTTTCAAAGCAGCAGGAGACTGTTTATGCTTAAGAAGAGCCTTAATTTAAATTCACTTAAAACAGATATATAAATCAGGTATATCTCCACTGGACACCATGGCCCAGACCACAATATCTGCTACAACTCTTGGTGGTGTTTTGGTTACAAAGGATGTAAATGTGTGGAAAAAAGGCTGAGATTTTTTTTCAGCCAGCACCGGAATAGACAAGACCAGAAAGGATGGCATATTGGAGCGGTATAACATTGTATAGCAGCATGGCAAGACAGCTCTTGGCTGTGTCTGCTGGCCTGGAGGCTGGACTCCACTCTGAGGTGGGACCTCAAAAAGTCCTAGCTATCTAAAGGCCCTTCCTAAAAAAACAGGCCCACTGAAGTTAGGCAGATGTACACTGTGCATAAGTGAGTCAGAAATACTCCCACCCCTGGAGTCAGTGACAGGTGATGCAGGAGGATGGTCACCTCACAGCTTTGTCCGGTCTTCTGTGAATGCCAGCTGTGGTGTAGGACACTCACAAGAATATCACAGAATGCAAGACACTTGCTGAAAGCTTTTCTCAGATGCCTATTCACAAGAAATCAGACAAAATACATGGATATCTGATCCTGGCACTTCTCAGTACCTCACGGCAGAAAAATTCCTCAAACCAGTAATGCTCTTTTCCACTTCCTCCCTCCCTCATCTCCTCCAGACACAATATAGCTTCAGCTGTACTGTATGAATCTGCACCCAGATGTCAAAGAAGATACAGATGGATGGCTCCATCCAGGAGTCTGGTGTGGCCCCATGTAGAAATATGAATCACTTGCAACCTTCAGATCTGCATTTCCGTTTCAACATTAGCAGGTGTGTGAAGCTGCAATTTAATTTTTGATCCAGAATTCCTGTATTTCTTAAATACAAACTCTCCTGCTAGCTGGACAGCAGGCTTCTGCCTCCCTGGAAGGAGAGTGCCGCGGGGGAGGTCCACCGAAAGCAGCTGGATGTTGCTAACCCCCGTACCATCTTGGAGAGGACAGGGATGGGCAGGGTGGCCAGTGAGCAGGCAGCTCCCTGCTGAAGCGCTAAACCTCCCCATTGCAAGGGAGAGATTTGAGCAGCAGCGTGCTCTGTCTTAGACAAAGGGTGCCAAGAAATACATTACGCTGAGGCTGGCTATATTTCAGTAAGACCAATTAGGGTAGCTTTACATTCAGAAACCAGGATGGTAGAAATATGTGAAAGTTTAATTGGTTGCCTTTCTCCCTAAGGCCCCTGCCATGTTGACGGAAGAAGGTGGGTTCAGTTTGAGTTCATTAGTTTAGGATAAACAGTGACAAAATCCTAGCAAAGACAAGACAGTTTGTTATTCTCAAACGAGTTAGCAATTGAGCTGAAAGGTGAGGCTTTCCCAACACTTCTGTGAGGAAAATATTATTGCACTTGCTTTGAAGAGTAGGGAACTGAAATGAAATGATTTCACCATCAAATACATCTGAAGTACTATTTTTTCCCATTACTGTGGACTGTACACCTATTTCTCCAGTGCAAAGTGAGATTAAAAAGCTGCCAAATCAGAACATAGGGCCACCATCTCTGGTGTTATAAACTGATCTATCTACACTGAATTAAATATCAAAATGGAGCCTGTGGTGTTTTGCACTCATTTTGTATAGGTTGAATGACAATACAAGGTGCGAGGCAACAGAGGGTCAGTCCCCAGATTCCTAAAGGAGCCAGAAATGTTACTTGGGACTTGGATCCACTGAGAGGGTAAAACAGAGCCTGGGGAATTTCCCAGATCATAGATACACAAATGTCAGAGGATCTGCTGGGAGGTTACAGTCATTCATATTTAAGCTCTGTTCGGTTGCTCTGGTGCTAGGCTATGAGTGTGCTTATCTTACACCCCCTTCAGAGAATGAAACTGTATCCCAAATTGTATAAACACTTCCAGCTAAACAGATATGGGTGAGTTACCCGCACAGGTAGATTCTCTATGTATACAAATTTCAGCAATCTAAAGCAGAGCTCCTGTCCAAAGCATCAATAAGAGGCAGCCACTGGACGCACAGCAATGCTTTACTTTCCCCAGGTAGCTTTCCATATGAATACCTTGCATTGTTCTAGAGAGATCTTTTTCTGCTTAGAATATATTTTGGTGTCAGCTCTTCCACACAGGATTTTGTATAATCAGGTTAAATTCCCTAAATACTTATCACTTCTGTAGAGTATAAACAAAATAAAATAGAACACAATTCCAGACCTCTTCAAGGCTCTTGTATCTCCCACGAGCTCTGACATCTGAGTGTATTCAGTATCAATTATGAAATTTAGGTGGAAAGCACTATGGTCAGCAAGGCCAAAGAGGATTCAATTATTGGTACAGATGCATTAAAGGCCCACCCATAAATTACTTAAGTGGACTCTTAACAATTATGAAAACTAATGAGAATAATCTTAAATGGATAGGAACAATCTTATATCATTTTAACATTTTAATCATAAAAATAATATAAAAAAAGCTTTTTACCACTGAAAAAATTCTGGGTCCTCAGCTAACTTCGACTTTGCTGAATTTAATGACATAGCTGAAAAGCTGGCAAAGTCGAGGTAAAGTTAAACAGATCTGTTGTTTGCCATGTCTTTTGTCTTAAAGCCACAGTACTTTGGATGGCAGAGTAGAAAAGCACATTACTGCAATGGCAAGAATGATAGTTAACAGACAAGAACTCACCTTGGCACTAACGACTAGTCTTAGGTCTACTGGACAGTGAAAGATCAGCCTTTCCTTTTCATTGAAATTCTCCATGCATGCTGAACTCCCTGACAGCACAAAACAAACAAGAAGCATTTCTAAAACAATAAAAAGATAGACTTACTCTTCTTTATTAAAGACAACTGGGATGCAATAACTAGGAATGAATCTGCCTCTGGAAATACACAGCTTTGTTGTATGATAATCTTCTGACTTAGAAATAGTCCTTAGCTTCAGAAAGTTGAGCTAGGTTCTAGGTGTAGAAACATCTTTCCAAGTTTTCTCAGGAGCTTGGACTCAATTTACAGGTGAAATAAGACACGTAAACCTGCACTTGAGGCAGAAAACATGGGCTCAGCACACACATTGTATCTATTGACTTTTACTGCATGGTCAATATCTCCGAAATTCAGACTTTCAATGGAGCTTTTATGTGCAGGATTATGTGTCCTATTTTGGCAATCAAGTTCAGACATTTGGACCAAAGTATAATCAGAATTTAGCTCCAGGACTCAGGCTTGTCTTTAATTAGGGAAAAAAGTTGTGTTTTCCAATAACACTGCCACAGTCAAATTAATGGCAAAACTCCCACTGAATTAACTGGAAGCAGGATCAAGGCCATAGTTTAGATAAGCAACAAAATGTAAAAACCTTCTCATTTGTGCCAGTGAGAGTACAGCAACCAAATGGCGCATTTCCAAAGTTGCATTTGTGAACTGTTATTTTCTTCTCTTGGTACATGTGAATATGAACATCAAGCTGGCAGTAATGAAGAATACGTCTACACGTAACTATGTTTTCTCTCCATTTGGTTCCTCCTATATTTGGGCAATTAACCTGGGGGAACAGTGTTGAAAGGCATCTTTCCCAGCAGTGTAAGAGGTGAAGAGCGATAATTGCTGTCTCTGTGAAGACGTAGAGGAGCTGGTCCTGTGTCTTCTCTCCATGGATATATCTATGCAAAAGTCAGCTAGAATCTGGTCTCTTTGAAAATGGTGAGTGAGAAGCAATGTGAATTTCTTTGTCGTCCATCTTTTCTGGCTGACAATCGTATATTATTATATAATAAAATACCGTACACCAAGCATCTGTGTGATTGGCAGCAACATTTTGCAGTTTACTCCTGGAGAGGAAATGAGGGGCTTCAATCTACCTCTTTTTTAATTTCTCATCACCAACTGGACTGGTGCTGCCCATGCAACATGTGCCAAGAGATCACCGGTGGAGGACAGCCTTGCCTTACCACACATCACACTAAGGATGCTTTCCCAGTCGTAAGGGCGAAGGCTGAACCAGGATGATTGGGTCCTGAGTGAATAACTCAGGCCAAGAGGATAGCTGGCCCCTAGGAGGAGGGAGTACCAGGCTTAGAAGGTGTGATATAGACGACTTAGCTTATTAACATAAATGTTATTTCCCTTCCACATCAGAGTTTGCACAAACACTTTGCTGTATTGTTTAACCTGTTGCAGAATCAATATTCTTAGCCTGTGTGGGGTTATGCAATTATATGTGCACAGGTAATTTCAGCTGGATCCCATCCAAAAGTATGGAAACCCCTTCCTTGTCTGTTATATAGAATCGTAATTTAAAAGTATTTACATTTCCTGTTTTTTACTGGAAAGTTAGGCTGGTATTCCCTTAAGGTCTCTAACCATATATTGATGAAGGCATAAATGTTCATCTGTAAATTAATTCACTCGTTAACTAAAACATTTTTATTGCTTTTGATACCAATATCAGAGTCTCACACGTATGTAGCAGATTCCTGCCCTCTCTCTATGAAGTGAGCTGAACATAAGTCACGTCTGGAAATTCATTACTGGGTTTACAAATCTGAGACAAATTCACTACCTCTGCCCTTTCTAAAATGGTAATGTACAGATCTTGGAGCAGATCCAAAACACAGGTAAATCAGTGGAAAAATGTCTATTGACTTTCAACGTAGTTTTAGTTCAGGCCCATGGCAAATATGAGAGAGTGTGTCCAGTGATCTCCCTCATAACATTAATGAAAAAAGACAACATGAATATATCTTATTATATAACAGATTGCTAAAGCCTCAACTGCAGCACACATTGCTTTACTTAAAACATGCTCAATTTTACTTCATTCTTAGGTCCCATGAAGGGAGGATTAGGGTAGTCCTTGAACACCAGTATATTTATGTGCGTGTGTGCTCCTGAACAGTGGTGTTCAGAAGCAATGTTCAGTAGAAGCATATTTCTCATCCATTGCTGCTTTTGCTGGTCTTAAATCTTTTTAAACTCATGCTTCGGGGTTTCAGCCTGCCTTGAACAATTAGAAATCAAGCTGGCCCTTACTCGAAGGCAGCAAACAAGACTGTTTCGCACCTTCTTACTTATTCTCTCCGCTGGCCACTGTCATAGACACAGCAGTGGACTAGACACACCTTAGGCTTGAACCAGCAGGACAGTTCCTACGGTGTCTGCTTAATAATCCATTTTTCATTCTATTACAATGTAAACTGTATTTGCTTATTGCTGATATTTCCAAGGCAGCAGCTGCTACTGCTACTGAAATCAAACATCTCATTTCCAAGGGCATTCTGGGGCTGGAAAAAAAAGCAAAGGAAAGGCAAGCATTCGACTCTCCTCCTGGCTATGTAGAAAGGAGAACTGGGTGATGCTTTGCACCATCTCAGAAAAGAAGCAGGAAAGGACTTCTGCCTGAAGTGCACGTTGCCAGCACCAGTTGGCCCCCTTAGGCAGAATTAGATAAGATGCAGCTGTAGCTGTCCCAGCTGCATAGTTCCCTTTTGGCATTAAATGCATGGGCAGCCAGTACAGTGAACTTACCAGGCTGGAAGGTGGATACAGCGAAGATAAAACATAAGGAGGAAAGGATAAATAAAACCACTGTTCAGCGGCAAAGCATTGCAATTGCACTACACACTCCATAACAGGGGACTTCTTCTTAAGGGGATCAAAGAGTTGCCTATCTCTTTATTCAGTTCTCGAGGAGCTTGTCTATTCGAGGAAATGTCGGTCTTCTCTCTGTCTTCTCTTTCAACCCTGTCCAGCTTTATGAATAGTCTTTTATTTTTTCTCTACTAAAAAAAAAGTTTACACGCTGCAGAAAAGAAAGTGTGGGCCTTTGTTATTAATGTTGTAGAAATACAAATATGTCCACCTAAGAAAGGAGTCTTCATTAACTCCCACAGCCCAGAAAATTAAGGCACGGCTCATCAGGATCTGCGCTTGCTGTTGGCTAAATTGCAAGGGACTAGTTGAGTTGCTGGGGTTCATAATGCTGATAGAGCGGTTTCCACGTGAATGAAGGATAAACAGCGATTAATTTCAGCCAATAAATAATGGTTTGAGACCCACATTGAAAGAGGAACAATTACTTTTCCATTTTTCCTGCCAAATGAGCTGATAAGAGAAAACAGGGGAGTTGGCCACGTAAATCAGTCTTAATTTTATCTTCCCCATTAAAAAGCAGCCATTAAGACCATCTTCGGCTCATTTCATCCTCTTCTTGTTTCACTTTTTCAATTTGCACAAAAGGGGGGAGTTTGCTCGTCATAAAATTTCACTTTGGCCAACCTATCATTTGCATCTGAGCCAATAAATAGCAATTAGCATAAACATTTAAATCAGGAACTGGAACAAATTCTTGTTCCCCCAGCAAGCTGTTAAATTACTGTATTTCACTATATATAAGAAGCGTTAGAAACAAGATCTGCTTGGCACAATTATCCCTTTCAAACAAGACATGCTTGAAATAAAAAAAAAAGAGATAGCTTGCTGGGCAACCTTCTTTCTCATAGCCAATGAGCTTAATCAATGCAGAGAGAAGCTGTACTATTAATGATGTTCAACAAAGCCCTATTTCAAGCTTTCCATCCAAAGGGATTTATTTGATCTTTATCCAAAATATATTCCCCAGGAATTAATTTAATTTGCACTGATGTTAAATCATCAAACTTAATTTTTTCTTGTACATTTTTCTCACTTTGCTAAAATGTGCATATCTTTACGTAGTGGTGAGCCTGAGCTTTGCAAGTCTTGCTTTCTTGCAGCGTGTTAATTATGTCAACACACATTCAGTGAGCATGACTCTGACTTGCTTACGATGTGGTAAATCAGGAATAACTCTATAAATGCCAAAATAATGCCAGTGGGTCCAAACCACTCAAAATAAGGTAAGGCGGCAGCTCAAGCAGGTTCCTTTTCTTTTACATACATTCTTTTTGACTTGCAAGAATATTTTTAACTCCTATGCAACATTTTTCATCCTCATAGACTACAACAGAAAGTAAGTATGGTTATTTCCATTTTGCAGGTGGGGAACCTAGAGCATAGGCATTAAATGACTTGCCAAAGGTCATACAGCAACTCTGAAATGCAGCCACAGTTGGTTCTTGTGCCTCAAATATACACCTAGCTCTAGGTTTAACTCTTTCTAATGTATGTGCTGAGAAAATCGGTGACAGATATAAATCAATTCTCCCTTGAGGTTATCTAGGCTCCTTCTGAATGTGACCCATATGCATTACTTTCTAAAAGGGGAGGTGTTTTGAAGACAGATGACAAAGTGGTAAACTTTTTGCACATTGAACTGTACAAGTAAGGTAGCATCTCAGAGTAATTCAGTGTAATTCTCTAAAATACACTAATTTTAGTGAGTGTAAGCTACTGATGAAGATGGCTTTAATTGTGGGTTGTTGGTTTTTTTAGATTGGAGTGTTGGGTGGGAGTCAGTACAGTGAAAAGAAGAAGAAAGGTGAAAATCAACACAAAAAGAACAGCAAAACAGAGCTTTTGCTCGGGTGTTCAAGAATTCTGAAGTGCTGGCTGGGGACAAATGCTGAATCTCCACTACTGTGCTGCTGCAGTCACTGTCTGTCCTTTACCTTTTACCCAAAGCTCTTCACTCATTCAGAGAAACTGCATCTACATGTCTATGGGAGAGCTCTCTTTCCAGTGTAGCATGAGGTAATTTTTTCTGTTGATAAGTTTTCTAAAACAACAAGAAAAATAATAATTTTTAAAAGTTATTATACTATGGATAATTTCTGGGTCACTGCACAAAGACAGGGAAAAGCTTCCAAGACTTTACTTGTGCCTTATCCCATCAAATGCCAATCCTTGTTCTTGGGTCTAGTCTACATCCAAACTCACGTTCAGATAACAGACAGGATTCCATCTTTTACCTCCAGTGAAATTTTGATTGAAAGTCTCTCTGAGGACAACCTTGTTTTGGATTGATTGCCTTGTTTGAGCTTTATAGTAAAATAGGTTGAATTATTTCTGGGTACATTTTTCTTGTAGCCTGCGTGTTAGTACCAAAATACTAACAAGTAAAATGTTTTGCATTTCAACAGCATATTCCACCCAAGGATCTGAGAAGTGAATAAGTATTATTAGCCCCACTTTATGACTGTAAAAACTGAGGGCTGATTTATGGACAGAAGTGCGTTACTTAAACTGACAGCGTTAATTAAACCAGTTTAGCAAAACTAATCCAAAAATCTCTTCAGAATCTTATTACGGTTTGGAAGAGCTTACACTGTCGTAAAAGTCACTTGAAAAATAATATACTAACATCCGTGTGTGGCATTATACCAGGTTGATTAAATTATTTTTGAGTAGAGATGACACCATTTCTGGGTGTAAACAGAATCTGAAAATCACGATAGGTTCAGTGATTTGACGTAAGGCCATAGAGTAGCAGATTTGTATCCAAGACCTGCATCCACGAGGTTTGTTAATAAGATAATTTTCTACCTTTTGGAGCAGTTTATGAATAGGTACATGGTATTACCCTGGAACGTTTCTCTTTCCATTTCCATAAAACAATTATCATGACCATCTCTTAGTAATGTGTCTATATTTAATATAGCAGGATAATAAACAAATATGAAAAGAAATATTAAAGTATTCCTAAGATATTAATAATAAACATTAGGTTTATTTTAGAACAAGTTTATCAAACAATCTGAGTTTTTGGTATAAAATTAAGATGTGCAGTTTCGTAAAATGGATAGGTTAATATTTGCGTAAGTAAGTAGATAACAATTCTGTATGTTCTTCTAGCTATCCTCCAGAACACCTTTGAAGAATGCAATTTTCAGAAATGTTTCAGTTTGGCCACTTGAAAATGTTTCATCGCATATATGTATTTAGGCAATTCAGTTTCTCATCCTTGCAAGTGGGAAGGACCCTTTCCGTACCAGGGAAAAATCTTGATGATGACAATAGTCAAAATTAGGACAACCTTCAGTACGTAGTCCTATACATTTACTAATTGTGCTGAATAATTAACAGCTCTTTGCTTGGCAGCTTCTTGAAGAATTTCTGAGATTTTTCTTTTCCTGGTGAAGTGGAATAAAATTAAGTGTGGATATAATACAAAAGTGGAAGTCTCACATACAATTCGTTGAAGAGAAGCAAATAAAAAAGGAGAGAAGATAACAGGGAGACATTTATACTCTGAAGCTGTGTACCCCAAAGAGAAAATAAACAAAAGGAATAAAATAGAGAAGAAATAATCTGCCAGTATGCCCAGTATTTTAAATTGAAACAGTTCAGTAATACTGTAATAATTGTAATATCGTGATTTTACATGTCAGCAAACTCAGAAGCACAGATGTCAGAACTGGGAGCGGTACCAGGACTTGAGGGGCAATGTGAGATGTCTGAGAAGTATTGTTCAGAATTTTGCTTTATGTTTAACAGGATTTGGGAGTGTGAAACTAAGAATGCAAGTCTCATATTCTAACAACATTTAGCAAAAATTGCAATGGATATTTTCTGAGAGTAAAAAAATGACCATCATTATGAACCAATTTAAACAGAAGAAATGTCATCCCGTTTTATGAAATTGTTTAAGTTCTTTCGAAGCTTTCATGAAATATAGACTGGAAAGGCGTCTATCAAAGTCACAGATTCACTGCCAGCTTCATGGTGTCTGAATTACAATTCAACCATTAGTCATGAAATTGACATTTTATTTTAGGTCTATAAATTGTTTTTATTATGTTAATTGATTTATAATTCCATAATGCAGAGACGAGTAATTTGATGAAACAGCTTAAGCTTTAGTCTTGTGCTGAACAGCCACAGTTTTCTTGCAAAAAAAATTCAAAAGTGAAATAAATCTTTTGAACAAAATACGGATTGACAGAGAGAGATGAATCCATTGTTTCCCTGTATACTTAATAATCTTTCATGTGCAAATTAAATTTAAAGTACTTACAAAATGCTAAAATATTGGAAAAGTAATACCTTGATGATCCCAAGAAGCTGGCCTTTCTTTTATTCAAATTAAACTTGTAGTGCAAAGAAACCGCATATTTTTGTAAGAAAATGGGGAAAAATCTAAAATTAGAATCATTTACTCATTTCTCCCAGTCTGAAATATTATTTAGGACAATGAAATATAAAGTTGACATGGTGAGTTTTCAGATTGTTCTCAAAATCTACCCTAGTGCACGACAAACCAAATATTTCATCAACATAGCATAAATAATAACTATCACAACTTAGGGAATATTCAGACTTTGGTAATCAGATATGAAAACTTTAGTAATGAATGGCATGTTTGAAAACATAAAGGTTGTAAACAAAACTGTTAATCCAATGTAGAAAATTACCAAAGTGCAAAGAACCGCATATTTTTGTAAGAAAATGGGGAAAAATCTAAAATTAGAATCATTTACTCATTTCTCCCAGTCTGAAATATACTTTAGGACAATGAAATATAAAGTTGACATGGTGAGTTTTCAGATTGTTCTCAAAATCTACCCTAGTGCACGACAAACCAAATATTTCATCAACATAGCATAAATAATAACTATCACAACTTAGGGAATATTCAGACTTTGGTAATCAGATATGAAAACTTTAGTAATGAATGGCATGTTTGAAAACATAAAGGTTGTAAACAAAACTGTTAATCCAATGTAGAAAATTACCAAAATAAATAAAATCCCCTTAAATCTTGCTGGTTTTCTGCACTGGAGGATGCTTGGAACAGTTGAAGTGAAAATGGAAGCCATAGGCCTTGAATATGCATTGCTGTATCCTGCCAGGCTGTGGGTGCACAGTGGTCGCCAGACGTGTCTTTCCTTCTCCTGCAGACGATCCTGTCATTCTGGGTCGTAAGGAAGCAGACTGTACAAGAATGATAGACAAAATAGGTTTAAAGGAGCATATCATAGGGAAGTTTAGATTTTTAATTTGGGAACTGAAGTAAGCTGTTGCCCACGGCGATATTTGTGTCTGAAAAACAGCTTTTTGATTAAAACTAAATATTCATGCAGAATAACAGAATGGTTACCAGAGTCTCGTCCCAGCATGGTAGTCGGACATAGTGGTTTTCTTATCTGACATGGAATTATCTTTTGGGGGGGGTTAATCCCTTTTATTTTTCATAAAAATGCTTCTAAATTAAATGTCTGTTTCGGAAGAAAAGGATGATATCTGATGAAAACAAAATGTTATGGGTTTTTTTTTTAATTTTTGCTTTACTTTTTGTTTATTTTTCCAGCTGTAACAATTTAATGAATTTGACATGAATTGTAAAGAATTTGACTGACCAGCTTTTGAAAATGTTTAGGTGATTGAAGATTGAACTTAATGGCTTTACGCAGTTATGAAAAACCCTAATTTTGTGTGTGTGTGTGTGTGTGTGTGTGTGTCTGCTAAGAATATGAAGTGGCATAAAGGAAATACCAAGGACGGGCATGTAAATAATCACATATATATATGTGTGTGTGTGTCTGTTTAGAGAGAGACTGACATGTCTCTGCACAGGTAATTCAGACTTCAGGTGAGTGCTGTAATGCAAAGGTAGCATAATACTTTTATTGTACATCTTCTCTCTATGAGTAAAAGGAAGGCAAAGCAAGGTAGTTATCTGGTCTTGTGTATCAGCTGGAAACATGCTGATAAAAAGCAACAATATCCCTGAAAAATGGGGATGTTATTTCATTAAGTAAAAATTAAAATTATGACCTGATTTTGTTCTTTTTAAAATTTATGCTGGCTCTTAAATAGTATAAGGTTATTCATAATAGAAATGGATCAGACAGACTCCAAACATTTAAGGCTGAGGAGAATTAAGTATCAGAAAATGACTGTACTCATTTTAAAGGAAGGGGAGAACCACGGGACTTAAATTTAAATTTGAATGTGCATGATGTTTGAATCTGTTCAAAGCTAAGATTTTGGTTCATCTCTCCCTCTCTGTCTGTCTTCAATGCACAGAGGAAAACAGTTAAATTCTTTCACTAATGTCAGGAGGCAGCAGTGGGGTTCTGTGTAGGTAAGAATATATGTTGACTTCACAATAAAATCATGGAGTGATGCTGACGTATTCAATAAAGAGGGCAGCTGAGCCAGTGGTTAAAGCCCCCAACTCTTCACTGCCACATCAAATGTAAGAATATCCTCAGAAGCTGAGGCAGGTAGACAATATCTTGGAGGTTTTAAGGACAGACATTAGAAAAATCTTTATCTTGGAACACAGAAAAGCAGCTATGAAGAGTATCATTTGAAAAGTCCCTTAGTAATCCCTAAGTTTTGTATCTTCTTTTCAAAGACATTTGGAAACTTTGGAGTTTCCTACAACAATATGGAAAACTAGGTGGAGGTTTTTAAATCTTATAGGCATTTTTTGAAATATTGTCAGGAACAAATTTCCTTGGAAAATTAAGATAGTACCTCATCTGCACTGTTGATATGACAGTTAAAGTGGATTTACACCAGTGTAAAAGGAATTTGACTCTTCCCTTCTTCTATGCT